>NW_017729006.1:17155570-17185809 GCF_001723915.1 Gavialis gangeticus | reverse complement strand
GCATATGAATGGACCTTGATCACAGAATCATAGAAGTAGGGTCGGAAGGGACCTTGTAGATCTTCAAGTCTGACCCCCTGCCTGGGCAGGAGAAAAAAAACTGCGCTCAAATGATCCCAGCTAGGTAGGCATCAAGCCTCCTCTTAAAGACCCCCAGGGTAGGAGCCAGCACCACTTCCCTTGGAAGTTGGCTCCAGATCCTAGCCGCCTTGACCATGAAGTAGTTCTTACAGATGTCTAAGCTAAACCTACCCTCCAACAACCTGTGGCCATTATTCCTTGTTGTGCCAGGGGGCGCTAGAGGAAACAAGGTCTCTCCCAAACCCTTCTGGTCCCCCTTAGTGAGTTTATAGACAGTCACCAGGTCCCATGACGGTCAAAGTTCCCTTTGATCTATGAGGTTGAAGTGAAATTAATAATGTAGTAGTGAGTTTCAACTTCTGGCTCCCATTTATTACCAACATGCAGCAGGAAAAGAAAGCCCACCAAGCATCAGATTCCATTCCACCTATTAGGCATCCAGGCATCCTATTCCACCCAAGACTCTGAAAAACCATTAAAGCATCTAGTTTGTAACCTCCTTTCTCTCAGCCTTAAGGCTAAATCACCAAATAGCAGTGAGTAGAAAGACATCCTCTCCACCTTCGCCTACCACCACTCTTTATGCTAGCCATTTTATAGGGACTTGAAAAAACGAGAAATAAGAGCATACTTAGGGCTCAGTCTATACTGACAGCAACATGCCATGACTGGGCTGTTCCCAACACACAGCCTATGTACTTCCCATTGTGCACTCCAAGCCCAGTGGAAATCAATAAGGCATGCTTGACAGCAGCTACACAGAGATGCCTCAAAGCCTTTTCACCAGTGTATTTCCAAGTTTGGAATATGCAAGCAAGAACTGGTTGGTGGGGGGGTACACAGGGCCATCCCAGTTGCAGTATATGGCTGCCATCGTGCAGTTACGCCCTTAGGTGCCCAAACTGGTGGAAAAAATGATCTGGCCCCTAAATGTTTTACTCATAAGCATGAAAATAAAACTCTAGGTATATACCTAACTTTGATTACTATACTGAAACATACAAAGCATAGTGGCCTGAACCAAACCTTATTCAAAGAAAAACCTTCCACTGGCTTTAGTGACAACTGAATCAGAACCCTTGAGAGAGGATGTTCTGTTAGAAAAGTTGCTTACTTATCATAAAGTGCAAGATGTGACACTCTAAATTTAAAAAATTTAAAAACATGGATTTGAAAACACATGCTGAAACGTGTGTGTGTGTAAAGACAGAATGAGCTCTGTTAACTTCAGTTCCAATTTTCCATGAGACAGTATACTACCCTTTACCCCTTTCTTGCAGGTATGGAATATGGTTCACCTTGCTGCAATGAAACCTCCTGACACCTAGCACAGAAACAGAAACCTCGCAAGGTTGCTAAGCAACCTGCTTACCGAAACTCAGAAAGGGTCCAAAGTTCAAAAATTCCTACAGCAGCCAGTCAAAAAACAGTATTTGCCTCGAAGTGTGCTGGTTGCAACTCAGGGCTGATATTTTTAAACCAAAAGCAGGAAAGAGTTTATGTAAGAAACAGGGGGTGGAAATCAGCATAGAGATGAAAATAGTCAAATAGGTACTTACTCTCTTCATTTTGAGGATGTTGAACAATGACCTGAAACAGCAAACGAAGGATCCCAGGGTTTTGTGCATCTTGATCGCAGCCTTGTAGCGACAGGTGGAAATCACCAGCAATATTGGCGGGCTGCGTGTCACTCAGTTTAAACACCTCTGGGTTACTGATCGAACCAGGTAAGTAATACTCCACCCTTTCCTCTTTTCTTTCACAGTTGGAGAGGCTATAGTTGTGGAAGAAAACACTTGCTCTGAGGTTTGACGGGACAACAAACTGCCATGTCATCAGCTCATCTTCTGGGAATCCCAGAGGGTAGTTTGGAGACATCAGAGTTGCAGAAGACGCTCCTTTAAAAGTAGATTCAATAATGCACAATCCTGTTATGGAAAAAGGAAAGATAGGCAGCAGGGTAAAGAAAACAGAGTAATGTGCAAAATAATGGACAACGATATTTTTATTTGAAAGTACTATTTAACATCTCAGCAACAGGCTAAATTATGAAAGAAAACAAAAAGTGCATATTTAAATTGGTGACATTGCCCTCTGTTGGCTGATCCAAAGAACAAGGATAAACAATCAATGCTTTTCAGCTGGAAGCACGTTCTTAGCCTCGTTAGACTCCAGGTGCCCCTTGGAAAATGCCAGCTTGTTGTTTTCCTTCATTTTTTCATAATAGAAAAAATAAAAGCGCAATTTTTTGTTGCTAAGAATTTAGATACACCAATCAGTCAGAATGTTTTTAACATTACGAATTCCTATTTGAAATCTCTCTGGGTTCATTTTGTGACTCGTGTTTCAACCCCTAACCAAGGTACTCCACAATACCCTTGAAAGGATCACCCTGGTTGAGAATCACCATCAATGCCTGTAATAAACAGGCCAGCATTTTTGGAGATGAAAGATTACAGTTCTTGGCTTGGCTTTTTTTGGGAGGAAGTGCATGACTTGTACTACATGTGCTGCTTAACAAGGTGAGAAGAGATTCGAAATAGTTGAAGAACTTAAGTATAGCTTTTAAAGCAGTATGGACGTCTTAAATCTCAGAATTTAAGATATTTAACAGGGGCATCCAAGGCAAGTCTCAAATATGTGTTTGGTAAATATGATATCTTTTATTAGACCAACTGAGTAGTTGAAAAAAAGTTCTTAGCAAGCTTTCGGGCACAGTGACCCTTCGTCAGGCACAGGGAGTCTCTGCTGGTCTGAGACACTGACCAACACGGCTATAACCAAAAACCCAGCAAATGTGTTTGTGCATTTGTATTGTGTTCATGCAAGCCTCAAATACATGATGGTGTTTGAATCTTGGCTATGGGAGTCATATGGATTAAACCATTTCCTGGATAACAGGTATCGAAAGCAACCTGCCAGAGAACTGTGATATTCTAAGCCACAGGTTCTCAAACTGTGGTACACATGCCCCTGGGGGTATGCAAGACACCTCTGGGGGGGCGGGAGGAGGGGGAACATGGGAGAAATTATGTAATAGTGGATTTAGTTTTCATAATAATAATAATAATAATAATAATAATAATAATAATAGGTATTTAAGGGATTCAGATATAAAACGTACTGGCAGGGGGACGCAGGCAGCTGGTAAATCTGGAAGGAACTATGCAACAAGAAAAAGTTTGGGAATCTTTGTTCTAGACTCATTGAGGATGTTCTCCTTGTGCTGGATGTCGACACCTTGTCCTTTCTGCAGCTTCCATGTGCAGTGCTGCACCAGTGATTCTAGCCAGTGTAGATGCATGCACAAGGTGTGCTTTTGAAGAACTGACAAAGACCATGACATTCAGAGAAAAAGTGGGAACTCCTCCTTGAAAACAGTCATCAGGAGTTGGATGAGTAGCGCACAGAGTGTGTCATTCTTTGTTTGTACAAGTTTCACATTACTGAACAGGATAAAACAAGATACTGTACAATGTTTGTACAAACAAGACCAGACAGACTTGTGTGCCTCCCAGGCATTCTTCTCCCAGTTTCCTGAACTGAAATTTAAACCCAAGGAATTTAGCAACTTAGGATATTTTTTAAACACTGCAAACCACAGCCAATGAACAACTGCCCATTCTGATTAGCTTGCTATTCATAGATCGTTATTCTTAATAAATACTTACTAGTTTTTTAAGCCTCAGAAAGGTTGGCCTAAAGAACAGATTGGATAATACTGTTAATATTCAAAATGGAGACTAGTAAAGTTTTACAAATCATAAAGTGAATGGAAGACAATGAAATGAACAGAACAATTCATCTTACAAAAATAAAATAAAAGGATAGCTAGGAGAGGGGGAAGGAAGATGTTAGGGGTGTAATTGCAAAACTAAAAGTTGAAAACAATGGTCAATGGAGAAAAGGAGTACAGCTGAGTTCTAGAAACATTTAGATGATTGTATGGCAGTGTGGATAGAAATCAGCGATTTTCTTTAATTAAAAAACGTCAGATTTTGTTTAAATCAGATCTTTTTTATTTAATAGTATTATTTGAATTTTTGTTAAGATGCTTTTAAACAAAACTAACTTATATCAAGATAGTTTTAAATTTAAGGTATGTTAAAACATATTCCATATCATCATGGACTAGGGATTATTACTTCTAATTATATACTACTTGAGACAATATATTCATGTAACCTTTTTAGAAAAGTTTTACAAACAGGTCACAACAGGCCATGGACTATATTAGCAGCCCAGTCTTAGGGAGTTCCCAGAGGCTCCTCCATAGATTAGTAAAGAGTAAAGAAAAATATTCTACCAAATGGGACTCTGTGTGCAGTCTAAGCCTCTCTGTGATGCTTAGTTTGTTCTCAAACTGTAGATTTGTGTGTCTAGAGATAACATCCTTGCTAACACCAGCATATAGAGATGAGAGACAACAGACTTGATTACCTACTCATCAGCCCTATTGTCTCTGCAAGTTTGTGTACACAGAATCAAACCCTTACTTCTCTCTAAGCAAAGTTTCAAGAAGTTAAGTGAATAGAGGATTGTTGGGGGTAGGGTAGATCTGGGCAAAGAGAAGGAGTCTGGAGATAAATGCAAGGAGGGAAGGGCAGTAGAAACAAAAGAGAAATATTTTGAGCAGAGTATTCCAGAAGTCTTGAGTGATAAGCCTCTGAGTATAGCTGCCCCATGGATTTAAGATCTAGTGAGAGAATGGTATGGTAGAAGAGAAAACCTATCATGGCAGCAGGCTTGCCAGGCTGTAAAAGTTCCTGTTTGGGAATATTTTAATGAAGTTCCTCCACCTGTGGGTAAGACAGGCACGCATGCAAAATGCAAACAGTACAACAAAGAAATGCAAGGCCTGGTTGCCTGAATGGAACATCATCATGAGAAGCGCTCCTTCTCAGGATGAAGTTGCTTTAAAGATGATGAATGGAACAACGATTAAATTAAATTAAATTAAATTAAGGTTTCCTGACCAGTGATTTAAATCCATTTGATTTCAATCAAACCCACCCTGTCGTATGATGGCCTAGTATGTGGGCACATAGATAAAATAGGAAACTGAAACTGATAAAACCAAAAAGGTAATGTGGATTTAGTGAATTTTTCCTATTTCAGGTTACACAAGAACAAAAAAATAAAATAAAAACTTGCATGCATCTCTCTTAAGCTTCAATACAATTGCTGATTCCAGCTGGAATTATGTAAACAGTATACTGTACCTACTTTTTATGGAAGATCTGTTTGCTATGTTGAAGCCAGAGGTGGTGAGACTTGCATTCCATGGTATCTGTAAAGACATGATAACTCCTCCCTGCACCTTGACCTGAGACACTGAGCCATTTCTGCAAAAGGTTCCAATGTTGACAGTGGTGGTGTCAATGCAATTACTGATATTGTAAGTGACTAAATCTGGACAAGTCTCTGTTGGTCCAATCTGCCTTAACCATGGAGTAGAGAATTTCAGCTGCAGTCCAACCTTTTTACTGGCTTTCACATTCCAAATGAAGGTCTTGTTAAGACGAGGAAGCCCCAATGGTGAAAGGTGAACATCTCCAAAGGGGCATGAGCCCGTTATGCAATCTAAAGTACACAAGCAGAAAACAGCTAATACATACAAGGTTGATAGGAAGGGATCTTGCTGTTTTTCCCTTCTTTTCCTTTTTATCTAGTTATCTTTAATGCCCTCCCACACCAAAATTAAAGTATGCAAGATCCTGTCTCTAATTTAACAGCTAGCAAATGCAAACCAGAAACCTTTTTAAGACAAGAAACTATACATTTAATACGCTTCTTTTCAGTCCTTCAGAAAGAGCTGAAGGAGACTCAACAATTTTGAGTGCTCAAAAAACTCCAAGAGTCAAGCTGCATCTCTCCTCTCCTCTCCTCTCCTCCCTTCTTTTCCCCCCTACCTCCCAAACATCTGCATAGATTTAAATCAAGAAATTTTGAAAACTATATATACTTGGAATTCTTTTTATTGGCCTTCCAGTTTTGGAGTTTCCTTAAGGTTCATATTTTCAAGCATCTCACAACTTTGAGTGCTAGGAAAACTCTCTGAATGAAAGTGAAGAATGGTGACTCCTGCAACTGGGGCTTTTAATACCAAGTACAGCAAGACTCACATAAAAGCTATGAGAGTCAATATGATTGCTAGTACTTGAAGCATTTGCCTCTAAACTCACGGATTACAGATAGATGTATGTGGTCCCTGGCACAGGTTACATTTACTGAGAAATTAAAATGTTAATTGTGCTATAAAAAGCAACATACAACATGGTCATTAAATTTAAGATGCCAATAAACTGGCTAACCAGCCAAAAAGGTATTCAGCAAAATCTGTGGGACATCTTTGTGGCTGGTTTATACCATAAATTGAATGCGTGGAATACCCCATCATCCCAATGTTGACAATCCACTGATTGTCAATATAAGGACCTGGGCAGCTTCCAGTATTGGAACCTGCCTGGGGGCTGCCCTAGTCCTGATCTCCCAATCACTGATTGTTGGCACTGGGATGCAGGCTTATCAGGAGGCAGATTTTCTGCATTGGCCTGTAGTCCCTGCAGGATTACAGGGCAAAGTGTTTTAAGGTGCTGGGCCCCTGTAAGCTTCATGGGTTTACAAGGGCTTAGCTGCAGGGCAGGGCAACATGCGGCCCAGGGGCCGGATGAGGTCCGCCAGGCCATTCTATCTGGCTTGCAGGACCCCCCAAAAATTAAGAAAATTAATATTTATTTACCCCTGACTAACTGTCATGTGGCCCTCAACAGCTTGCCAAAACTCAGTAAGCAGCCCTTGGCCTGAAATAATTGCCTGTCCCTGGCTTAGCAGGATTGCCACCTCACTCTGCAGCCTGCTTCAGTAGTACACACAAGTTTTAAAGGCCCCAGTGCACTAGGAGCCTGGGATTGGGGAGAGGCTCCCTAATTCCATGTTACTACCATGCTGGGACCTTTAAAACCCACCACATGCAACCCAGATGCATATGCAGGTTACAGACCTCCTGACACACAGGAACCCTACAACTGGGGAGCCCTACACAGCAGCACTTGCAGTACACTGGCGTCTTTAAAAACCAAAGATGCAGTACAGTTGCATCTTTGGTTTTCACATGTCCAGGCATACCAGGACTTCAAGACAGGGGTGAGGCTCCCCAGTTCCAGGGTTCCACTATGCAAGCCCATGGGTTTGCAACAAATTGATCCCCAATGCTAATAATCATGTCTCTTGCAATTGTTGTAATTGGGGAACAGATACCATAGCACCATTAAATGAACACCTGTCAACACCCTAGAAGGGCACTGCCCAATATGGGCTGGTGTCAAGCCACAGCTTCGAAACTGGGGCCTTGAACAGACGAACACAGCTGCTCATCCTGGCCTACCACCCTACAGCTGATCACCCAGGCTGGTCAAGGCTGTCCTGAAGCCTCCAGCAGGACCTAGCCCTTTGCCCACACACTGGCACTGGAATCAGCTGATCCCCCAGTTTCCCCATATAAATCCCTGACCCAGAACAAGAAGTATCTGAGCAACAGGCCTCAACGTGTTCCCTTTGGCTTGTGCTCTGACTCTACTCTCTACTTGATCTGCTGGCTTCTTGACCCAACTTGCTCTCTGACTGCCCAATCTCCCGGCTTCCTGTCTTGGCCTGTTCCTAGACCCTGTTCTGACTCTCCTGGCTCCCCGACTCAGCTCTTCCCTGGAATCTGCTCATTCTTTCTGACCCCAGCTGGCACCTCAATTCCCAAGTGGCCCCAGACCTGGGCACTCAGGACCTGGTGTGACAGTTGTTTATGCTACTTGCACTACACTGAAGTAATGTAATGCAATGGCTCAAAAATCCATTTGTCTAGCATGTGTGTCAGTCCTCCTGAGTGCTGGTTCCCACAGAAGATGGTAGTCTATTAGTCCAAACAATAACCCTAGTTTTTGAAGTGGAAGAAGTCTGTATTTTTTTCTTTTTAGTACGCTTTTCCAAAAGCCTAAGAAATAACCCACAAAAATGATGTTAAAATCATTAAAGTTGTGAAGTCTAGGGCACAAAAGAATTAAAAGTTACCTGTACACCTTTAATTCACCTGCTTTTTGCCCATACACTGTGATGCATTTTGTAATTATATAATCGCATGTAAAACAGTAGTCATCTTTGATCTTTCTGTGCCTTGATTTCCCATCTGTAACAAGGAGCTACTATCACACCCATATCTGACAAAGGTGCTCTTAAAATAAATTCATTAACACTTGTGAACCATTTGGCTAATAATTCCAATGAACAGAACAGAAAAAAGCCAGTGTGGAAATTAATAATTCTGTCTTCTGAGAAGACAGTTTGAATATCACTTTGGCATAGAACAAAGATAAATAAAAAAGTCTTAACAGTTTCTCATTAAATTGAACACAATTTACCTTCTCTGCACTGAGGCAGGGATACCAGAAAAAAAATGTGATCGGATCATTTGAGACTGTAGGAACAGTACATGTTTGCAAGGTGATAAATTAGAGTTGTACTGGCAACCTTAAACATGCCTCTTCCTATCTCCCAAATCCTCGACTTTACAACCAACATAACGTATTATATGTACATTGCCCCAAGGACTGAAAGAGCAATATTTAATACTAGACTGGTAGCAGTGTTTAATACTGCTAACAGTTTAGGATTAGTTATGATTTGCCAGTGCTAGAAACTGCCATGTACTTTTGGACCATGAGGGAAAGAATCCTGCCCCCCTTTGTCACTACAAGGTTCTGAGAAGCTCTTGTGCTCTATAGGTAGCTACAAGTCTGTTGCAATAAGAATTACTATTATATGTCATGCTATTTCAATAGCTGAATTAAGTGTGTGCACACCAGGTACCAGGTTAATGAGGTAGTTAGCAGCATTAGACTGAAATTAGGCAGGGCAGGGCGACATCTTGGAGACTGGTTGAGAGAGGCATAAGCTTTCATAGGTGACAGCCTAATTTGTCAATTGCTATACCTAGTTATAGGGTATTAACTGAAATTGCTACAGTCTTAATAGCATTGACCTTTATTTATTCAAGGGTACAAGCCATCTATCCTTATGAAAGTTTAATCATTATAAACAAACATCGGGGTGATTGCTCCCAAATATTTCCACATTGCATAGTCACACAGTGCAACCTATACTAAACCAGAGCTGCTACTGCAGACCCCTGCTGAAATCAAAAGGTGATCTCCAGATACATCATTTCCCATGATGGACTTTTAAAATTGTTTAAAAAAAAAGAAAAAAAGAAATTGTGCCTAATTTATCTTAACTCTTTCTGAAATGCTTTTAAACCTTAGAAGTGAACTATTATTTTACACTGTGGGCTAGAATTATACAAAACTGTGTGTACACATTCTGTCATTTCTACACTTCAGAAGATATATTCTAGTTATCAATTCCAAAGGATTTCTCCCCAACTCAGTCCTTGGTTGATACTTCAACAGTATTAAAGCAGAGATGTACTTATGCAGCATTAGGAACTGGACACTTGTGAACTATCAGAAGACTAAAAATTGTAAAATGTGAAAATTTAAAGCAAATCTTACCTATACTCCTCTGGATTTCCATGACAAAATATTTTTCTGGTATTAAACAGTTGAAATGAAATTGTTTTTTTTGCCCAGACATTATCTTGAGTTCAGTTACACAGGAAGTATGTGAGAGACACATTCTACAAGGTTGTGGAATAGAAGACCTGGGTTTAATTGTAATAGTGATGTTGTCCATAGAAGGAATGGAGATTTCAAGAGACCCTAAAAAGAAAAGTAAAACATACTTCACATTATTAAGCTGTATGAATACCAACTAAAGGTCTGCATGTCCCCAAGGATACTAAATTTTTAAATAGTAAAAATGTTCTTTAAAATTTGAAATGTAGAGCCAACATATAAACAGACAGACACAACTGAACAAAACAGGTGCAAGAAATCTGCCCACAACAGTGGTCAAATTTGTTGGCAAGAAGAGAAACGGACCAAGTGAAGCATATACCGCATTATTCTATTCCTCCCTCTGTTCACCTTTACTGCTGTCATCTTATTCTGTGTACAGTGAAGACATGGATGTTGGCTACCGATTGGACAATCACTGTTGTCCATATTTTGGCTTTGGATCTATTATCTCTACCACACAATACATGACCAGTTTCCATGTTTGCAGGCAAACCTGAAGTTATGACTGAAATCAAGAATCACATTAGGCTGACAAATGAGAAAGTGAGCCTTAATTTAAATAACTGCACATAGCAGTCTTGCTAAGAGGCATATCTTCTGCAGCATGGGTACCTTCATAACCCAGGACCTCCACTTTTACTGACTAGACATGTCTCAAGGGTACTTGCTCAGTGCTGAAAAAAAACTTAATGGGAAAGAGTATCATAACCTAATATACAGAGTATCATAACCTAATATACATTCATTAAGTCTTAGAATCCAGGGTATTCTTAAGGGAAACTTTACCCACAATGCAATTTAAATTTATTTAAGTGAGATGCATCCTCTCCTATGCCCTCCTGCAAAGTAGATGTGTGGATAGGGAATATCCCCTTATTTCCTCCAAGCAAGATCTCTGGCTGACTTACAGATAGGTGGCTTCTCCTCTCCCACCCTTTACCAATTTTGCACTACATTGCTTGGGGATTGGGGCAGAACTAGCCCTGCCAGGAGGTTGTAACACTAAGTGGTTGGCTAGCCTGTTCCCACTCTAGCTCTGCTGAACCACTGCCCTGCATCCTGCTGGCTGCCACACCTTGATGCCTTGGTGGAACCATCAAGTACAAAGGAGGTGTCCTGAGCCTTAGAGTAGGGTTCCCTTGGGTCATTTAGCTCCACCCTTTTTATACTTGTCCAGGCCCTGACCCTCTTGGTCCAAGCGTACTTCATCTAGCTGCTACCTTCAGTCTTAGTCAGGCCTTGGTTTCTTGGTGCCCATGGCATGGCTAGGAATTAAATTAAGCTTCATGCCTGGGGGTCCTCACACCACTCCCGGTCCTCCAGTCAAACAGAAACAAAATGCAAGCAACCACTTCAAACTAAAATACCCCCCTCCTCCAGGCAGTCACAAACAAACCCAATATGAACTGATATCCTTTATCCCTTCTGGATCCCGTGACTTTGTCAAAAGAGAAAGGAGGGAAAAAAAACCCTTTTGGTCCTTACCAACCAGGGTCCCCCTTACTAGTTTTGGGCACTACTGTGGTGCACCTGGGAGTCTTGCCTCCTCCCTAGTCAGGGTTAGAGTTCCCCTCCAACCTGAGGACAAGTCTATTCCCCTGAACCCCTCACCTTCCAGTCAGCATAGCCCAGGGGTGGGCAAAATGCGCCCTGCCAGCTGGATGCAACCTACCAGGCCATTCTATCCAGCCTGTGGGGCCCCTAAAAAATTTAGAAAATTAATATGCACCTTCCCCTCACTTCCTGGCACATGGCTCTCAATCGCTTGCCAAAACTCAGTAAGCAGCCCTCGGCCCAAAATAATTGCCTGCCCCTGGCATAGCCTATTGTCTGGTCTAAGCACAGAGGCTGCTCATTAGTCTCAGCTCTGCCATCTGCCTGCCCTTTGGCTGCAAACCCCTCAACATGCAGCCACTCCCCAGGGCACAGGAGTGGCTGTTGCATGGACCTTATCCCTTCCCCTCTCCCTCTGCTACCTGGGGCTTCTCCTTGAAGGCCCTTGCCACTGCCTTTTCCCTGGGCCACAAAGACCCTGTTCTTAAAAGGCCCTTGCCAATCCTGCTGGCCCTGATGCATTCCTTCAGTAACAGGGCAAAGGTTCCCCGTTTTAGGGATCCACTCAGGGAGCCCCCATATTCTTAGTCCCTTATCTCTTTCTCCTGCTGAATCTTACTCATCTCTTAGAGAATATAACAGAAGAATGAACAGTCTGCCAGAAGAAACTGGGACTATCAGCAAAGATTCAATCTCTAAGCATTGTAATAGGCTGGGTGCAGTTCTAGTGCTGCAACGCTGAGTTGTACGAGATCTGAGGGTACGTGAGCCACTGTCAACCAATAAGCCAGAACAAACCCCTAGACGAACTACAAACATTTCAGTTCAAAAGATTAAAAAAGCTAGTGTGATAGTTAACATTTGCACAGCACAGCAGGAATGACTGATAAAAGTAGATAGTGCATGTACAATGTTATTCATGAGTGCAGGAAAGGCATGTCCAATACATGGTGCAAAAGAAAAGGAGTTGATAACATTTTCCGTTAAGAGCTGGATTTGATAAGAACCACTCATGACTCAGAAGCCATGGTCCAAGTAATACTGCCCTACTACATGGCCACCTGATTTCTAAGCAGCTGGGGGCCACACAGCATGCACCCCATGCCACAACTGGGCCAGACTAGCAAGGGCAGTGGGCTACAGGGGCTGCACACCACTTGCCTCCCTCCCCACTTCACTGTGTGCTTTGGTGCCTGTTCCTCTGCACCATGTTTCCCCACTGCACTGAATGCCAAAGTGCCACCCCCCCCACCCCACTGTCATTCCACTGCAGTGTGTTCTGGTCCTCCCCTCTGCTGCTTCACACCTCCACTTCCTCTACTGCATACCCCACCTCACTCTCAGCTCCCTGGCATAGGCTCCTCCACTGCATTATGCCTCTTAAGCACTCCAAGTTTCAGTCACGTGTTTTCCCAGCACTGCAAGCTGCACCAGACTGCACAGCCCCAACTCTTGGGACAGGGAAGGGGAATCCAGAGACAGAGGGAGCCTAGAAACACTAGTTGCTTTAACTGTGCAGCCAGAGCAACAAGAGGAATGACATCTGCAGGCACCCAATGACACCGCCTGCCCAACCCTTCTCTGCTGGAGCAGACAGCACAGCACAGCACAGCACAGCACAGGGATGGAAAACTTGCTGGGAGACTGTGATCTAACTTGAACCAGGAAGAAGTCTGGAACAGAAGTTTCATAAACTGGTTTGACCCAAATCAGTTAAATCTGATACTGTATTCAACCAGGTTTATTTTAA
Organism: Gavialis gangeticus; assembly: GCF_001723915.1. Classification (NCBI taxonomy): domain Eukaryota; kingdom Metazoa; phylum Chordata; order Crocodylia; family Gavialidae; genus Gavialis; species Gavialis gangeticus. The sequence goes on along the minus strand of NW_017729006.1, from coordinate 17,172,738 downwards.
ACCAGTTACCCAGAGAGGCTGTGGAATCTCCATCCTTAGAGTTTTTTAAGACCTGACTAGACAAAAGCTTAGTTGGGATGATACAGTTGCGGACAGCCCTGTTTTTAGCAGGGTTTTGGATTAGATAACTTCCTGATAACTTCCTGAGGTCCCTTTCAACCCTAATCTTCTGTGATTCTATGATAAAGGGTAAAAAGGAGAATGCAGGGAATTACAGACTTGTCAGTCTGATATTGATACCCAGATAGATACTGGAACATATCATCAACAATCATATTGTAAACACATAAAAGATAAAGTGATAAGTAACAGTCAAGAATAAGCCAAGCCTAACCAACCTAATTTCTTTCTATAACAGGGTAACAAGCCTTGTGGATAAAGGGGGAGCCATGTATGTGACATATATCTCAGTTTGATATCTCTCCCATAACATTCTGATTAGTAGGCCAAGGATCTATAATTTAGATGATGCTACTGTACAGTGGATGTATAAATGATTAGATGATCATGTTCAAAGAATAGTAAGCAATGGCTCAGTGTCAAACCAGGAAGAGGTATCAGGTGGGATTTCCCCAAGCATTTTATCCTGGGTCTAGTCCTGTTCAATATCTTTATTAATGATTTGAAGATAAATATACATACTTATTTAAGGGCAGGATTAGGATTCAAAATGGAAAAATGGTCTAAAATAAATTGGATGAAATTCAGTAAAGGTAAGTGCAAATTACTATACTAAGGAAGGAGTATTCAAATACAGATGGTCCTTGAGTTACAACATTTTGCACTTACAACAATTGTAAATTGACACCGTTTCAACTCTGATGTCAGTTTCGACTTTACAACATTTGATTTGACAAGTTCACTGCATCACCCATCTCCCTGGAGAACATCTGTCCAAACTTGCTTGGACACTTTCTTTAAGAAAGCAGACAAGACTCCAGAAAAACCTTCAGCCAAGATTCCTGGGAAGACTCCAGCCAAGAACCCTTCAAAAAGTTCAGCAAAGTCTGCTCAAAGAAGTCCTTCCAAATCAATATGATTGCTATTTACAATATAAATACATTAATGTAGCTATATTACTCATCTATAATTGATTGAGTACAAAATTCTGGGTTATTTTTGGTGAACATAGGGTAATCGGGCCTTGGTTCAGGAACCAATCTCCAATTTATAACATTGTTTCCTATGGGAAAATGGTTCCAAGTTACAACGTTTCAACTTAAGATGTGGCTTCAGGAACCAATTGTGTTGTAAGTCCAAGGACTGCCTGTACATAAATACAAAATGGGGAAGTGCTGACTAGGCTGCAGTACCACAGAAAAGAATCTGGGGATTATATTGGGTCACCAGCTGAATAAATCAACAGTGTCATTATTACAAAAAAGTAATACTGAGATTTACTAATAGAAGTGTTGTGTGCAGTTTACAGGATGCGATTCTTCCTGTGTTCAGCACAGGCAATGCCTCCCCTGAAGTACTTCATCCAAGTTGTGGGCTTTGCACTTCAAGACAGACAAATTGGAGCAAGTTCAGAACAGCAACAAAAATGACAAGTCTAAAAAACATGACATATGGAGAAGGGTTGGAAGAACTGAGTTTCTGTAATCTTGAGAAAAGCACACTTAAGGTATTTAATAAAAGGCTACAAATACATAAAGGGCTCTTATAAAGACGATGGTGATCAATTGTTCTCCGCTGAAGACAAACATCTATTGAAGATAAAACAAGTAGTAGTGAGCTTATATTGCAACAAGGAAGTTTTAGGTTACCTATTAGGTTGGATCACCTAACTATGAAGGTGATCAAGCTTTAGAGCACATTACCTTGAGAGGTTATAGCTTTAAGGGCAGATTAGAAACATTTGTCTGGGATGGTCTAGACAATGATGATCCTCCCCAAAGCAGCACTAGATGGTCTATCACATTTTTTTGGGGGCCTTATTTTTCCCCATGAGAGCATAACTGATGTGGGTATAAGAGGCAGAACACTGCAATTTTTCAGTGATCTGCCATTCACAATAACTTAGTATATGGCAATAACTTGTATCAATTTAGCATTCAGTAAAGCACTATTTATACTGTTACCTGAGTGAGTGAAACTTTCATGGATGTCCATGAGGATTAAGCTAATTGCCCCTGGCATGTGGGTTGGATGCAGTCTCCTGTTATTTGTTCCTATTGCTCTCTGTTCACCATATCTCCTTGCTTCATTTAAGTGGGGAAACCCCATGGACAGTGTTGCCAACTCTGAAACTGCTATTATGGTTTTAGTGCCATACAGAGTCTTTCTTAAAGCTCTAGGTCCTGGAGTTATATGAACACACTAGAATCTCAGTTTTCATTTAAAAAATTAACTTGCAGAAATGAGCCTGAAAACATGAAACCTAAAAGCTCAAGAGCTCCTATCAGGCATTCCAAGTATATTATTTTTAAAGACTCCTGATTTTTAAGCTAGTCTCATGGTTTTATGGGGCTTGACATTCACTGAATTCCTTCTGCACAAAGTCCAAAAGCTAAACGAGCACCATTTTATTTCTTGTAGCACTGCTAGCCCTAAACTTTCAGAGATAATAAATCTAGCCCCCTAACAAATAAGAATTTTCTTACTTTCTTAAAAAAAGAAAGAAAAGAGATTTTTAAAAATGGTTTATTTTTAGTTGAACATTTCTGAGCCTTTAAAAGGTACTCTTAGGTCATATTTCCAAGTTTGCCTTTACAGCCAAAGGTATGAAGACTCTCATTTTTGAAATAACAAATTAAGCTGAGACTACTTAATCCCTCCAGAATCTGGGAAATTGATGGAAACACAATACTGAAAAACTTCGTATAAAATGTCCAAAGTGTGGAATAAGTGCCCCTACAGAGCAGTTCCCAGAATGAAGTGGTGAGACGTCATCCCTAGGCCAATCTATAATTTAGTTTTCCATGTTGCTTTGGATATGCCATTCACTTCATGCACAAAATATTTTTTTGCAATGACAGGTGTTTTTCTTTACATGGTAGTCATGCACAGAGAGCATGAACAAGGCCCAGTACTTACTAATTATGCTTAAAAGAAATTTCTCCCTTGCTTGAAGTAATTTTATGCTGACCGTTTACACAAAAAAAAAAAAAGAGTCTCTTCTCATTCTTTCTTCTTACTAACTCCTCGTGACACTGGTCCACACAAATAGCTTTTAGCTCTCCTTTTATCAGCTCTAGACATCTTGAAGTAGGATGTTTATATTTCTAACAACTAGGGCTGAACACAGGTAGTCTTCATAGCCATCAAATCTAAGATGATTAGTACCGGCTGTTTATGTATAGCAAAGTCCATCCCTAGTCACCCGTTGCCACAGAATTTAAAATGCTCTCCTGAATTGAGGTCAAGGTACAAGCCTCCATTACCTTGGATACAAATCTATTAAAATAGCAGTCTCAGAAACAGAGGCAGACTAGTACCCAAATCATCCTAGGACTTGAGACCTGGGTCTAAATCCCTACCCTGCCACAGACTTCCTTTCTAACCTGGAGCAAGTCACTTATGCTACATCAATTCGAATTTCACTTTCAAATTTGGGTTCACCGCTGACACTTAGAATCACAGGATCATAGGACAGTAAGGCTGAAAGTGACCTCATGAGGTGATTTAGTTCAGCCTGCTGCTCATGGCAGGAGCATCCCTGGCTAAAACCATCCATGCCAGGTATCAGTCTAATCTTCTCTGTGGAATCTTCTTTCCTGGAAATTTCCAACTTCTCTAGGTAGCCTATTCCAACACTTGCTCACCCTCAAAGTAAAATACTTCCTTCTAATTTCCAAAAAAAAATTTCCTCTACTGTAGCTTGAGGCCATTGCTCCTAGTCCTGTCCCCTACAACCTCAGAGAATAGTCTACCTCCATCCTCTGTATAATTGCCTTTCAGGTATTCAAAGACTGTTATCAGATCCCACATAACAGAACCCACCCTTCGCTCTCTAATCTAAATCAGACCAGTTCCTTCAGCCTTTTCTTATAAGTCTTGCTTCCCAGGCCTCTATACTGGTGGGAGCCAAATAAATAGTGCAGAAATAGCCATCTTATTTCTGCTATGGTCAGTTACTTGGTAATTCATACAGACATACACTAAGCCAGGTCATACTATAAGCATGCAACTTGCCAAGACAAAAATCCCGTAAAGAAAATCATTTGAGACATGAAATATGATAATAGGAAACTAATAGCAATGCCTTTAGTTGCAGAAGTTAGTATAATTTGCTGTATCAAAGAAAAAAACTTCCTTAGAATAGTTAACAGCTCTAAAAAGAAACACACACAAGTACATCTAGTGATCCCAAATTCAGACAATTGACTGAATGGCTTGGAAAATATACCAGAGTAGACAGACAAAAAGTCTTCACAATAATCTCTACTGCGGCATTTTGTAAGCACCGCAGCTTCTTCATGACTCAGACTGATCTGGCCTTGCCTGCATTTCTCCCTGATTGCCTCCTTATTAGGATTACAAATAATTGTACACATTTCTTGTAAGGAAGAGATTTCAACATAACTGCTGCTATGCTGCTCAGTATGATGACACACAGGATATTCAACAAAGCAAAAAATAGTATTACTGAAACAACAGTCTGGATGACAGACAAATCTTCATCTGCCCAATACATAAAATCTTTTGCTGGAAGACATCTGTTGGTGGAATCACGCGATCCTGACCTTGCGCTGTGGCAAGACTGACTTCAAGTATTTACTAAACAATCTGACAAAAATGTTCAATCTAGTCTTTTTTTAAGTGATAACAATTCTGTAACTTTTCCTCCACTGTCCTAGTTAATTCTAAAGTTTCTTTGCTGACACTGGCTCATGTTCTTATTCTAAGCTGGGCGCCTCAGTAGTAACTGATGGCTGTAATATCCCTGTCTCTCTCAGTAATATCCTCCTTCAGTACAAGCACACCCAGCCAGCCAGGTGAGCCTCTTCTCAATGGTCTTATTTCCCTAAACCTATTAATTGCTCTCACTCCGCAATTTATCTTCTTATACTATGTAATTAGTTTTCAGCCTACTACAGTAACACCATAACTACAAGTAACTGTAAACACACTGGCATTATCTCCCAATAACACATCTATTTGACAATTTTTGCAGCAAACAACAAAATTAAACTTCATTTTGGAACAACCACAAATTATTTTTTTCTTTGAGAAAAGGAAGCCTTGCAATATTTTTGTTTTAGATAAATGAAACACTTTTCAGTTCAAAACTTTAATAAAAGCAAAGCAACAGACATGAAGAGACTTGGGCATTATTCACAGAAATGGGGAGGGGAAAAGATAAGGGAAAAGCAACAATGGAGGGGGTGGTTTTCCTAATTCATCCCTCCCAGCCTTTGCTCAACAGTTGTGGATTTATGCACCCTCTCTTTGAGACCCAGGTTCGAGTCTTTTGTCCGTCCAATGGAATTTGAACCAACATTTCCCTGCAGAGCACCCTATCTCCCATAGGGATTTTGTGGCAAGTTGCTCATCATAAATCCTGGTGAGGCTCTTTTAAAGCAGAAGGTAGGACAGGATGGCACATTAAAGACTAACTCTCTGAATGAGTTAATCTTTAAGGTGCCATCCTGCCCTCCCTTCTGCCTAGCTTTGGACAACTAACTAACTACCTCTCTCTAGTCATGAAAGCTCTTTTAGTTGGCATACAGTTTAAATACTCACATGGCCAGAGGGTAAGAGATAAGCACGCATCATACTAAACCCTAGTGATGAGTGAAGTTATGAAGAAACATCTGGGTTACAGTCTCTGCTCCAAAGTACTGGTACTTTATACAAGTGAATCAATATCAACAGACCAAGAGTGACTCCCCTAAAAAGTGAGAAATGTGTTTTCAAATTCTTTCAAACAAAGCAGGAATTTAAACATGGGTCTTCTACGACCTGGATAAATGAACTAGCCACTAGGCCAGTTTCTCAATTTTTTTAAGGCATCCTGCAGCACCTTTAGAAAAATCTCAAGGCACCCTAGGGTGCCACAGCATCCTGGGTGAGAATCACTGCATTAGGTTATTAGATAAAAGGAAGGAAGGAAGCAGAACACCATCCTTGCTTCATCCGTCACAGGGGTGGGCACGATACGGCCCACGGGCCGCATCCAGCCCACAAGGCCATTCTATCCGGCCCACGGGGCCCCTAAGAAATTTAGAAAATTAATATTGATCTGTCCTTGGTTCACGGGGTGGGCGAGGGGCCGCTTTTCCCGCACCCAGCACCAGCTTGTAACCTGCCTCTGCTGCCAGCCTGGGCCCCACGCCAGCTCTGGGCTTGCCTGTTGGGGCTGTGCTGCTGCGGCAGCAACTGTGGCTCCCCCACCCCGCTTGCCATGCTGGGCAGTGTTTGCTGCTGCTGCTGCCCACCTGGAGCTCGTGTGCTGGGCAGCCCAGAGGTGGCGGTGGCAAAACACTGCCTGGCGCAGCAAGTGGCGGGGGGCCACAGCTGCTGCTGAAGCAGCACAGCCCCAACAGGTGAGCCTAGAGCCACATGGGGTCCAAGCTGGCTGCGGGGGCAGGTTACAAGCTGGTGCTGAGTGCAGGAAAAATGGCCCCTCACCCACCCCATGAACCAACTCACAGGTGCCCCGCGCTGCAGCAACTCACAGCCCATGTGGGGCCGCCTGTGCCTGCTCAGGACAGCCCTGTGCAGACTGCGAGTGGCTGCAGCAGGTAGCGCCGGCCACAGGGCGGGCAAGGGGCCGCTTTTCCCCCCCCCTGCACTCAGCACCAGCTCATTACCTGCCGGTGAGCATGGGGTCGAGGCTGCGCACTGCCCCCCCCCCCACCTGTACCACAGGGCTGCGGGGCACCGGGAGCGAGCGGGAGCACAGGGCCCACACCAGCGTCCCAGGACCAGCGCCGGCGGGGCCCAGAGCAGGGCGGCAGGAGTACAGGGGTCCCGGCCAGCTCTATGGAGCCAGGCCAGCTCCCCCCTCTCCCTACTGGTGCAGCCCAGCCCGGCTCCACAGACCCCTACCAGCCTGCACCCTGCTCTGGGCCCCACCAGTGCTGGCCCTGGGGCATTGGTATCAAGCCGTTGGGACATTCATTCAAGATAGTGACCAGGGGGCAGGACACCTGTTAAGGGATGGGGCTACCCATGTGGCCCTTGACAGCTTGCTAGAACTGGGTAAGTGGCCCTCCACTCAAAATAATTTCCCACCCCGATCTATTGCCTCAAAATTTAATTTTGAGGGGGCAAGATTATTTGACAAACTCTACCTGAATGTATAAATAGCTTCAGTTAAACCAAAGTCATATTTTTTGCAAAAAATAAAATAAAATCTGGTCCTCCCTTCCCCATCCCAAATACTAGCTTTACTAAATAGCCCACATTCTCTTAAAAGGACTTTTTCATTTTATCTTAGTTAATGAACTTCATCACATTTGCCTTGCTGATGTTCATTTTAGTCAAGTTCTCCAATTTAGCAGTACCATAATCCCATTTCCAAAGAAGCTGCGCTACATCCTAAATTTCACCTGCAAACTGTAATTTTCATTATATCCTTCCAGCCATTAGCAAAGTTAGCTAAGTAACGACCTTGGCTCTGCTTACGCTCCATTTCACCTGTAAAGCAGGGTATTAGCAGCTATGAGAACGTTTAAATTTAGACTCAGAACTGAACTAGACCTCAGACTAAGGAAGCAGTACAAACAGGGCTTCAAACCCCTTTGGCCCAGTCATTAGTACTCATTAGTAGTTAAAACATTTTTTTGTTTGCCAAGAAACAAAGTACTTATTCCTATCAATTTTTCAAAGCCTACTGCCTGTTGTTTACACTTAACATCTAAGCTCTGCCTTTATTTCTGGCGGGGTGTCAATTCCTGTTCTTTTGGTTGGCCTTTTATAGTTCCAGTCTGATCTTCACAATGCATTTGCTATAGCTATTCATCCTTCAGGATAGGAAGGCAGCTGGCTGCCTTAAGAAGGTCATTCTGAGATTTAAGGCCTACATTCTGCAAAGTTTTAGTTCAGCTAGACTAGTCATGCTTAAAACTTAAGCAGGCTTTGCAGGACTGAGATGCAGAGTAGTTAAGTTTTGTAAAGCGCTTTAAAAAGTAAAGAACACTACTAGTTTTCATTTTAATTACGTATTTTTCAGACCTTGTTTTGAAATAAATGTTTAATAAACCTCCTGAAAAAAGTATTTTAAGGCACAACTGGACAATTAAGCTTGACAAATCCATCATAGAATAGAGTGCAAAAGAAGCCAATGTTCTCCTTTTACTCCAAGCAAACACTAACTGTTGTTACATTCATGTACAACAGTTGTTCTCAACCTTTTTGGACTTGAGGCACCCTTGATACACTTGAAACACCCCGTGGACAAATGTCAGCTCTCAGCTGTCCCTTTTTTTATTACAGAAAAAATAATAGAGCAGCTTTCCTGTTGCAAAGAACCCAGAAGGCCCACAACTATGGATCTCTATTTGAAATTTTTGGATTTATCTTGTGAATCGTGTTTGTAAACAGTGCTAGCCTAACATTGAAAGGGCCTGGGGTGCCATCTGGAAAGAACATGTGGCACCCTGGTTGAGAATCACTGGAGTAAAGGTAAAAAGTGGCAATTCACACAACACGCTAGCTCCATGCTGCCTGCCAGCTGGGCACAGCAGGCAGAACATGAAGAGAAGCAGCAAGCAAGCATAGCAACAGAGAAGGAAATGCCAAACTGACTCAAAGAAAGAAAAGCTAAACTTGTTTACTCTGCTATGTATAGCCTGTACAAACATCACAACCACCACCACATCACTCTCTTTGTCACACAGTACTCCTGACCAAACAAGCACTTTCTTCTTACTCAAAAATCTCTCGCCAGTGAGATGTCAACTGTTCCTTATCAGACTCTGGGTAACTCAGATCTGGGATAGCAATGTTAGTAACCAGGTTCTTCTTTTCCATGCACAATCCTGCTACCTCGTCCCTCTATTTGCTTGTGAAATTAAGTATTTTATCATATCTACCAGAGCTTTGACTTTTCTAGCTGGTGAAAGTCAATAAGGAAATGCAGAGTCCTTCATTGGCTAATTATCATCATTTATTTACGGGGATGTGGAAAGGGCCCAAGTAATTTTCAAAGAAGCTATTGTGATTCTGCTGCTCAAGAGGCCACCTTATCCATTGAAGTTTCCCTGAGATTCGTCAGCAACTTCTGATAACAGCAGTTCTTTGACTTGCTTGCAGATCCTAGCAGAAGTAGATAAAGCATCTCAAGTGACCCTGTTATATGGCTGTACTCTCAAAAGGGAGTCACTGTGGGGAAGTGTCCCTCTTGTCCAAAAGTGCTCTTCTGCAGTGTAACACAGGAGTCAGTATTGTCACCTCTCCCATTCCACGTGTACAGGGGTCACTACCAGCAGACAGATCAGTGAAGTGCTCTAGTAGAAGGTCTCAAGACTGAAGGATCTGTTGGTCAGGATCGGTCATTGGCCTTACAACATGCTCTCCACATTCACCACAGCCAAGATTAATTATTTCAGGCCCACTGCTCACACTGTCATTCTCCTCCACCCTTGTTTTCTGGATAAATTTGATTTGCTTAGTTCCTATTCACTGGTGGCTTCAAAATGAGATAAACAGCCCTTTATACCATATTATTAGTTGTTCTATTAAATTAAACATTAGGGATATCCAGGTGTCAAACAATACTGCGCCAAAAGAGGCAGAACAGCACCTGCAGGGGCAGCGCACACTGCCCAAAACCAGAGTCTGACCACTCAGAGCCACACTCCAGCTGTCAGCCATGTTAAACAGCAGGATTGTCACTGCTGCAGTCCCAGGAGGCCCCCAGGTAAGATGGCTGGGGCCAGCACAGTGCTGGCCCCAATTTCCTCTACCCCACCTGGGGAAACTTGCCGCTCATCAAAGGCATTCCCAGAGGAAAACCAGCAGCGGCACCAGGTGTCCCACTGTTAGTTGTCCCCAGGGAACCAAATGTCTGCGTGGATGCAGCCCAGGAGAACAATTAAGATAACCACAGGCATTCTTGAAATTATCAGTAGATTATATATAAGTTTCTGAACCCTTCTTCAATAGCTGGAGCCCTCTTGTTGCATCCAATTTCCAACTGCTCCAACAGAAGAGTCCAAATTTCCCTTTTATTCATCATAAGCTCATGTTACAAAAATCAAGAAGTTGCCCAATATTATTCTGCTACATCATCTTAGAAAACATATAGCTAAAAGAATGTGCATCTATAGCTGCAGAAAATCTAAAATGTAGCGCAAGTTTCTTACCTACTGACCCTACCCCCTTACACAGACAGACCCGGGAATGGGAAGAGATGTTACAATTTTAGTGCTGCTGAGATTCCAGGAAGACCAAGGAAGCTGCTGTAATAGGCCCTTCCTACACTTGAAAGGGTTAGCCAGTATAACTGTACCAGCAAACCTCCCCTAACAGACACTGCTTATACCAGCAAAAGGATTCCTTTTGCTAGTATAACTGCTATGCCAGCAAAAGTGCTGGACAGTCACAATGTTACCCAAAAGGAGAAAAAAAAACCCTACCACATCCACTTACCCACCACTACTAAGACTGGGGGAGGGGGGAAGAGTACTTGAGCATTAGATTAAGTTTTAGGCAAGTCTCTGGAGCTATCTAGGTCATGCTAGGGACATCTCTGACAGCAGACAAGATTGCAGTAGTTTTACCCACACCCCATTCCCAGGCTGAGAAGTCTGTGTTGTTCTTCATTTTCCACTGATTTGTCAGTCTCCAGTAGAGATGGATAGGCAGCAATACAAGCTACAGTGTACAAGTCAGAACATGAATAGGTACAATTTGAGGCATGTTGGCTCCTTTCAAACTTAAGTTGTCTCATTTCCCGGTAACCTGAAGAAGTAAGGTCGATAGCTGGCATTTTGCTGTTTGCTGAAATGCACGGCCATTTCCAGAAGCAGTTGTTTACTTCTTTATATTCCTTCTTTAATTCACTCTCCCCCTCACCATTATTTTTATAGATATTGCAGTAATTTAAGTCATTAACATTCAAACATACACCCAACAGGTATTCTGGTTGTGACCTACATCTGCCAGCAACCAGGTGAGAGGTTTTCCATCAGATGCAAAATTTCTTCTAACAAACCACCACGCAGATTCAAGTTTGACAGTATGTATTCACCTTAGCTGACCTGTATGTATTCACCTTAGCTGTCATGTAATAGCAATCACTTACCCCTTATAGACTAGTTCAATTCCACACCAGTGTTGCTGAGCCTCTTCAGCCCCACAGATTGACCATGCACCAGTGTGATCTGGTGCATGAGGCTACATCATCCAGACCATGGGGCTTCCCATGGGTGCAAAAATTTGGTGGCAGAGGAGCAGTGGCAGTATTAACTGCCAAGGTTCTTAGAGCAATTAATACTGCCACCAGTCCCTGACAGCCACATGTCTGGACTTTTGGGGAGCTCCATTGGCCAGATGACACAGCTCCATCGGCCAAATGACTCTGTGGGCTGGTTTGGTTCACAGGCTAGAGGTTGAACATGATTGTCATAGACAAAAAATAATTTTAGTACTGTTCGAAGCATCTGATTTTTCTAGTCTAACATAACTACACATGAATGAGAATAGAGGAATCAGACACTCCATAAACTCCTCTTTTAAAGTCAAGCCAGTGAGTAGGAAGTGGAGAATTTATTTCCTGATAGTATCTTTATCATTTTGTTTGTATTTTAAAAAGTTACTATTCTTACCCCCTGATGGAAAGCAGCATATATTTACTAGGCTAACAGATCTTACTTTGTGCTATAGCTTTATAAAGTACAGGAGAATTTGACAGTTAGTGAAATTAAATTGGTGAACCAAACATAATTTAGCTCACTGTGATTCTCAGCAAAACATGGTCCCTCACACTACTTCCAAACAGAAACATTTCCTTCACAAACCAATGTAAAACTGCTTAATGGCTAACACTTGGGTTTCTTACCACTACAATTCTAAAGTCACAAAGCAAGACATTTGATAAGAACCAATATTGATAAATGACTTTTAAATGCTGCCTTACTCTTATACTGTACACATAAGCTTACATAAGAAGTGCCCAAGTTGGACTCAGTAGCCTGTTTCCAATAGTGGCTAGCAGTAGATGTTTTAAAAGATGAGTAAATGAATAGGACAGATCTAGAGTAATCTACCCCTTATCATACCTTCCCTGGTATCACCTTCATTGGTTTAGCAGTATCAGAAAAAAACATCCCCAATTGCTCCAATAGCTCTCAATGGACTTGTCCTTCACATAATTCTTACTCTATTGTAAATTGTAAGAATAAGGAATTTTCCAGCTTTAAGCTGCTTAGACCCACTGTCTTCTTCAATAATTTGACCATCTGAAACTAGAATTCTGAATGCAATACCTCTTATATGAAGTTAAACGACAAGAATATATTATTTAGCAACCATTCCAAGCATGGGAATATCATGGCTATAGAAAATTGTTATTGCTTCAGTCATGACGTGAAGGAAATAAATCTTGTTCATGATTTCAGGTATGGTCACACAAACTGAAGTTTACTTCTGCTGTCACAGGCAAAATGCTACTAGGGAGCTACATATCTAAAAGCTTAGTGTATTATTGCTTGTGCACTTTCATGAAAGTTCCTTCTGCCTTCACTTCCCCTTTTTATCCTCCAAATTACTTGCACATTTTTGGTAAAGAAATAATAAAGAAGCAAGGGGAAAAATTCCTGGTGATGTGTTAATATCAGTAGAAAGAAAAAGAAAAGGATTAAGGCACGTAATAACTAATCTATTTGCTCAACACACCCTAAATTCAGTGTATGAAGAACCTAAAAAGAACCCCACACAGCATATACCCTACTTGTGCTCTTAAAAAGGAAGCGCTCAACCAAGCAAAGAAAATGATCATTCAAACTAAAAACAGTTCAGTTCCCTGAGACTTTAAGAGGAGCAAAACAGACTGTTTTTATATGCTGTCACTGATAAGCAAGGACAACAGTGAAAAGCAGCCTCCTAGCTAACAGCTTCCTTTCTGAAGGAAAATGCTGTATATAAATGTCTTATATCAGATTCAGAGATACAACTCAAATCAATTAGCTTCAGAAAAAATACGTTTAATTGGGCCAGGGGGAAAATAATGTCAACGTTATTTTTAAAATTTCACTTCTATGAAGTGAAGTGAACTTGAGCTCTAGAAATATTAATACAAGTCACAGAGCAGTGTTTTCAACTGTTTTAATCTCATTTGCTATGCTTTTGAATATGACATAAAAATATATTTAAATTTATTATTAGTGCTTCACAATAGATGCTACTGAGTTTGGACTCAAGAAGTTAGGGCACCAAGTCACAACACAGGCTTACATGCATACCTACAGTAGTAGATACTTGTAACTTTAGGTTTCCACCTATAATTTATTCATTCATATTTTTCCCTGGTATTTATTCTGGATGCAAAATTACATCTGCAAAACACCAATGCTGGTTTGAAAACAAATTAAACCATGTTTACAAACAAGCAGGAGAGGATCTTAATAGTAAAACAAAGACATGATGAATAGGGAAGTCTTTCTGCATGTTATATACTAGAGAACAGGAGAGTTTTCTGAAGGTGATAAAGTAGTAGTAATTTTAAATAATGGCAGCATCCAAATCTGCAGGTTCCAAAGGGACCTCCTTAAAAACCAAGAAGTTTTCTGTGATCCTTGCTTCAACTTACAGTTTAGGTTTATAGAGCAATTTTGCTAATAGAAATATTCAGACTGCAACATGGTTTGGGTATTCCCAAAATATTAAATGCAAAAATTGGCAATTCCCCTCCCTTCTCAATGAGTGACTCTTGTATTCTCTTCTCACTGCAGTTTGAAGTGCATGGAGGAGTGAACATCCATGGCAGAGGAGACATGCTAAAGTGGAGGGAATGCTTAGTGGGGTGTTCTAACAGAGTAGTAAAAAGCATTTGAGATGTGCAGTTCTTTGTATGAACAGTAGCACACAAAGTGTTCTTTTGGATAGTCGCACATAAGGAAATTTATTTAAGTGGCGCTCACGTGAAGTAAAGGAAAGTACCGACCAGAATAGTCTTTATACTTTCTAGCCAGGGACCTCAAAACAAAATGCAAACATTATCAGCCTTCAGCATTACTTGGAAGTAGCTCATACACATATTTTATAGATGGAAAAAAGAGTGGTTCAGTGACCTGTTCAATATCACAGAGTTGCTGGTGAAGAAGAGATCAAATCCCTCTCTGACTCCCCTTGGTCCCATGCTCTATGCACCAATAGAGTCATTGTTCTTCCCCTCCAAACTCTACTTTATCCCACTTTTTCACCTGCACATTTATATTACAAGATTTCATTTTGCTACACTCCTCTACCCAGTCCCATACCATGCTACATAACTGGAAAGCTTTTCAAACACACTCCTCTTATCAATTTCTCTTGATTTTCTAGGAAAAGAGGCAGCAAATAGAAGTCCATGATCAAATGAAGCAGCTGATTAGCTTTCTTTCTCATTAGCTAAACTGAATGATGATGTGGCAGGAAATGTGGGATGCTTAACTCACTGCTACTTTGCAGTATGACCAGTCACTTATTCCTGAATAAGATGCAGAACAATACCAGCAGTGAAAATGATCAGCTCATTAAGATTCTGAGGTTTCCTTGCTCACTTTCTACAAGTGGCATTGAAGATGTAATGATGGCATGGGGCAATTGACACAAGAAGCAGAAATGTAGAATAAAATATTCCTGTGCAGAGTACTAAAAGCAAGGACAGGACATCATGTACTGTGCAAAGCAGAAGCAGAGGAAGGATAGCAAAGGAACAACTACAACGTAGTCAGCTCAGTAGATGAGAAAGGAGATTTGAGTAGCCACTTTTTGGCTGGACTGAAAAGAGTTTTCCTACATGGTAGACCAGATTTGGGAAGACGTTTGTTCTCCCAGAACATTAATAACTTGTCCAAAACCTCAATGAAGATCTAAATTTACATAGTCTCACACCAAAAAGGTGTCTTTATTGAAACACTTTTTGAGAGGCCCTTGAAATGTCCAATTCCCTCCCTTTTACAAAAAGAGAGCTGTATATTGTATAGGCTGATTATCTAAAGAAAGAGCACCCTATTGCTTTATTATCATTTGAAGAGTTTGGAGGTTATACTCATTATAACCCAGTACAGAGGGGCTACACACACAAATCCCTTTACCTTGCAGTGAAAATACATCACTTCAACATTTTAGATTCAGTACAGGCAGTCCTCAACTTACAACGTTTCAAGTTACAACATTTTGCACTTACAACGTTTATAAATTGACACCCTGTTTCAACTTTCTCATGTCAATTTTGACTTTACAACTCTTGATCTGATGCCAAGCCATGCCAGGGGACAAGTTCGCTGTGTCATCCATCTCCCTGGAGAACATCTGTCCAAACTTCCTTGGATACTTTCTTTAAGAAAGCAGACAAGACTCCAGAAAAACCTGCAGCCAAGACTCCTTAGAAGACTCCAGCCAAGAACCCTTCAAAAAGTCCAGCGAAGTCATCTTAAAGAAGTCCTTCCAAATCAATATGACTGCTATTTACAATATAAATACATTAACACAGCTATATTACTCATCTAATAATTGATCAAGTACAAATTCTGGGGTATTTTTGGTGAAAATAGGGTATTGGGCCTTGGTTCAGGAACCATTTATAACATTGTTTCTTATGAGAAAATTGGTTCTGAGTTGCAATGTTTCAACTTAAGACCGGGGGTTTTCAGGAACGAATTGTGTTGCAAGTCCAGGACTGCCTGTAGTCAACAAGCATAATCACACTTCTATCTGGTTATTTAGTCTGTATTTAGCTATACTTTTATGTGGCTCAAAGCCATGATGATTCTGAATAATACAGCCTATCCCAATTCATGATAAAACAGTATTTCCTTTAAGAAAAAAAAAAAGTTTGAGTTTGCAGTCATCCTGTACAGATACTGTGTTTTTTCACGTTCAGACTTTACCACTGTCTTGCAGAGAAGACTCACTTCTAAAGAACTCTTATCAAACCAGATTGACTGAAAACTGCTTAGGCTTCTGGATGTGCCTTCTCACATTTCATGCTACGCCTGTGCTCTGCTTACTCCACTCTTAGGAGCAGATAGATAGGCTGTGCTTCTGAACTACGTGAAAATCCCACTCTTACCAACTACGTCAGAAACCCGATTTTTTTCCATGGTGTAAGAGAGAAATGGATAAAGCCGGTGGTTACAGATTTGTGCTAGGTAAATGACAGCATAATAGATGCATACACTTTAGGGCACAAGCCTGCAACCCTTATTCATGTGAGCAATTCCATTTCTTGTCCTGCTGCCAGGACACAAGGACTTCTATGAGACTACCTAGGAAAGTAATCCTAGCTCTAGAGAGTAATGGTTGCATACTCAGATAATGTCTCTCTTCTGATATGCTTTAAAAATTGTAAGTGCCAGAAATTTTTGAGATGATGATAATAATCCTAGAATCAGAGAGAAGTACAGCTGGAAGGGACCTCCAGAGGCCAACTAGTACTGAGGCAGGAATATCCCTATCCAAACCATCCTGTACAAACCCTAATCTAAATTCTATGTAAGACTACCTTCAACCCGGATATAAACACAGACCTAGCACCTCAGCCTGCCACAGGTAAAGCAGAGGAACCATGACAATACAATACTGCTCACTCTCTTCCTCTTCCAATACAATATTGTTGAAACTACACCCATGAACCCCATGTCTGATTCTGAAGAGTACAATGGGCTGCCCTTGTTCCCCATAAAACCAGGAATCACTTTAAACAGAAATAAGCTACCATCACTCGGTTGGCTACATGCCAGCACTCGCACAATGTGCTTGCAGCAGGGCCTTGCACAAGTTTACACGCTCAAGGGAAACATGCCTCTTCCTTTCGGGGGGGCTTACAAAAACTATAAGGAGGAGTACAAGCATTAGTGTAAACCTGGAAGTGGTAAAAGATGACCACTTTAGCACACAGCAACCCTTCCTTTTTTAAAAAAATAAGTACATTTTTGTATGGATTATATTTTAAGTTTACAGCCATCTCTCTAGAGACAGAGAAATCTGTATCCAGAGAGAGACTGGGCAGTATTACTATACACACGCATACACGCACACAATACACACACACACACACACACACACACACA
>NW_017729006.1:17151390-17155268 GCF_001723915.1 Gavialis gangeticus | reverse complement strand
CGGCGGGCGCGCGGGCTGGCAAAGGGCGCCGCAGGGGAAGGCGACGCCGGGCAAGAGCCGGGCCAGGGATGGGGCTCGGCTCTCGGCTCCCCCCGCATCTCACCGGCTTCCCTGCCCCGGGGCTCCCGGAGCCGCCCCCGGCACAGGCGAGAAAAGCCGCAGGCGGTGCCCCCTACCACGCCCGCCCTTACCTGCGGTCCGAAGCAGCTGCGCGGCGGCCAACAGGAGCGCGGCCAGGCGGGCGGCTGCAGCCATCGCCCCGGCCCCAGCCCGAGGGGGTGCTCTTCCTGCTTCCTGCTCCTGCCTCGCACCTGGGTCGGGCCGGGCGCCAGGCGGCTCCTCCCTGCGGGCGGCTCCTCCTCCCCCCCGCGCCGCCCGGCCGGGGCGGTTCTGGGCCGAGGGCAGCTCCCAGGGTCTCCCCCGACCCCAGGCTCTGCCCTGCCCGGCCGGGCTGGAGCCTGGCGGAGCCGACGGGGGTTGCTGAAGGGAGAGGTACGGGGGCCTGGGCTGCCTCAGGCGGGCAGAGGAGGCTGCCCTTGGTTCCTTCGTCCCAGTTCCTCGCACAATATCGTTTTCCATTTTGGTTAGTAAAGAGATATTGCTGAATGAAATGCTCTCTTTGGCACGTCTGCTTCGGTACTAACAACTGAGACAGTGTAAAGATTGGCTTGGAAAGAGGAACCAGGAACCAGGAACTGGGAGTAAGGAACCAACTTCAGCCTGGTGGCCAAAAGTTGTGGAACACCTCACTGAGGCTCTGCAGTCGCATAGTCTCGCACCAAGAAGTTGTCTTTATGAAATCACTTTTTGAGAGGCCCTTGAAGTGTCCAATTCCCTCTTTTTTACACAAAGAGTTCGATACTGAACAATATAGAACAAAAAGAGGGTCCCTTCCAGACCCCTTCTCTGGGATGACAGATGCCATGGGGATATTTCATGGCCCGGCTTAGTTCTGTAACCTTCCCCCCTTTGCCCCCCAGCCCCCTTTGTGGTGAGGGGGGATTAAAGTCCCCCCCTTTCCCCCATGCTTTCCTTTCATGGCTACACCCATGGACAGATCTAGGACTTTGAGAAAAGGGGGTGCAGACAGTGTGGTACACCATGAGACCTAACACACCACAGGATTTTCCTCCAGTTAAAGAAACATTACTAATAGTGCAGGGCCCAAGGCTATGCTATTCAGTTTAAGACTGAAGCAAAGAAGAAATATAACTTCATAGATGCTAGGGTTGGAAGGGACCTCAACAGATCACAGAGTCTGAACCCCTGCCTAGGCAGGAAAGAGTGCTGAGTGCAACTTTATTGCAATGTGCATTAATTATGAACATATACATACAATAATAAAACCTAATCTTATGTATATAAAAAACCCAAGCTAGGTGAAAAAGAATCAGTTGCTTCATTAGCTCAGCAGTCATTAGAATTAAATGATCTCTCTCAGATTCCTAAAACAAAGTCTAACCACCTTGAGCATCTTGACTGTGCCTCCAGTGCGTCTCTGAAAGTTATTTCCATACCTTAGTTGCCGGCTTAAGCTAGAGTTAAAAACTGCCTGTAGGTCTGGGAAATAGGAGCTACATTACCAAGAACAGCAGTATTGCAGAAGAAAGGATAGCTTGGTTAGGGGAATGCCAAGACCATTTAAAAGGAGAGGGGGGCTTTAACCCCTGTAGAATGAAGAGTTTAGAAGGAATCAGGTAGATTCTAATGAGCCATGAAATTGATTGACTCCCTCCCTCCCTGGTGCCTGAATAGAAGTGTTGCTACTACTGCCAGGCAGTTGGTTTTAATGTTTGGGATGGACCAAAAAGAAAAGAGGGGTGCAGCTGCAGAACTGCACCACCCCTGGATGTGCCCCTGGGTACAAATATACAAGTTCCAGGAATCCTGGATTTGAAAAGAAAAAGGCAAAAGGTCAGACAGGCAATCACATGGCAGTGAGGAAAGGCTACTGTTGTTAGAAAGGAGTGTGAAGGGCTACGGATATGCTAACTGAAGAGGAAAAATGGGTGTAATGGTACCAGACTGACCTATGGGACATTATCCCTAGGAGATCCAGAGCAAATCTCAGCAAGGATGGGAAGGGAAGTTTCAGTGTTCTGTGAGAATGGCAAGATAAGCATGTGTAGATTTTCTGGTTGCATCTAAACTTAGAAGAATATGATGCAAGAAATCTGGGTGGAAGGAATACGAGAGGCAGGAAAGATAGATTCTATGTTATTGTGAGCTGATTTGCTGGAGCCAGCCAACATGACAGCTAGAATCTCACTCCCCAGCCCAGTTGGAAGTATTCTGATTAAATGCTTGCAATAGTAATTACTGTGTGGATATAGACATGCATAAGTATTGTAACTGCTATGTAATGTATAGTATTTTAGAATGTTATAGTATTGCTATAGTATTTTAGAACATTTGTTTAAAGTAACTACAATTACTACTGACTTCTGGATTTAGCAAAGGCTGGATTGCTGGCTATGAAAGCTTGGAAAAGCATCTCTTGCACAAAAATGCAAGACAGTGGCTGGGGTGAGACTGGCTTGTGGTAACAACTCAAGCTTCCCACAAAGAATGTCAAACTCTGCTAATGGCTTGCAACCCATTAGGTTCAAGAGATAGGAGCTCATGGTACCCAATATCTGACCCATGCCATAAAATAATAAAAGTGATGGTTAAAATTGTTGGCAGAGACGTGACACACTCATCAGATGTGTATTTCAAAGCTAAGAAAGCCAGCAGGATAAGCTGAGCCAGTGTAACTAAAGGAGGCAAGGAAACTACATATAGATTTCAAATGAACTAGCAACTAAAGACAAAAGACTAAATATGCATTTCAAGCAAAACCTGTAAAAAGTGCATTGCATACAGGAAAGATGTCGTGTATGTGACATCCTCACATTTCTCAAGACAGGCATCCAATGTCTAAGGTATTACTAATGTCTCAATCATTCAATGCATGTCCAGGGTTTTGTAAACAGATCATGACCAGTACAAGCTATTGCAAGTTTGATAAACAAATATTCAGAGACAAGGTCTGGTAGCCAATGCCTCTTGGTATCCCATTTGACCACTTAAGGTCCTTCACATTTAATTGCCATGCTAGTGAATAGCTGCAAGAAACACAAGTCTTCACATCTAGACAAATCCAAAAACAGGAGCCAGGCAATTTAACAATTGTAATATGATGGTCACTAGGACTGCACAAAATTTCATCATCCGTTTCATTCTAACACTGTTTCAACCAATTTTGAGGTCAAAATAGCAAAATTGGAATGCAACAAAGGCCGTTGAAATAGCCTTGAAACAAAACAAGGCTGGTTGAAACATTTCAACCATAGGCTGGGGATGGAAAGTCAGCCCAACTGGGCTTTCTTCCGCCTCCGGCACGATCTAGCTCAGGGCACTGGGAAGCAGCCCAGCTGGGCTGCCTCCCTATCCCCAGCAAAACTTGAAACCATGTCAAAACACCTTTCTGTTTCAATGGAATGGAACAGAACAGCTGTTTCAACTCAAAATGAAATTTGAGACTAAACACCATTCCTTCAAACTGTTGAAACACAAGGCGAAATGGAACGGTGCCGTTTTGCACAGCCTTAATGGTTACCCTTTGCCTCCCTGTTTTGTTCAGACTTTAAATCGACCAACCATCAAGGAAAAATGCTTTGAAGCTATACAATTAAACAGTATAAAAAGCAAGCCAGAACTGCCAACAAATTGTGCAGTCCAGGAAAGACCAAGAAGCCATACTTCACCCAGCTTAACCAGCAGAGGATCCTGTCCACCAAAGGCTTCAAGACTGGACCAGCCTTCCTGCCTGTATTGGTGAGAAAACACTACTGCAGCTAAATATGTACTGAAATGTTCTGTAATAGCTCATTTAT
>NW_017729006.1:17144786-17146390 GCF_001723915.1 Gavialis gangeticus | reverse complement strand
AAAGCAAGCCAGAACTGCCAACAAATTGTGCAGTCCAGGAAAGACCAAGAAGCCATACTTCACCCAGCTTAACCAGCAGAGGATCCTGTCCACCAAAGGCTTCAAGACTGGACCAGCCTTCCTGCCTGTATTGGTGAGAAAACACTACTGCAGCTAAATATGTACTGAAATGTTCTGTAATAGCTCATTTATATTGGGAGAGAGTATTTTTCTGTCATTTAGTTTTGTAGCTTTTTGGTAGTTATTAAAGCGAGCCTTTCTGCTATTAATTGACCAAGCAGTGTGTCAATTCGTAAACCACTCTGTTTAAAAATCCATTTTTAAGTGCAACAAATTACTGACTAGGGTCATTTGAATTCCAAGAAGTAGGGGTTTTTGTTTTGTTTTTAATTTAAAAACCTGGAAATTAAACACAATAATAAAACGTCAAAGTGACTTTAATGGAGTGTTGCTTGCTTATACCAGCAATGAATTCAGCTCCAAGTCAGAGAAGTCAAGCCTTCAGAGATCAGAACACTCCAAGTTAATATGTTATTGTACTGTTAACTCAGCCATATTATCCAGGTAAACCCATGTAAATCTGGAGCCTGCTTTCCTGATGCTCCCAAGGTTCCTGCTGAAACAAAACTTCCATTGACATCTGTAGAGAATATAGAATTAGGTTTGTGCACTCTTTTATATTAATTTTTCCTACCATAATTGCAAACTAGTACATTGCTAATGCAAATCTTTGTTCACAAGGGACACAGTTATACAAAGGTTGATGGATCAGGCTTTGATAGTTCATGTCCCAAACATACTTCTATTGAAATACACAGCACAGCTCTCACTGAGTTCATTAGGCATGAGAATGAGCCTTCCATTTTTAAAGAGGCACATAAAAATCAACCAACTTTGTTGCTTTTGCCATGTTAACATGCCAGTAGAAGCCATAGGGTAGATAAAGAAACATTCCAGTCAGCTATGGCCTCTTCCTAGCAAAATGCAGCCCACCAAGCCATTCTATCTGGCCCATGGGACCCCTAAAAATTTTAGAGAATTAATATTTATCTGCCCCTGGCTGCCTGTCATGTGGCCCTCAATGGCTTGCAAACCTCAGTAAGCAGCCCTTCACCCAAAATAATTGCTCACCCCTGTCCTAGGAGATGTGACCAAGTTAATGGAGTGGGACCATATCCATTTTGTGCCAAAGTGGAGTGACATCTGAATTTAAGAACTGTGGGATTCACTGTAGCTGATGTGACTGAGAACAATGTTGCATCTTTTCAGGAATGGATCTGCACTGGCAAGCTCAGAGACCAAAGATGCCTTGGTGACTCCTGTGTTGGCCTGAGATACGGCAGGAACCAAACAAACAGTCCTTCCACACAGCAACTGCTGTGCATTCTCATTGTAACGTGCTTATTAGTATAATATCTGCTGTTGAATTCATGTGCACACACCCACTCACATACATTCTTATGTTTATGCTACAATACAGATCCATAGAGTTTTCCTGTGTGTATATTCTTTGCCCCACAGAAAATGTCTTTTCTGACTTTTGAGAATTCCCTCCGCCAGCTTGTGACCATACATACAGGCTGGGGAACTCCCCTCTTGTCAGC
>NW_017729006.1:17143583-17144775 GCF_001723915.1 Gavialis gangeticus | reverse complement strand
TCAGGTCCCTTCCGACCCTAAAAACTATGAAACTATGAAATGGCTTTGGTCAAGTAGCAAGGATCATTTTGAACTGAGGAAAAAAGGAGATGCTTCCCTAATGGCTAGGGAAGCAAGGTGATTATGTACCTGACATTAGTGGTCATTGATGGGTGTGATACTCCTCAGCCTCACTCCTCCTGGGCTTGGACTGAGTGAATAAGACATTAAGCTTTCCATCATACCATCAGGTATGTCAGGAGGTAGGGAAGTTCAAGTTGGTACAGATTTCCTTAATATTGCTACTCTCAGGTGTTGCACCTTAAGCCCTGAGCCATGTCCATTGTCTTCTCCCCTGCTGCTCTTTAACTATGTTTCCCTGACCACATATTGTTTTGCAGCTGGCCTTTGACCAGTTACCTACCTAACTGTAGCCCTTTGGTGCTGGTTCCCTGCCTTTTAAGTAGCAGGGATAAGGGGTCCCTGCTACACCCATTCCTGGTAAGAAGACTGATTAAAGCCTCTGCCTTCCCTTGGAATGCATTGTAGCATGCTATAATCATAATTCATTTTGTTACATGTATGCAAGAACAATAGTGTCTGATGCAAGCGCAGTATTCCTTCCAAAGGCTCTAGTACTAGCTTAGTGTCTATCCATAAAATACCGAGAGCGTATTTCTTTATAGCTGACATTGCATATAATTATAAATATGATGTAAAGTTAAAATATCTCTGTTTGAAACATTCTTTTCACTTCTATTCCTAGAGATCTAACTTCTCTGCTATTGTCCTGATGCCAAAGTCCAATGGAATTTCTAAGAATTTGCATAATTGAATCAAACTAATTTAAGTGCATACTCACTCTGTATGATACATTAGGTCTGCAAATGCAAATTCAGAGTTTTGTGCCATGTTTTACTTGTATGAGTCATGTACGTTATGTGGCATGCACGTTAACCAGTTCCTCCATTGTGGGCTCAGATTGAAAGGGAGGTAGCAAGCACAGTGGTTTCTGTGAAGTATGTGTACAACTGTATCTCTTCTGGAGAAAACTGGTACTATGCCAGTGCCACTGTGTTTGCTTTCCAGTGAGGGGGGAATGGTACAAATCAGTGGTTCTTAGATTCAGTGGATCCTTGTTAGACTCAAAGCATACCTCAGACAGTGCCAGTTTTTAGCTTGCACTTGTGTTTTGACTACGGAAAAATAATGG
>NW_017729006.1:17124740-17138583 GCF_001723915.1 Gavialis gangeticus | reverse complement strand
ATTGAAAGGGAGGTAGCAAGCACAGTGGTTTCTGTGAAGTATGTGTACAACTGTATCTCTTCTGGAGAAAACTGGTACTATGCCAGTGCCACTGTGTTTGCTTTCCAGTGAGGGGGGAATGGTACAAATCAGTGGTTCTTAGATTCAGTGGATCCTTGTTAGACTCAAAGCATACCTCAGACAGTGCCAGTTTTTAGCTTGCACTTGTGTTTTGACTACGGAAAAATAATGGAGTAATTCTTCTGTTGCAAAGAACTCAGAAAGCCCACAGCCAATCAGAATGTTTCCAATAATAAGGCTTCCTATTTGAAATATCAGGGTTTATCTGTGAATCATATGTAGGTGTTTGCATTGCTAAGAGTGCTACAACTGAACAGTACCCTTAAAAGGCTCTCCCAGTGCCCTGGTTAAGAATCACTGCTATAGATTATGCCCTGAGAGCAGCAGCAGTGCCAACAAGTAGAAACAAAAAGCCCACCCACTGATCTTATGCTGTGTCAGTCTGCTGCCCTCTGTTACCAGAGTGCTGGTAAGAAAATCTATTAAATTGGATAGATGAGGTAGTTAGCCATGTGAGTCTGAAGTCTGGCGGAAGGCAGGGGAGAGGTACACCTTTTGCATCTCTGATTCAGGTTGTTTATAAAGTGTCTTCATATTGGCAAAGGACTGAAGGTGCTGTGCTGCTAGACAAAGAAGTCCCTGGGCTCAGTAGGCACAGATTGTTAAATGCTACCTGAACTATAGAGGCCAAGCTTTTCTCTGTGATATTGTTATCTTTTACAGGACCAGCTATATAGCTGGGAGAGCTGTTGGACAAGTTTCAGGCATCAGCCACCCCCCACTCCACCCCCTCAGCTCAAAATCTTGTCCAACTGCTCTCCCAACTCTACTGTTGATCCAATAAATGATATCACAAAAAAAGTCCTGCCTCTCTATTTCCTCACAGCTACCATGGCTACATGATAAACCAGGTAAGATGCTGCTACTGATTAAATAGGTGGGATAACATCACAGGGCATTGTGAAGCTTTATTCAGGTTTGTAGAGTGCTTTGACCTTCTCTCAGGAATGTGTTCCAGCAGTGCAAAATAGGATTAATGTATCCACAACCATCTCTATGGTGATATAGGGTGTAAAGGCCTTATTGCTGCTGTTGATGAGTGTGCTAACTATACGGATCTGTTTGTGTTCTCTGAAATTCCAGTTAATTCCCCTGAACATAATGGCTATATCTTTGGAGAGTTCCTTGAGAAGAGAGGTAATACAAGATTGCCTGCAGGAGACTCTCCTCTATATTTGTGACAGATTACTGACCAACAGCAAGTCATTCACATTCAAAAACTCTGCGTATTCAGAATGAACAAACAAACATGAATTTTTTCAAGGAGATCCTGAAAGCCATGCATGGAAGTAGGAACCTCTTCAACATGCTTTCTAATGTAAATTGATCACTTTCTAGTCTCTCTTGGAGAATGTTAGCAATTTAGCATGAAAAGTTAAGCTGGCATCTTCTAACTACCAGACCTGTCCAGGGGCAGATTCAGGGAGTGCAGCTGGTGTGCCTGCCCTCCACCCCCTGCCCCACACACACACTTTGACTGTGTGGCACCGTCACATTGAGCTGAGACCATCAGCTCATCAAGTGGTTCCTGCCAGAGCCTCTGCTTTTGTATGGTCCTGGAAGCCAGTGGCTGAGCACTGCATTGCTTAGCTACCCTTGCTTACCTGCTGCCAACGAGAAGAGTGGCTGCACCTGCTCCAGCCCTCATGGGTGACTGGTGCCTCTTGAGTCAGGGGAGACACCAGTTAGTGAGCAGGGGGTGGTCCCCCAGCAGCCAATCACGCTGACTGGGGGGTTCCCCGCCCCGATCTCACTCACTGAAAAGCAGCCGCACCACTTCCAGAAATCCCATGGCCACTTTTGGAAGTGGCACGGGTGCTTTTGCTGGCAGCCCCACTCCCCGGCCAGTGCTTGCAGGGGGGGCTCTAGTGCTCCTGCCTGCCCTCCTGCCTGCCAGCTAAATGGGGAGTGCAGCTGGACAGGGGGTGCACAGTCTGTGCTGCCCCAGTGATGGGGGAGGGAGTGGGCCTGGGGCAGGGGATGTCCAGCCAGGGTGGGGTGCAGGATTGAGCTGCGTGGGGGGATGGGGGGGCAGCTCCCACCACTACTCCTACCCCTGCAAGGGCATGAGGTGCATGTGCCCCCAAATTTGTGCATGGTGGGGCAGGCTGTGGCCAGGGAGGCACTGGGCACCTCCCAATGGGGGCTGGGCTATGCTGCAATCGGTATGGGGGGCAGTGGCACTAGGAAGGGAGTTGGGGGAACTACAGTGAATTCTGGAGTGGCTGCAGCCTCCACAGTGTGGGAGGGAGTGGGGCAGGGGCAGGGGCAAGTGCTGCACAGCCAAGCAGAGCTCAGGGCTGAGTCATACGCACCCCAGGAGGGCCTGGGGGGGCACATGCCCCTGGATCTGCACATGGGGCAGGGTGGCATGGGGCAGGCTGGAGCCAGGGCAGCACTGGTCTCTTCCCAGTGGGGGATTGGGTCAGGCTGCACTCGGGGTGGGCGGCAGTGGCAGTGCTGGAAGCAGGGCTATGGGAGGGGCTGTACCCACCCCAGAATTTGTTGTAGCCCCCCCAATCCCCATCCCAGGGCCACTGCCACCCACCCGGAGCACAGCACAGCACAGCACAGCCCAGCCCAGCCCAGCCCAGCCCAGCCCCCCACCAGGAAGAGCCTGGTACTGACCCGCACACAGATCCAGGGGCACGCAACCCCCATGCCCTTCCAGGGTGCACATAGCGACCATGCTGGGAGGGAGAGCCAAACAGGGGGAGAGCTTGCACATGGCGGCCACCGCTGCCACCACCACCCACTGCCGGCTATTGGCAGAGGGTGGTGGCCCAGCAGCCAATCAGGAGAGCAAGCTGGGGTGGGGGGCAGGGAGGTGCCGCAATGTGCTGTGTGGGGCCGGTGAAACCTGACACGCCCCTCCGCCTCCCCTGGGTAAGAAGCGAATGCGTCTGGGGAGACACCGCTGCTGCACCCTGGGACATGCTGTGTCCCCACCCGCCCATAGCCCCAAAGCCCTTTCTAAGTACCCTGGGGGTTCATATACCCACAGTTGACAATCCCTGTATTAAATGGTTACAGTTACAAGCATGTAAGTCCTCCACATTTAAGTCTTGTGTGAGCCTTTCCATACTGGAATCAGAAGGCATTAGAAGGAATCCAGTAGCTTTTAATGAGCCTTAAAATCTTTCCCATCTGTTTTGTCACAAATGCTGTGGTGCGCAGCAGCGCTTCACTGTAGTAGAGACTCGCTCTTGTCACAGACAAGGCAGGGAGCACTCCTATCTATTGTGGCCTTGTGGGTGAGTTGTTACACAGCTAGCTGCATCCTCTCTCTTACACCAGCTGTACATTCTTTACCCTCTTTAACCACGTATCATGTCATCGGATCAAAACTGACTCAGAGGGGAGAATTCATCCTGCTGAATCAATACCACTTCCAGCAGAGCCTAAGATGTTCCTGAGGAATCTCCCATTAACACACTGACCAAGTCTGACACTGTGATATATTTGGCTTTTTCTACAAGGAATGGCTTTTATTGTTTTAATTGCTTCCTGCCCTGGGAATATATCTAAGAGGCACTCCCCAAATATTTTGGCATGAGTTCTTACCCCAAACACAACAGAGGTAAAATAAATTGGCCTGCATCAGCAATATGCAACATATTTACTTTG
Source organism: Gavialis gangeticus (assembly GCF_001723915.1). Lineage (NCBI taxonomy): Eukaryota > Metazoa > Chordata > Crocodylia > Gavialidae > Gavialis > Gavialis gangeticus. The sequence goes on along the minus strand of NW_017729006.1, from coordinate 17,134,836 downwards.
TGCGCAAAAAACAGAGTGCTACTTCTGGCTAGTGACACTGGGAACTTAAAGGATTTGTTTGCAATTCATTGCGCAGATCCCTAAACTGTTATAGTGCCTTGCAGTGTAAGTCACTGTGTAATGTTTTTGAGAACACAGAGAACTTTACTGATACTAATTCTTACAACATCTCTGTATCCTATTTCTTTCTGTCTGATACTCAATTTCCTTGGTTAAATTCACCATTGGTGTCAATCAGCTGATTTAAAATTGATGGAACTGTGCCTATAATAACAAATTTGGACTCTAGGTTAAATTAGTCTTTTGATTAATTCTATGTATTTTTTGTGATTTCACTTAAACCACTTATTTTCCCTATATGCTTTTTCTCTTAAAATATTTTATCCATATTTTATACAGTGCACATATGGCAGATAAGAGCAATTTAATACAATATTAATGCAAACATATCAATCAAATGAGTAATTTTGCATACCTCAAAACATTGCATCAGTGCTGAAATCTTGCAGTTTACCACCGCAAAGCCCAGGGAAAATTCTTTGCCACTTTTTTTGCAAACTTGGTAAAATTCATTAAGCACAGTTATGAAGTGAAGGTGATGATTCAATAGGTTGCATTCTGAGTCAGTGCTAAATCATATTGCTGGTACAGTGTTCAGTAGGAAGTGAGAGAAATATGCTGCTGTAGGTATCTTTTTCATAAAAAATAAAACAAGATTTGACCACTTCTGGTCATCAAAAATCCCATGGCACTTTTATCAAGTGGTTGGGATAATGCTACTTTTATCTAAATGCATTTTAATTTAATAATTTTTTTCTCTATAGTTTTAGCAGAATACATTATTCTTCTTTTTTCATTTTAATTTTTTGGGTAGCATTTAATAGTATTAAATATGACCACATCATACTTTAGGAGTAACTTCAATTCAGTGACTAGTAAAACAGCATTCATGTTGAGTTTATCAAATGCTTTGGGACTTTTAGGATAAAAAATATTATACAGAAGTCATTATCATCAACCAGTCAAAAGTAAAGGGTTTAGTGTAATGTACATGCGAATTGTTAGATTTAGCTCTGAATCTTAGTTCAACATTTTAAGAATTCTCTGAAATTGGCATAGAACATTTCTAACACTGATAGTACAATGGAAAAAGAAAGCTATTATCAGTTATAGTGGCACACAAGAGTACTTAGTTACTATGGAAATATATAAAAGGCTAATAGTGCTCAAAGAGAAGAAAAAGTCAAAATCATGTCAAAAGTTCAAGAGTCTGCAGAAATTTAAGGCCAAACCTTGCAAAATGATGAATGCCCTCAGATCTCATTATTTCAGGGGCCATGAAGGGCAGTCCACTCTTTAAAGAGAGTTTTTGGCATTGTATAGGAGCCCCTTAAAGAATAACACTCTATAATATTTAGTCTGAAATGTGTGTACCTCTTTCATAAATATAATATTCACTTCTATATCACTATTTTAAAGGAGTTTTTTATTCAGTATAAGTTATTGAATGCAAACATTGATTAGAATAGAAACCTTGTGCAAATGCACAAAATTATGGGTCTAGCTTTTGAAATGGAATATTAACTGGTAACATGGTTGCACTGATGTGGATGGATAAAATCATTTACAGACTTACATGGAAGAGCAGATATAACTTAGGTCAAAGTCATTCCTTGTGCATCTATACAGACTTTAATAAAAATAGAAATCAAGGATGACATAGACCCTATGTTTTTATTTTTCCCTGAAGTCAATACAATTTGATTATAGAAATATGAAGGCTTCACTTTTGAAGTCACAGATTTCTTAGTTCATTGATCACACTTGTCATATACATTCTGGTACACTATGGTATTTTTCCCAAAATATCAGTACATTTCCTATTTAAAGGCATTTTCCTAACATCCTTCTTACATTATTTTCCATTTTTCAGTCTGAAAACCAAAGCAAGGTAGACTTTTTAAAATAAATGTAACATATTACTAATAATTCTTAGCACTTTTCTAAAGCCTCATGAGCAAACAAGAATGGGAGGAATTTGGGCCAAGAATTTCAAGATTTAGTCTTCAAAAAGTCTATCTGAAACTCAGTTCCTTCGTTTATATTAGGCAGGTCTCAGTGGCATCTATTGGTTGCTCATCACTTCTGAAAATCTGCCTCTCATTTCAAATAAACCTTGACTAGCTCAACCAGAGTAAAGTCCTGGATTGCTCCTCTCCCCACTTAGGCTTGTATCTACTCTGATTGCTGGCCCCTGGTGCTTAATTGTGGCTATTGCTAAGAGACTGTGGTAATCAGTAACTGATATTGCTCTGTTCAAAGTTTTCCAAAATACTGTGTTGGCTTGGCTGTTAGCTTATCCAATCAGCACTACATTGACCTTTTACCATCTTCTTTTTGAAAACAAAGAAATAAAGTGAAGAAGAAAGGGAGGAAGAAACTGAAAAGATTTCTAAAAGTCTGTTTTTGTGCAACCTAGTCTATTAATATCACCAGTCTGCACTTCAAGGAAGAACTCTGAGTAACTCTGGGATGTTATCTATTATACTTTCAAGTTACTGCCTGCTAGCATCTGTGGATCATATGGACTTCTTTATACATATCTTGTCATCTGGCTTTGCTGTGAAACACAGCTGTTAACTTTGCTTGAGAATGCCTTGCTTGTAAGGCAAATATTCTTGTGATTTTGTTGTTGTTGATATATTCTAAGGGTGTCTCTTTCCTGAAAAGGAAAGCAGGCGGAGGGTATCCCACTCTCAAAAAAGGGACAAATCTCATTCTCAGAATCTCTGCTTGACTTGAGTGCAGTTGTAATTTTTGTAAATGGGAAGAGAATTTGTCCTTTTGCCTTCCTTAGCTGAGGAAATTGTTAAACACTCACCTACATCAACTTTCTTTTCTATAAAATTGAAGGTAGAACTTTTCATTCAAAATGCATTTTAATTTTTCTACTAAATATTCTCCCCATTACCCCCACCCCCCAACTTCCATCCTCTTATTATTGCCACTGCTGACTTTCCTGTATGCCATAACTTGTACTTTTTCAGTAACTAACACTTCTGGAAAAAAAGGTTTGAGATGTAGCTGTAAGGCTTGGCTAAACATGCCCACACATGTTTTGTTCTTTTGATACAATCATTTCCCTCATCTGACAACAAATGCACTTAATTCGGGAAAACTAAGCTGTGTTCCCCCTCAGTTACAAGTTTGTTGCTACATGTAACATTGGGCAGTAAGTGTCACTGTTGAGCAGCAGTACAAAGCTTTTGTAAACCCACTTCTGTGAAGGACCAATACTTTAAGATCTATGGAGGAAGAATGCAATAGAAGTGCCAAATAATATTATTTATGATTAAATGCTTTTGACTCTTCATACCATGCTTAACTGCAGAGGAGAAAGTTTTTCTGCTAATGAGAGATGAAGACTGATTAATTTTAATGGAATGTTCATTACATAAGAAGAATCAGAACTCGTGGTAGAGGTGATATCTTTTATTAGACCAACTAGATTTTTGCAAAAAAAAATCTTTAATTAATTTCTTTAATTAAAGATTTTATTTTATTTTTGAAAAAATCTAGCTGGTCTAATAAAAGATGTCACCTTTACCATGAGTGCTAATTCCTTTTGCCTCTAGACCAATAGGGCTACAACCTAGACACTCATTACATAAGAGCAAATTCCTTGCCAAGAAAAAATAATTTTATAGTTAATACAGTAAACTATAAGTTTATTTATTGCTTTAAGCTGACCCAATAAGAAGTAAGGGTTGAGTATGATGAAGTTCTTGTAGAATAGTGATTCTCAAACCATGGCCAGGAAATCATGGTAACATTATACTAGCTCTTCCTCTTTGCTTCTAGCTGACTGAGCAATGGTCATTCTGTTTCCCAGCCACTTCTACATTTTCAAAATTTGATTTTATTCCATATAGGAACAAGTTAAAAAATATCAACTGTTTTCACAAAAGGGTATTGAATCCTTCAGTTTCCTAACTGAAACCTAAACTTTGATTCAAGAAGATGAGTGGCCTGACGGTTAAGGCACACCTGTGGAGCCAGGTAGACACTAGGTGCTAGTCCCTGCGCTGCCTAAGTCAGAGTGATCTGGGAAGAAAAGCTCTGAATCAGTTGGAGCATGATCCAGCTTCTGGATCAATCAGACCAGGGGTTGGCAATTATTTCAGGCGGAGGGCCACTTACTGAGTTTTGGCAAAGCCATCACAGGCCATATGACAGGCAGCCAGGGGCAGATAAATATTAATTTTCTAAATTTTTTAGGGGCCCTGTGGGCCAGATAGAATGGCCTGGCAGGCCGCATCCAGCCCCCGGGCTGAGTTTTGCCCACCCCTGTATCAGACCAATGTTCTAATCACAAACCATAGGGTCTCTCAAAAAAAAATTCCCTGATAAAAAATTTGGTTAAACTGATACATCTCCACGGCTTGTATTGGATTTGACAAAATTAAATATTTTGTCAATATACTAACAGAGTACTAATCACCTCATTTGATGTTAATTCTGAAACCTAACCATGATAGTTTAAATATCAGTATTGTTAACAATTTCACTGCTTATCAAAGTATGTCAAAGTATGTGTGAAAGAAGGATACATTGTAGCAGGCCACTAAGATGTGCCTGCTCTTTAAGGCTGAAGCAGCCTGGCCAGGGAGCTCTGCAGGCTGCGCTGGGGTAACAGTCTAACGGCAGCACCTGCAAGCATTGCATGACCGGAAGAAGGCAGGGTTTTGGGGCATATAAGTCCAGGGCTGGAGTTTGAAAGAAGACTCTCTCTCTAGCAACTGCCAGGGAAGGAGCTCCTGCATGAGAAAGCTACCTGAGACTTGGTGCTGCAAGACTTTAGGAGCCTCCCAGGTATTTAGGCTAGGGAGCATGCTGTACTAAGGGTGGAAGTTTGTCCTCTTAAAGGGACATAGCAGGGTTGTCATTGATAATGATTAAGTTATAGCCTAGGGGCCTATGCTTGTGTTTATGTCTGCACCAGAGGACCAGGATGAGGCTATAAGGGGAGGTTTGGAGGCCTCATTAGTGCCTGGAGAAAGGGGCACGTGATTTGGGTAAAGCCTAGTGTCAGGAGGGCAGAGAGCGCTAGCGCCAGGAGGGGTGCAGAAGTGAAAGATAGTAGTATAACACCTGCGAGGCTTGGGACACGATATTGGGGCAGTTGAAGTCATTTATTATGCCCTTGGTTTTAGGGCATAAAAGGGGCAGCCTCCCACCTAGAAACAACTTATTAATTACATCCAAAGGTGTGGCAGGAAAAACAGGTGGGCAGACTGCCCTGGACAGGTGAGTGGGCCAATGTAGTAATCGGCCTTGGGACAACCCCCTGTCACATACATGTATTAGGAAGATACATAAAAACTACTCAGGTGGCATCTCCTTGTCAGCAGTAATGGACAACATTTGGGCTATGGACAGAACTTAAAAGATAACCAAAGTTTTAGAATCTGAACACTGTATAACAAAGTTTTCCTGGCAGTATCAGAACTTCAGTCTTGTTACTAGAAGAGGCTGATTTTTTTCCTATCTTGAAAATAATGCACACAATGGCATGCATAAAGGAGTTAATGAAGACACTTCAGCAACCAGGTAAGACCTATGGGCAGAGACGATCTGAGCAGGGTGAGGGGCCCAGGGCCAATCAGCGTGTGTGGGGCCATGCCCCCAGCCACAAGGGAGCCGGCAGCAGATTTGGTGGCGGAGGGGTGGCAAGCAGCCAGACACGCCAGATTAAGCAGCAGATTCAGCGGCACGGGAGACAGGGGGGCTGAGCAGCCAGACATGAAGCCGATGGCAGTGCAGAGTTGCTGTGCCACTCAGCCCGGCTCTGCAGGCCCCCCAAAGTGCAGGGCCTGGGGTGGTCGCCCTGCTTTGCACCCCCAGGGACAGCCCTGCCTATGGGATCAGCATTTCCTCTCATCTGCTCCTCAGAATGAAAACAGATGGCACAAAAAGTTAGGGGGTTGGTTGTCAGTATAATAAGGGCCATGAATGACTGGTGCCTCCTGAGACTGGGGGGCACCATGGTGGCCAGCAGCAAACAGGGACCACCTGCAGACGACAGCGTTGGTGTTGGCATTGGCAAGCGGCAAGTGAGGACCACCCGCAGATGCCGGCGGCAGTGTCGGCAGCAGTGGGAGGTGGGGGTGGCGAGTGGCAAGCAAGGATCTCCTGCAGATGCTGGCAGCAGTGTTGGTGGTGAGGGGGGGCAAGTGGCAAGCAGCAACTGCCCCCAGAAGCCAGCAGTGGCTTCGGCAGCAGCCAATCTCAAAGGAGCATGTGCCCCTCTGTGTCCCCCCTATGTGTCACCTATGGTAAGGGCCATCTTTACAAACCTCTGGTCAGCAAGGGACTTTACCCTGCACTCCTTTGTAGTCTGCAAATAGCCAGAAAAACCCATTTTGATCAGTAGCCTTGTTGTCTGCTAACCTATGTGACTCCTCTGGAGAAATGGGAATTGCAGAGCTTGTAGTGCAAGCTAATGCTGCTTTAAGCAAAGTTAACATTCAGAATCTTTCCCTGCAGTTCTTCTGCAGTGCTTTATTGAGGATATGCTACCAAGAGCAGCTCCTTTGCTCATACTTTCCTTGTATTACTTATTGTTGGGAAAATGGTGAAAGGCAACTATATGGCAGGATCATTGATAATACTATTAAGTGCTTAATGGAATTTCAAAACAAAACAGGACCATAAATCAGAAAATAATTGATATCAGGGTGGAGAGAGCCCTTTCCATTTTTTCCCACTATCAATATATGTAAATAAACAAGTAAATTAATAAAATAAGAAACCAATGTTGTTCTTTCCAGCAGAGCTACTGAAGTTCCATTTCCAAACTTTTCATATATAATGAGGATGATTAAATCAATAACTATACCCAGCTGAGGGACATACTTCCACTGTCACCCTGGAGAAATTTCTGCTAAAATAATATCCCAGTAATCCAATGATGAGAGAGTCACAATTCAATTTTTTCTTTGCCCTAATCAGACAGAGTTCACTTAACTGATTTTTCAAGCTGATAGTTATTGCAGTGCTTCTTTTTTTTAATACAGTGATTAAAACAACAGAGTGTAATTAATTATTACTCACATTGAGAGAGAAAGGTGGGGGGGATTTGGACAGGCCAGTCTAACCTCAACAATATTTTATTCTATTTTTGTCTTTTATTCTAAGGTACTCTGAGCCTTTTTTGGGGGGAAGGGTGCATTATAATTCTAATAAATAAATACACTGAAAAAAGTAATTTATAGACTTGTTCTGTGTGGTTCATGTCAGCACATGTGTAACATAAGAGAGCATTGGCTATATTAACCTAAATAAAACTGAGTTTTAACTGTGTAAACTGTTAAGCCGTATATTAATCTAAATAAAACTGAGTTTTAACTGTGTAACTGTGTAAGCCATGTGTAACTGATACAGCTGTCCGAGAAGTGTTTGACCTGGTATGGTATTCTCTACTTGGAGTATCTTGAGTAGTAGTCATAGTAGAATATTTTACTGGGTTTCCATAGATATTTAGTCTGTCCTTTGCTCCCCAAAATGTTGGGATTAAATGGCTGTTGCATAATCTTGCTATTAGTACCATATATGGTGCCTGGATGCTTCAACCAAGAAGGAGGCACAACCAGTGCTTTAGGCACTGTACAAACAAGGGGTAACAACCTACACTGGTAGTTTATAAGAGTTTGTAGTCTAATTAGAAGGGAGAAAATGAGTGGGAAAGGCAATGGGTGGTACCAAGGGAGGAAAAGTGTTGCTTGTGATTACTTTGAAAGACAGCACTGAATAGAACTGAATCTCCTGATCTCCAGCGTGGAGCTGGATGCGCTAGATGCTCTTACCTTCTACCAGAGAAGTGATTCAAAGCAAGGGTGACCAACCTGGTGGCCACAAGGATAAGTGGCACAAGCAACCTCTGTGTGGCACATGGCAGATCAGGGAAGAGACAGTAACAAATATGGAAAAGATTAATTCTCTATGTTCCCCAACCTCTATTCTGAGTACAGGGGACACCACTTTGTTCTGTGTGGCCTCTGCTTTTGTTTTTGCAAGATACTCCAAGTACAGTAATGCATTTTCCTTCTTCCTTGGAGGCAGTGGCACATAGGGGGTGGGAAATCTGCATGCTGTTCAGTATGGCCCAGTTTCAGCCTGAGAGACTCACATGAACAAGAGAAATGGATAGATTATTCAGGGGAAACCAGGACAGTCAGCATACGGAGCATACTAACAAATGACAAAATGTGATCTATTGAAGTTGATAGGCAACCCACATGCTTAAAGTTAAGCCTGTACCTAAGTGCTTTGCTAGGTAAAGGTCACAGTGATTAGTATTTTGGAGGATGGAGTTCAGTAATACCAATTTAACAAAGCATATATGCATGAACTTAAACCCATTCTATTCAGGATGCAATACAAGCATTTGTTTATTTTAAGGATGTGCTTAAATCCCACCAACTAGGATTTAAGAATTTGTTTAAATGCCACCCTGAATGGAGATGATATTGCCTGATCCTAGAACCCATGCTTGTTTTGACTAGAAGTTACTCTAGCATAAATATTAGTAAGAATAGTTCCAATGAACTTTAATAGTGGGCCCAGGTCTTGCATGGCACAGGACATATTCACCATGAATAGTGGCTGAAGAGCTGGGAATCAGTATCTAATCAACAGGGATCCTGGCTTTCCCTGTTTAAAAATTGCAAATTCTCTAATCAAAATTCAAATGATCTGATTAAAACTCCCCAAACTTGTTTTTCCATGATTAAAATGAAATGCCACTATATATATATATATATATAGTAGGGCTGTCAAACAATGAAAAATTGGATCCTGATTAGTTGCGCAGTTTAAAAACTTAGTCACAATTAATCACAATTTTAATTGCACAGCTAAAAACTCAAAATTATACAAAGTTAGGCAGGTAATTTGTATGGTTGGGGGGGTCAGTGTGGTGTGTGTTTGAGGGGGAATTTGTGAAGGTGTGGGGGAAGATGGGGGTGTAGGTGGAGCCTGCGGGGAGTGGTCCCTGCATGCCCTGGCAGGATGTGGGGTACTGTGGGTCAGGAGTGAGGGGCAGCAGCAGGGCTGGGGGGTATATGCTCCCCCATGCCTTCCCAGGGGTGCACACAGTGGTGCTTTGGTCTGCACCCCCACATCCCTTCCCTCCCCCTCCCTCCACAGACGTACTGACATGGTGCTGCTCTACACAAGGCTGAGCTGCGTTCCTGGCCACATGCAGGTTGTGGCTGCTCATGTGTATCTGTCTGTGTGTTTGTGTGCACATCCCTCCTCCTGCTATAGCACTGCTGGTCAGCTTGGAGGCAGTGCAGTGGAACCACATGCATTATTAACGCATTAAAAATTAATTCAAGAACCAATTAACATGTTAATCACGTGTATTAATTGCAATTAATTGAAAACCCTAATATATAGGTATCAGTTGAATGCAAAGTTTTATTGACATATTTACAATTTTAAAGCAATTGGGAAGCCTATCAGTGCCTCAATCACTATAATAAAATAAATTCTAAATACCTATACATTTTGGCATTTGATTTGGGGTTTTTTATCATGGAAAATCAGAGCTCCCCCTGCCCCCTTTTGCTCACCAGGACATGGGTCCAGGTGTACCTGTCCCCCCTCTTATTTTGTGCCGCTGAGCAGTGCCCTGCCCTTGCCCCTCATGACTCGAAACCCACAGCCCCCCAGCTCCACTGGTGCCCCTCACTCCCCAGGCCTGCTGGAGGGGGACCCCAACTGCCAGTACTACAGAGCCAGGGACCCAGGTCCACAGCCCCCTGCCTCCTGCAGCAGTGCCTGAGCCCTGGCTGCCACCCACAGGAGGCAGCAGTTGCTGTAGTGGAGCAGAGCACAGAGCCCAGTTCCTCCTCCCCGACAGGCAGCACAGCCAGAGCAGAGCCCATGGGGAGGCAGATGTGGGCTGCCTGCTGTGGGCTTGGGGCTCCTTGTCCTGCTGCCCTCCCCCTGGGGCCTCCGTGGCCTAGTGGGCGGGACCCGGTGTGGCGGGGCAGAGCAGAACTGGGCAGGGAAGTTAGTTGCCCGCTGCTGG
>NW_017729006.1:17117133-17124531 GCF_001723915.1 Gavialis gangeticus | reverse complement strand
TCTGGGCCCTAAGCCTTACACACCACCTGGGCTGGGCACCAGCCCCAGCCCTGCCCAACTACTTCCTTCCTTCCCTCCCTAACTATGGGGTCCTCAATTCCCCCTCCCCCTCAACCCACCACCATAATTACCTATGGGAGATGCTCTCCAGTCTGCCTGGCAGCCATGTGCATGTGTATGTGGGAATAGGCACATCATGTCCCTTGCTGATTGTCCTTCTCCTGCTCCCCACCAGCACCTTGCAGGCTGGAATTCTGCCAGCCTGCAAGCAGAAACCCACCCTTCCCCACATTTTTCTCCATTTTTCTAAAGGGGAAAATCCATGTTTTTCTCCTGAAAGTGAGAAAACCCTCATTCTACTGCATTTTTTCATGGCAAACAGAAAACCTGGGATCCCTGCTAATCAATCACCTTCAGCTTTGTAAGTTGATGGCATGCAATGTACAATTATTTGGTCAAAAACCAGACCTCACCTATTCTTAAATGTGTTCATGGTTATTGAACAGATCCTTGCAAAGGTTAGGTCTATTTGGATCTGGATTCTGATTAGATGTTGAATACCTGCAAAAATCCATGTTGCTTGTACCTGGTGCTTTGGTACAAACTCGTTTCTTCAAATCACATAGACAAATCAATTTAAGTTTGAGCCTCTTTTTAAGGAAATAAAGGAAATTTTTAAGGAAATTTTTGTCTAGGGCAAGGTTTATAAATATCATTTATATTTTTTATTTGGCTGGACAGGTATGTTTATACAGCGAGTATAGGGACATTTCTGCAATTTATTAAATGATTTTATAGTACAAAAAGCAGTAAACTTAAGTTACCTTTGAATTAATTATCTCATATAATTCTCTCCATTGTGATAGCCCAGATATGAATATTGTATGCATCTTCCTGATAATGTGACTTAGATACTGTTCGGTGCATGCATGGGGCCTGATCCTGTAGCGTTTATTAATAGAGTTAATCCTTCCTTACTAGAGGCTAGAGACTTCTTGGAGGTTACTCATTTGAATATAGGTTACCCAAGCGTGTACATAAGAGGAAAAGAACCGAACACTAAAAGTGCTTAATTAAATGGATAGCTTGCAATTTTCCTGTGAAACTAGGTGTGATTAATATGTCATGATTATAGGAGATAATGGTTTTAGTAGCATAACAGACTAATTGTTGCCTCCCCTATCCTTCTCTTGTCTTTTGTCTATACCTACTATCTCCTTCTAACCTGCATTTTAAAGGTCACCAGTGGAAGAATACACATATATTGCCCCCCTTTTCTCTCTAGTGTATATAGAAAATATTTTATCCTTGGTTGTAGCCTTGAAAAAAAGCCAGCTCACCTACATAATGTCATATTTTTAGAAACAGTCACATACAAAGAATTAGCTGCTTTAACAGCCCAGTTCAAGAATACGCTTGGTCTTTCCTACCTTGATTCACAACTCCCATGGGTGGATTTTAACTCCCCCGTTTCCTATTATCTTTTGAATCCAACTACGCTCTCCTAAAATAAATACCATCTCAGCTGTCATAAAGGTCATGTAAACGATTAAAGATACTACTGTAGTTGCATAGGATTTTGTGCTGATGTGTAATCTAGGTAAAGTTAAGGCAGGTTGTCTAGGAGACCAGAGCTAAAGTTCTCATTCCAATTGCAAAAGTGTCAAGATTTCCTTGAAGTATTATCTCTGAATATAGCAAAGATGTGAGCATCTATTACTAGAACTATTTAGAGCAATGCAAAATGCATCAAGAGAGTGAGAATCCTCACAAGAACACACTTTACTTGTTTATAAGATCTGAGGTATTCAGAGCCAGCTAAAGACTTTACTAATGTTCAAGGTTATTCTGATCTCCTAATGCAAGCTCAGTGCAGGTGGCTCCTTCCTGTTGCCTTCACAGAAGCCCTCAATGGGGAGTTTAGGAAACTGTCTTCACAGAGCTACTTGCAGGACCAGGGCTGTCAAAAAAAAATTGAAAATGGACCAAGAAGATCACATCTGGAAATGAATGAATAATTCTTCCAAATCAGAAGGAGTCTAGCATGCTGGTTCAGGTCTGTTAGGGTAGATCACAGTATAACAAAGCTTCTTTAGATATAGGACCAACAAAAGGGGCAACAGCCAAACAGCTAGGACATAGTAGAAGCTAGCACTGCTTTTCTGATACCTGGGAAGTTTTTTCACCAGGTTCTAAAGGAGTTACGTATTCAGCATCCATTAGCTGCCAGTGAAATTTGGGTTTTTAACTCCAAGGCATATTGAAAATCTCAGCCCAATAATATAAACCTGTCACATCCTCTTGTTACCTACTTTATTGCTTAGTTTCAAGACACTGGAGCCTGAGCATTTGCAAATGCCCCAAAGTAAATGTGGCATACTTACTGATGCAGCCCAGCTCGAACGGGCTCAGGAAATCTTCATTTCATTTAGTGAAGCCCATCCACCAATCAGGTAAGGGCTGGGTGGAGCTAGCCCCACCTCTTACATGGAAAGGGGGAGGGCAAAATGCTTCCCGGACCTGATTGAAGCCTGTGTTTTGGAGGTCCGGCAAGACTTCGTAGGCAGAGCCTCTGGAGTGAAGAAAAGGACCTGTGTGCCCAACATGCTGCAGATGCATTGGGGTTCAAAGAAGCAGGCAGGGCTAAGAAGAGCTGGGGAGAGCTGCCTAGTGGGCAGAAGGGGTAGCCCAGAAGAACCCTGGAAGACTCCCCTGGCAGGACCGGAGCAGTGAGTGGCTTCGGCTACAGCCTTAGCGGTGCACAGAGTGATGCACAAAGCAGACCCTGGGAGCTCAGGTCCCTGGACACTCGATGCACATAGTGGTGCATAAGGCTGCCAGATGCTGGGAGCTGCATGTAGAGGCTCAAGTCTGCTACCCTTGGCATGTGGCTGAGGGCTCAGTGCATGCAGCAGTACATGGTGTCCCAAACCCTGGGAGCAGCGCCAGGCTGCTCGGATTTGCTACCACTCCCTGGCGTGAAGCCAGGCACCTGGGAGGCGCCAGCAGGGTGTGGCAGAGGTCCCATGGAGCCTGGATTTCGGAACCCACACGAGGCAACCTGAGCCCCAATGGAGGGCATAAGGCAGGGCCCAGAGTGGCCTCAGCAAGGCAACCCGCAGCCCCAGGAGCCCCTCCCAGTCTGCTTCCCTGGATTTATGAGTACCTAGGGAATGGGTCCCCACAGGAGAGGAAGCCCTGGGGGGTGGGCATCAGGGGCTGTAGAGGTACTGGGACCCAGGGTTTGGCAATGGCACCCTAGGGGAATGCCCGGTGATCTCGGCCATGTGGGTACCTGAAAGGGGGTGGGGGGAAGGGACTGGCATCTCATATTTTTGTAAATAGTTTTATATGTATATTATTTATCCTTTAATGCGACCTGGGTTTTGTCATTTATTTGAGGTTGATCTGTATCTACTTGTTGTTCTTGTTTTGTCTGAACTTACTTGTTGATGCTGTTGTTTATCTGCCTTTGTACTTGCCTGTTGCCAACAGCTGCTTACCTGCAAAGGAACCCTTGCTCTTTGAGGTGGGGGGGACGACCCCTGGGGCCTTTGATTGTAGAGTATTTAGTGATCTGAATATTGTATATATTTACCTTTTTTCTCTCTCATGAGTTTGTAAACATTGTTACCTGTATATTAATAAACCTGTATGTAGTTAAGCAGTGGCGTCCTGGCCCGACTCTATAGGGAACTGAGGGGAAACTGTGTGTGGTTGACAGTTCCTTCCCACACCACCTCTGCCTGCTGACAACCTCCTTCAACCCTCTGTGTACTCACACAGAAGAGGCGAGGATTTTTATGAGTGACATCTTTTATTGGACCAACTGCATATTGGGCTCATGCAGGTGGTCCGATAAAAGATAACATAACAAAATTCTTGGTTCACGCATAATTGCTGGACCATCATGGCTACAGCATCACTATCAAAGTAAGGAAAGATCTTTTCTGATATTTCTTTAAATCTGAAACACCAAGCGAATGGGTTAATTTTAATCTGGTATTTTACTCACCATTTTACTCTGGTGAGGTAATGGATCATGGTTTGCCCTCAGCTAATGGCTACTACACTGAGGAAAATTGTTCAAAATGTGCAGACAATTACTGCTACTAAAGGAATTATGGTCCATGAGTTAGGGCATTAGTTTGACACTTAACAAATCTAGGGTTCCATGTATTCTGCCACTGATTTCCTGCATGATCCAGGGTGAGTCATCTACTTGCAGATCCCCATTTTATTGTTGGGAAAATAGGACAGAGTAACAGGGGGCCTTCGCTGTGCCAATTTCCCTGTGGTCTGCCCACCTGTTTCTGGCCTTCTCATCTGCCACGCCTTGATGATAATTAAATTAATTGATGTTGATTAAGCGGGAGGCTGCCCATTTGCCCCGATGCCAGGGGGCGCTATTTGCGGCTCTGTTCCTCCCCTACACTGCAGTCCAAGCCTCACAGAAAGTTATCAATATCACCGGCCCTGCACTGGGCCCCAGAATCCTACTAATTGGACCCCACTTAAATCCCTCCTTTCAAGCAACCTATTCTGCCTTAATTCCTGGCTGCATAGCTCCCCAAGCTGCTCCCCCTTCTGGGTGTGGTCCCCCTGGGACCTTTGGCTCACTAGCCCTGGCCCACCTCCAGGCCAGCTGGACCACCAGGCCCTCAGCTCTTGGGTGTTCCTCGCGGTGGGCCCCCGGCCCTTCAACCCCTCCGGTCCTGGCCCCAGCATTGACCAGTCAGGGGATGTCCAGACAGGTGAGAGTCTACGGCCTTTTCTCTCTCTCTGGGGGTCCACCCTCCGGATCCTCCAACAAGAGGTAACCCACCTGGTTGTGGGGGCTAGGGTCTAAGGCACCCCGACCCACCTTTCACCAGGGTGGTAACTGGCCTGGCATTTTCTGGGGGCTCCCGCGCCACTGAGAGCCCCACCAGGCCATTCACTCCCAGCAGGGTGCAGTTTTAGGTCATGCCCAGGACCAGGAGCCTCCTTGACCATCCCCTACAGCTCCTCCCTTACCTCCAGATGATACCTGCAGCCAGGCAATGTTGTTGCCTGGCCTCCCAGCAGCAAAATGCCCTGTTTATATGGGCAGCCCTGAATCCAAAATGGTATTCCAAGTACACCAAGCACATACATACACACCACAACACCCAAGGTAGGAACTCACCTGTGTGTGTATATGTAGGTGAGTGGTATGTGTGCGAACTGATATACACGTATGTCACTATATGCATGATATACGAATTAGCGATCCGTGTATGTGTATTGGGTGTGCAGGTATTGGTAATGGATTCTGGTCTAATTTATTTTGGCCTGTATAGTGTGTGTAGGTGCTTGAATTGGTGATAGGTGTGCATTTGCCTAGACTGGTAATTTTGCATGTGTATGTGCCTGAATTGGTAGTGTGTGTGTGCATACCTGGTGGGGGTGCATGCACTTAGAGTGTGTGTATGCGCCTAGTGCATGTGTATGCACTGAATTGATTTTTGAGTGTGTGTATGTTCAATTGTACACCATGCCCTCCTGCCTAACAGTGCAATATTTAGATCCTGAGAGTTGGCCTGACCCCACAGGGCAATAATATGACCGATTAAACTTTATCAAAGTATTTGTTTTTTACTGTGTTAATTGTGGACCTACACACAACATTTTTATAGATTCATGATCTGATTTATCACCATATTTGTACCTGATTATGTTAATTCTAGGAGTAGGAATAATGCTTTAATAAAGGCTGGCCCTATTTTATTATTATATTTGCATTTCTGTTATTTTTGTTTAAATTTATATTATGGTTGTATGTTTGTTATGTTATGTTGTTTTCAGGAGCATGGCTTTCAGCCAGAATGCTTAATAAATTCAGTTGAAATCCTCTTAGTTAGCAATGAAGTTTACATTTCCAAATGGCTAAAATATGATCTCTTCAATGTTTCAGGGACATATGTTGTAGCCGTGTTGGTCTAAGAAATATAGACAAACAAAACTCTTGGGTTAGAGGTGATATATTTTATTAGACTGGCTAAATAGTAGCAAAAGATACTGAAAGACTAAAGCACTCCACTACTATAATAGAGACCATATAAGCAATAAATCCCTTTTTGTCTGGTGTTTTCAAAACCAGCTAGATAACATGGCCTCTTTGTTCTTTGTTAGGAGGTAGGGCTCTCAAAAGGATCCCATCAGAAGAAACAGTCTGCCACCTCCTCGGGAGAGAAGAGGCAGCTAGATAACATGTCTGTCAAAGGAATTCTTATGGAAGGCAGAAACACAGAAAAGGAAATGACTAGAAGGTGTTCACAGTGAGATGGGAAAATGTTTGGGGACCTGTTTTATTATGTCTGTTAAGCAAATGTCCAATAAAATAATTATACAATGGCACTTCTCCCAGAAGGACAATAAGCCACTGAATCCTCAAACATATATTTTAGAAAATTAAAATTCAGATTAAGAACCCTATACCTCAATGGTGTTCAGGAATCATTATTAGAAAAATCCATTTTTGCCAGCAGATACTGCATTTTTGCAACATAACTACTGTCACAATTGTGTGTCTTCTACATGTGGGGAGCTCTGGCAACTTATGCGCCATTGTATGATACCTGGCACTTTCAAAAGACAGCCAGTGTTTCTGGAGAAGAGATTCTCAGTTTTTTTAGAGAATTGGGATGCTAAGATTTCAAAGCTGAAAACTTTGCTGAAAATTTCTTTTATTTTAAGACTTTTCAAATCCTTAGGAGAAATGGGGTCTAGGAGAATAATTATTTACTATATATCAAATATGTTGGACAAGGAAAGAGCACTGGCTACAGCAAGGAAACTTAAGTGCCTCATGTCTATATAAAAAAAATCTCAAAATATTTTTGTTTCATCATCCAAATCTCTGCATACAGGCTCAGCAGGCAGCACTAATCCCTCCCAAATGAGAAATAGTGATTGAACCTGCTATATTCTTCCCAGTAATGCAAGATGGAAAAATAAAATATATTTTCTTGGATGCTGTGTCAGCAGGAAAGCTTCATGGTAAAAACCATTTGAATCTCCTCCCTAGCTAGGCAAGACACATTCAGCTCTTCCATCTGATGGAAATATTGTGAAAATTGAAAGATAAATTTTGCCCGTTTGTTCTGTGGTATGAGCATCTAATCTCTACCTGATTTTTATTCTTGTTGATTGCGTTTTAACTTTTTCCTCTGTGTTTTAGGGCAATGTTGCTCTATTTACTAGACTTGTGTAAAGCAGCAAGTATTTGATTCAGATTTGGATTTGGCTGATTTGGAAGGACAGTGATTCAATTTGGTAATTTGAATCACTGTCCCAATTTGATTCAGCTGATTAAGATCCAGAGATTTGGTGCTGATTTGGAGGTTTGGCCATAGATTATTCAGACAGCAGTCCACG
>NW_017729006.1:17108746-17112133 GCF_001723915.1 Gavialis gangeticus | reverse complement strand
CCCCAGCCCCAATCCCTCCCTTGCTGTGGGGTTGTTGATCTGCTCCCTGCACCCACTTCTTCTCTCCCCGCTCTGCCCACCACAACAGACTTACCAGCTGGAGGCAGCTGTGTCCAGCATTGAGGACTGCTGACTGTATAGTCTTTAGCCGAATCTCCAAATCGATTCAGACCTTTTAATGGGTCTCCTGATTCATTTTGGATTTGGAGAATGGGGCCGAATCTCCTCCAAACTGAATCAGCTACCGAAGCTTTGCACAGCCCTAGTATTTACTCTAATTCACCCTGCTCAGAGATCCCACCAAGATCTATGCACCACATAAGCCCACTGTAAGCTGTTTGCCCACTACTGGATTTTCCCCTCATTGAAGTGAATTGGTCCTAGATCCTCAAAGACATGGAGGTATCCAACTCCCATTGATTTGTAGGTATTTACCCCAAGGAAAGTCTGCATAATTAGTCCTGTAGCAAAAGTTTAAAAAATATTTTTAGAGACAGACTGGAAAGCTAAAATGAAACTTGAGTTAATCTCAGATACAGGTAGTTAATACCTCTATTAATTAGGCAGTAAAGTCATTCAACATAACATTATCTATTATATATTACCATAATACTATAATATACAAATGGTCCATATAATAATATATTAATATTAATTAACATGGTAATTTATGAATAATATAGTTGATATACTATTACTGTATATTTCATTGATTTATATAGCCATGTATTCAAGTATTAATATGAATTCAGTTTAATTGCTATATACTATAATTAAAGAAGAGATGCATTTAATTCAGAAAACAATAAAATCCCAATTTGTTGTACTTGCAAATGCACCTAAATCTCTCATTTTGTCTCCCAGCTTTATTTACATGGCTATTTTACAGAGAATAAACAATGGTCATTTTGGTTGTTGCTTTCCCCACCCTTTGTGGGATAGAAAATGATCAAAATTTACTAGAAGCAAGCAAATAATTAACAATGAAAATATATTAAATGAATTTAGCCCCTGTTTCTGCTCATGGAATACCTGCAAGCAGTCACATATTTCCTGCATTTTCTGTATAAATCATACATATTATTGTTTTTTAAATACTCTTTGTGTTGATTGTTAATTCTGTATATAAATATTAAAAATACAAATTGCTCTCTTACAATTGACCAAATAAACCACATGATACCATTTCTGTCCCAGCTGAATAATCATGCAAATACTTCCAGTACCAATACTAAAGCAAATCTAAAATGTGTTTTCTATGCACAGACATGCATACAAACTTTGAAAACTCCCTCTTGTGCACATTTGTTTTTTGTAAAACTGGATTGCCCACGTATTTGCAAAATTGAAGACAGAGTTGTGAGAGTATGACTAGAGTGAATGCATTTAAAATTCAAATGTGTGTTTGGGGTTTTTTGTGTTATCCCCCTCAGCTATAAATGCAATGGTTAGCGCAGACCTCTAGATTATACTGCTGTATAAAATGTCTAGTTTACCTTAACCCCATAAACTGAAACATCTTTGTTATAGTCTTGCCCATTCCCAGAAGATTAACACTGCCTTGCTGTCTCTCAGGAGCAGTCATGTTCTCCTGGGCTGTGTTCTTTCAGGGCCTGATCCAACCCGTCACTTGCCTTTGGTGGCAGCGGGATCTGCTTTTAAGTTTCTGAATAATTTGATGCTTTGTCTTAGGCACCAGAATGACTTGAGCTGCAACTTCTATTATCCACTTAGGGAGAAGCTGACATAAATTATCAGGTTCTTATTATTTTAAAATCTTTTTCTCACCATTATATTGCACTATGGTGGCAGAGTGGTTAAAGTGTCTTACCGTGGTTCTAGAGTTGTGAGTTCCAGCCTTGTTCTGGACTTGTGATGAAGGCTTCCGTCAGCACACAGCTGGAAATAGGTCATGTGGTCTGGGCAGTCAGAAGTGGCTAGATGCAAGTGACAGCCCCTTACTCACTTGTGTGCTGGCCTGCCGTAAGCTCACTACTGTTATGGGTCTTCCAGCCTCGGGTTGTCCATGACTAACTGGACTTCACAAAGCTGACTCTTATGTCAAACAGCTGTTGGCAATGTCATAGCAACACTGGTACACTGACACCAATGTGTGGAAATCTCTTAAATCTGACCCTTCCTGAATGAAGTACTTAATGTAGCTAACATAGTTCAAAAGCAGGATTTCCAACATGATTACAAGGTTGTTATATACTTAGTGACACTAACTATTTATACCAGGAAAAACTCTTGGATCTCCCGGACTATTTTGGTACAAAATCATTCTTTCAGTATAGAAAAGCCTTTGATCTCTCTGTATATAATTAATTTGTTTAGCTCCCTCTTAAGGACAGCCACATGTAAGTGTGTCTTTCAGGAACTGATGCATTTTGTTCAAAATAAAATACTTTGGCTTCTGGTAAGGACTATTTTTTTTAAAATAGTAGCTGCAGGAGAGCGTGTTACCCATATGATTCATAAAGCAGGAACCATATGATTCCTAAAGCGGGAGCCACTACCTACCCTGCAGTGGTCAGTAGTTTCCCTTCACCATACTGTTTAAAAGGACTTCCCTTAAGGATCCAGATGACTGAATTTTCAGTTCCAGTTTAGAATTGAGATCTTAAATATTCAGCTAACTACAGTGCTGCCATTGTGCCATTTTAGAATTACTGTGCATTGTATTTAGTCATAGCAGCTGTGACAATGGTGGTCCTTCTTTTTCTTAAATATAATGGGGATAGATCAAGGATAACAAGTACCATCAAAATATCTGAAATACCAAGACTTGTTTTTGTCACCAGTAGACTTTTTTTTTTTTAATTAACAACTCACGTACAACAGCTCTGAAAGACCCAACTTTCAATCAGAGCCCACAAAGAGAATAAGAAATTTTCACTGTTCTGGAAAGCCTGCAATCTAAATAAAGAAGACAGATCAAGGAAGCATCATCGTTTTCATTTTAGAGACAGGGAAATGAGAAATATTTGAATGGAGAGTCCCTTGGATCCTGGTCCAAAGTTTTAGGTGTAAGACTACCATCCTTCACAAACTCTGAAGTCTTTTTAATAAATGTAATCCTGGTTTTTTATTTCTTCTCCCGCACCCCCACCCCAGTCTAGAAAGGTTTTGTTAACTTTCATGCTCAGGAGCTCCTTATCCTGAAACAGTTATTATGTGCCTGCTTGGTCTTTGTTTTCCTTTCTATTATAAATATACATAAATATCTGTCTGATAAAATGTTTTCCCTTTGTTTTCGCATCCTCCAGCTATTATTCACTAACCTCTCTCTAACTTGGTCTCATATACAGTATCTCACTTTGTTCAGTCCAATTTAATTGCTGTGTCTCCAGAGACTAATCCTGGTAGATAAAAAAAAAAAAAAAA
>NW_017729006.1:17091380-17108700 GCF_001723915.1 Gavialis gangeticus | reverse complement strand
AAAAAAAAAAAAAAAAAAAAAGGAAAGACTTGCAGGCAAAATATTGACTGTGCTGCTTATTATCTGCTTTTTAAGTCTGACTCTTCAGTTCTGTCTTTTGCAATTTTTTTTGTTTATTTTTATGCTGTTTAGCATGGCTCCAAAGCTTTGTCATGAGGCCCTAAAAGATTGTGTAGATAGATAAACTAAATGAAATTTCTGTGGTAATATTCAGGTGTCATTTCAATGCCCTGCTTTCTCATGAGCTCCAGCAAAGCCTGGAGAATGGTTCCACCCAAGCCCAAGGTTTGGGTAACTCTCACTTACTCAAGGTTGCAAAAAAGATGGAGGATTTGCCCTAACGCATCAAATTATTCCATATATACAAGCAAATGCTTAATGTTGAACTACATAATAATGTTGAAAAATGCTTCATACCATTCCGTATAATCAGCATTTTCTTGATTTTTCTTGAAGGTGAGCATTTGAAAGGCTGGAGAAGATTGGAAATGCACAGGTGAGCTGAAACTGCCCTTGTTCTTTTCATTACTTGCCCAATAAAGTTGACTAAACAATTACAAATATCCACAAATTATTTGAAAAGGAACAAAAGGAGTTCCTCCCAATTATAAATCTTAGGCAATCTAGTTATGGAACATAAACAATACTGTCTGATTTAATAGACTCATTATATGGTGCATATGACAATACTGGTAGCAATTATAAGTCTGTTAACTATAGACAAAAATGTAAAAAGCAGGATTCATGTGGTAATATCTGTTATTGGACCAACTATATAATTGGGAGATGTATCACATAAGCTTTCAAGCACCAAATGTCTTTCCCCGGGATTTTGAGGAAGCTTTTTCACATCACTTCCAAGTATATCATTGGTCCAATAAAAGAAATTAACAAACAAATCCTGCTTGTCACGTATTTCCTAGACCATCATAGCTCTAACATGGCTAAAATGTATCCATACAAATTATTTGGCCAAGAACTGAGAGCAATGAATTAAGACAAAAAACTATAGCCTGCTTCAGGATAATATGTGAATGATAAAAAGGTCCAGCTTCATCAAAAATTGGTACAAGGAATGATTTGATCAGTTTTAAGTAAACATATACCTAGAAATCTGTGTTTAAAATATGTCAACTTTCAAACTTCAAAAAAAATTACACAAGTAATTGTTGCTATTATATTGAACTTGAATGAACAATAGTGATAACAACAGTAAGAGATCTGTGGCTTTGGGAAAACTGGTTATAGTCAGACTTTCACTTAGGAAATTTACAATTGGGATTGATTTGACTGAAAGCATCTTCTTCAGTTTAAAAAAATTATCCATCAAGTCATCTTGTAGGCAAACACAATCTCCCTCTACCAACTTTTCAGATATGAGGATTTGTACTGATAAGGAGTCTCCATGCCTGCAGCTTGTACTGCATTTTCCAATGTAAGATTTTGAAAAATGCAGGTAGGGATTTGCATATATCAAAGCCACCCACAGGAGGGTTCATCTGTAGTCAGAATTAGAAGCAGAACATGATGTCCCTTTTTTAAGAGGGTACTTAAAATGAGGGGAGCAATTACAGACTTAGCAAGTCTCAAGGTAATGATTTTCAAGGAAGCTTTTAGCAGCATAGATTTTTCCATAATTGTAACGCACCTTTCCACTTTTTAATTGGGCTTGATAATTTCCCATTATGCAGTGATCTGCTTGCTCTGATAAACAAAGCATTCACTCATGTTAATGTTTATTGTAAAGTGAGAAGAAAATGATGCCCCAGTCTAAAACACAGGCTGGAGGTGGGTGTTGACTACAGTGTGAGTATAGCCATCATCACATCAGGGTAAGTCCAATTGCCTGATTAGAGAACAGGCAATCTGTATCTGTAGCACCCTGGGAAATGAGCAGTGCCTATACTGCATGCTGGGAACCACAGGCCTATTACTTCTGCTTTTAATTCTTATTCCAGTAATATGTTCTGTGTGTTTCCCTCATCTGAGGGGCAGAGGCAGGGGGGAGAAAAATAATGCAGGTTAAAATGTGAACATGAGATTTGAATCACTGTTTCTGAAGCAGTCACTCAAGCTGTACCTTAATTGTGAATTTACCAAGCCCAATCTCCCAGGGAGAAATCTTGTGTTATTCTTAGGGAGCTGGCATAGTGGAGAAAAGGATGAGGGGTTGCAGCAGGAGCAATGGAGAAGAAGGAGTGGCAGGCTGGGAGGGGCAGGAGAAGTAATTACTGGAGAGAAGCATTGACTTCAGGGAGAGCACAGCTGCCACTAAGCATCTCCCAGGATCAGGTCTCTGGTCATGGTATAGAAGCAGACTAGCTTCAAGCTGAGGGCTGAAAAGACCTCTGGAAAATGCCTACCCTATAGCCTGGTGGTTAGGGCACTTAACTGAGAACAGATGCATGTTCAAACCTTCACTGGATAAGGAAAGCCTATGCCCTGTGTCTTCTGCTTCTTAGGAGAGTGCTATCTAGGTTATTAGGCTAAAAGTTAGAAAGGCCTTCCTCTTCCCTTCCCTCCCTTCTTCTTTGTTGCCCCTGCAGTATGTATATAGGGTGAAACAGAATCCCAAACTACACATAAGCACCAAAAATGGCAGGTATGTGGCTATATACATACCACTTACACATGTGACAGGTAAATATGATCTGGCCCTTAGTCTCTCTGTGCCCCAGTACCCCTTGTGCAAAATGTGGATAATATTACTTCCCTACCTCACAGGGGTGTGGTGAGGATAAACACATTCAAGATTATGAGACACTCAGTGACAGTAGCCATTTAATCACCTCTAATAGGTAAAACATCTGTGAACTTGCAGTTGTTGGCATTGATATAAAGATATTTAACAATGCAGGCAATTGTGAAGATGACTTTTTAGTGTGGAAGACCTGATCATTCTAGATAGAACTTACTTCTTTCAGTCCTACAATCAACCACTGAACAGCTGATACACTGTTATTACTAATCAGACCAGGTTTGATCCATGACCAGAGACCTGATCCTGGGAGATGCTTAAAGGCATCTGTTCTCCCTGAAGTCAATGCTTCTCTCCAGTAATTACTTCTCCTGCCCCTCCTTCATCCACCTACTTCTCCATTGCTCCTGCTGTAACCCCCCTATGCTTTTCTCCACTATGCCAGCTGTGGCAGAAAGCCACCTTGGTTTCTCCCCAAAAATCTCTGCCCTGTGACACTGTGATTTAAATCTCTGTGCTGTGACCATTCAATTAGGATGGGCCCAGCACACAGGTGACCACACCCTCAGCCTGTCTCTATAGGGAACTTGAGCTGGCTGTATTCCTGAGGGAGGGGGAAACCTGCTCTCTCTGCTTATGTGACTTGCATCACTTACCTGGGTAAGGGGTTTCTACCTGGGGAGCTGGGATCTGCCCGGTAACAGGTGATGCATTTCAGATTGGTTGGCTGACAGCCAACTGGGGGCTGACCTCCGCTGGCCCAGGTGAATGAGGTCACAGGGGCTATATAATTTAGGACGGGGAAGGAGGTGTTCCCTCTGGTCATGAGGTGGCGCAGCAGCCAGGCAGAGAAGCCTTAACATCTGAAACCGGCTCTCTCCCTCCAAACTCATGAGCTAGGAACCGCCTGCCTCCAAAGGGAAACTTCACCTGCCTTTGGAAGATGCTTGTGAGTAAGCTACTCAATCTGATTAGATATTTAGCTGGAAGTATAACAGATATGTAATCAAAAGGCTACCACAGCCAGACTGTTTGCTCTTTAGGATTTCTAGATATTGCTCTATCCTGTACCCTAGTTTACCCTACCCCCTGTAATCAATAAAGTTCTCCTTTTTGACTGGTGTGGGAGACTTATTGAGGGGTGGGTCTAAATTATGCCTAAGAGACCCCTTAGGTCTGTGGACTAAGGGAGACTATACCTTTTTGCCCCCGGACTTAGGGAAGTACCCCAAGTGCCTGTACTGGGTTGAGTACCTGTGGGACTTTAGGCCTGTGTTACCCCAAGGACACAGGGCTGCAAGACAGTCCATTCTTGGGGTGGTGGTGGCACGTTACCCCCAGACTAGTGAGTGTGCTCTGGGACAGGGGTCGGCCGGACATAAGGCGCCCCTAGGGAGGCATTTGGAGCCTGGAAGGTGGTCGGGCGCAGGGAGGTGGGCGGCTCAACGCAGGAGCACCCCCTACTGGCCCGCCTCACGTGGTGGAAACAGTGGAGGGATACAAATACCCAGCTGTGTTCCTGAGGTGGGATCTCTGCACCTGCCACACCAGCTCCCTAAAAACCATGTAAGATTTTTTTCCTAGGAGACTGGGCTTAGTAAATTCACAATTAAGGTACAGCTTGCATCCTATCACTAAATCTTTCTTACAGGCTTTTCTTCTCTATGAGATCCCCTTAGATCAGGTCAGAGGCATGTTGATGGGGCACCATGGACGAAGTCTGTAGTGCACTGTCCACTGCAAATCATGCCTGTTCTGTGGGCACCTCAGTGTCCTCAAGATATAAAATTAATGTTCCAGGACCTTTCACTTTCAGTAAATTAAACAAGCAAAATAAAATAAAATAAATAATCTAATTTTTATTAGGAAAAACGAGTGAATATGAATCACATGTTTCAAAGACCTCGTTTAGATGCAGGGTCTCACCACTCATGGATTTTGTGAGTGTTTAAAGCTAGATAACTACTGAGACAAAGGTAAGGCACTCTGTAGAATGCTATAGGAGGCACACTGCCCCCAAAGAGCAGTTTTGAGGGAGATATTGTAGCAGGAAAATGAAGTTGCAAAGTATATGCATTTCTGATATGAAACCAGGGAAAAATAAAACAAGGAAAAGGAAACAGAAAAGGCTGGGTGGTGTCTAGCAAATGCACACATGTATAAGCAAAGATCTCAAACCATCAAGAAATGAACCATTAAGAGTTACTTAAAACAAATAAAAGGAAGCATTACCAGACATTTCTGGGAATGAAAGGAGCAAATGTTTAGCTATTATCACATGCAAGCTTCTTGCTGTGTAATTCTTTGTGATGCCAAAAATGAGACTTGGAACTTGGACAGATGTAAACACTTTCAGCACCTGAACATTGTCCTGTATATTTTAGTACATCTGTATTAACTCTACTGCCTGTAAATTCTCCCCTAGGAAGGCTCACCCTCACTTCTTCAGGCTCTGTGTAGGTGACATATTTACACTGGTGTATTCATCATATATCATATATCTCATCATATACATACATATATATAGAGAGAGCAGCAGACAGGTGAGGCAAACCCATGAAATGGGATACTGTAGCAGGACACTAGGGTGCCAGCTACTGAGTAGTAGTAAATGGGTTTAGCTGTCATTCATGAGGGCAGCAGGTGTCAGTTGCTGTAGCAACTAATTGGGTCAGCTGACTGCCAGGGGGCAGGGCCTGGCCTTCATAAGCAGAGAAGGCTACTACCAGAGGTAGTCTCCCTTGGGCAGTACAAGGAGAAGGAGCTCTGTGAGAGTAAACAGAGCTGAGGATAATGGAGAGGCCTGATGGCTGGAGAGTGTCTGCGTATAATGCTGGGTGGAGGAAACCCTGAGAAGAATACACAGAGATAGCCAGGTTGGCTTGGAGTTGCATTATGGGGGAGATTTTGTTGAAGTTTGTGTTTATAACCCAGGAAAGGGAGATTTTGGTTTTGGGTTGTTGTGTTTAAGACTGGAGGACTGGGCAAGGCTGTAGGGGTGGAGGAGGCCTCAACAGGAGTCCCCCAGTAAGGTGGGGGTGCTTCGAGCGCTAGGGAGGGTGCTGTAGTTGGCACAAGAAGCGTGAGTAGGAGCCTGGTGTGGGCTATGCGGGCATGGGAAAGAGACTCTGGTGCAGGCTACACGAGCATAGGCAAGAGGCCCAGTGGGTGAGGGTGTGAGAAGCACTGTAGGCCCAGTGGGCGTGAGAAGAGCGAGTAGGCCCCAGTGGGGCATAAGCCCAAGAAGGCAGGTCTGGGGGCCAGGTAAGGTTAAAGCTGCCTGAGCCCCAATTGGGAGAAGCCCAAGTTGGGCATACAACCCTAGAAGGGGTCTGGGGCCAGGTAAGGCTGAGGCCGCCTGAGTGCAGGAAGCGTGAGACTAGGCCCCAGTGCAGGTGGGGTGCAGGAAGTGCAAGCAAGGCCCGAGTCAGGCGTAGAACCCTGCAAGGGGTCTGGGGCCAGATAAGGCTGAGGCTGCCTGAGCCCTGAGTGTGCGAAACGTGAAGAGCACAGGAAGCGTGAGTAGCGGCCCGAGTCGGGCGAGGGGTACGGGCCCGAGTGCGGGTGACCGTGAGACGTATGAGGGGTAGGCCCCAGTGGGGTGCTGCCTGGAAGGGGGAAGCCCCAAAAGGGGGCAAGCCCAGTTAGAGGCCCCGGTGCGGGCGAGCGCGTGGGGAGAACTCCCAGGCCTACTTGATATGCACCCTTTTCTGGGGCAAGGCCAACACAGGGAGTAGAGCAGACTCCTGGTATAGTAAGACCGGCCCCATGCCAAGGAAGGCAGCCTCCCAGTGATAATAAAAGATCAAAGATGTGGTGGGTGAGACAGAGGGTGCGTTCAGGACCCAGACTTGGCACAGTAGGCAAGGGCGCTAGGGGAGGTCACGGCACCCCTAGGTCGCCCTGCCACAGATACCTTTACCCAATCCTACTATAAAATAGCTGTTAAAGAACTGGGGTAAAGCTTCACCACTGTAAGTTATCATTTGTCTGTCATCCTGGGCTGTTTTTGCTGAAGACAAATAGGCTATTACCTTGCTGGTGAGATGAAGTAATAGTCACATGACTGAAAACTGATGCAGCTTACACACAAGTGTCTAGAATAGCTATATGTCTATTTCTGCCCAACCTAAAAGGATAGTTTGTGCCCAAAAGCTCATCTACCATCTCTCCCACTTATACAACTGGTCTAATTAATGATATAATAAAAAACACCTTGTGTTCCAATCTGAGAGTCATTTACATTGGTATGCAAA
Organism: Gavialis gangeticus; assembly: GCF_001723915.1. Lineage (NCBI taxonomy): Eukaryota > Metazoa > Chordata > Crocodylia > Gavialidae > Gavialis > Gavialis gangeticus. The sequence continues at coordinate 17,101,746 of NW_017729006.1, read as the reverse complement.
ACCAATGTAAAACTTGGGGGTGCATTCCTCTCCAGGGCCTTAGTGTAACAAGGTTCATAGACCTAATTCAGTAGCTGGTAAGGAACAGGTTAATATTCCCTCCTCCCTGCATGGAGTACAATAACACTGAGGGCAGACACCTTTTTGTGTTCCACAGTGAATTTCAACATCTTTTTTCATTACAAATTAGATAAAGCAAAATTTAAAATCTCCACAAAACATTATTACTAATCCCCACTCACCTCTGATGAAGAATGCATAAAGGCTAATGCTGGGCATCTTTATTTATTTATTAGCCTTTTTTTAATTTGCCAAAGAGTGAAGTATCAGGCTAAAAGTATTCACAACTTCAGGTCAACTTCGCTGAATTGTTTTGGCCAAAATTAAAATGATTTAACTTAGTGTTTTGAGTCAGTCTAAATCTCTGGGAAATGTTACACTGGTTTATTATGATATGGCATCCTCTATTATGGCCCCTGGAACATTATTAAACATAGACCTCAGCCTCCAATCTGCATTAGTCTGATGGCCTGATTTACCTTATTGATTATAGCAGTAATGGTCAGCTGTAGTGTTTCAGTTGGTGCTTCGCTTCCCCAAAATAGGAAATGTTTGGTTTTGACATTTTGAAGTGTAGACATTCTTCTCCCTTCTCCTCGCATGTTTAAAAAAAATGTTTCACAAATTGTTGCCACTTTGCCATATCAAAGGATTCTTAAACTCTTCAAGCTGGGTCCACACCAAAATAATCACAGCATCAAAGTTCTTATTACCAATTTACTCACTTTCTCAATAGTTGTTTTCCAAGGCTTTTTTCCAGGGTTGGGATATAGCCCTAGAGGGAAGTAAGACAAGGTAAAAAGAAACAACCTATAGAAGACTCCCAGGCAGCAAGAACAATGTTAAGTATAAATCAATATGTATTTTAGAGCTAGAGTAAGGATCTTATTTAGTCACAGTTATTTTATAGTTTTAATCAGAAAAAAAACTGTAACTGTGAAAACTAATAAACAAAACTACGTAGAAGGAAGCACGCACTGTACTTTTTTGCCACAACAGCTCACTGATTTTTACTGGGTATGTGTAGATGTTCATTTTCTCTTGGCCACTCTGGGAGAAAACTCAGGAACAAACTCAAGGGAAAATATCTTTCAGAGCAGTGCTTCTGTGCCATTCCCACCCCATGCATCCAGCGATACAGCAGGCCTTATTACACTTTGCCCTTTAAGCTTCTCAGATGTTGCTTGTTGTTATTGTTAGTCTGAGTTTAGAGTAGTTACACATTCAGTCTAAAAACCTGCTCTGACTGTCCCTGACATGTACAGCTGTGACTTGGCACTAGAAGGCTGGGAAGGAGGGCCCTGACTAGGAGCTACAGCCATGGGTGACTGGTGCCACCTTACTCAGGGGGTGCACATGTTCCCCCAGCGACCAGTCAGCGACCAGGGAGGGGGGTCCCCGCGGCTGATCTCACGGACCAGGGGATGTCCCTGGCCGCGGCATTTCCGGAAGTGGCCGTGGCACTCTCACTCCCCAGCTGGCCCCCCCTGCCCATTGCCTAAGCAGGGAGCGTGGCTTGCCAAGGGGTGCACCAGCACTCTCAGGGTGTGTATGTGCACCCCCTATATATCACCACTGGCTACAGCTGTGAGTTGTCCATGCAGAACAGAAGGGTGGGAGGAGGGGACACTGCATCCTGGGTTGCTGGAGGACTGAAACTAGGATGGCTTATTTCTGGGGAGTGGCCACAGATTCGTGGAACACAAGCTGGTAACACCAACCAGAAATAAACCTGTCTTGGAGTAGTGTAACTTTAAGCTGTCTAAAGTGTGTTTTACAACTAGTTTAACATGTTAATGCATAAGCAATCCAAGAGTTAAGAGCTCCCTGAGCTGCCTAAAATTAATGTGTAACAAAGTCCAGTGTGTCAGTCATAGCCATTCAGGGATCAGAACAGCAGCCCTGAGTACTTTGAGCTAGAAAAACTCACCAAAGCACTTATGGGACACCTTCTACTCCCAGCTTTTTTCCAGTCAGCCCCATACCACTAGACCCAGCTGACCCAGGGTCCACTCAGGCCAAAGTGGAATTGACTGACCTGCCCCCTCACACCAGGACCTGGCTGACTCCAGCCCCTCCAGCCCTGACTGCAGTACTTGGTGCTGAGAAGTACAGTTTCCTGCCCATCCATAGCTGGGATGGAACATAACATGGGGAATTCAGGGCTGGAGGACTCTGAGTATGGGACAGACACAAATCCCCTGCCTCCCATCACAATCAACAGATCCCCTCACCCGGCTCTTTTCACTGACCTGAGAAACTCTATACCCCCATCGCTGACCTGGCAAATTCCCTCACTGATTCAGCAGCCCTCCTATCCCCCTTCACTGACCTAACAGACCCCCACACTGCAGCAAGGCAGGCAAGCCAGTGTCAGCACCACAGGCTCTTTGCTGCTCAGCTCAAATGCCTGTTCAACACTTTCCAGGTACATTTTTCTACCAGGAGAACAAACCTAGGAAAATTCTGGCAGATCAGTTGAATATGTACACAGTTCCTGTTATAACTTCCAACAGGAATTCAGCCACTTACGGATGCTGGGGTTAGCTAGAATCTGGTTTTCCCCACTGTTTGAGTGCCTGGCAGTTGAACAATTTAACAGTGAGTCATTCATCTGTAGGGCAAGTATCAACAGTAATTTTGTGGCTAAAACTGAAGACTTGAGGCCAAGAGAATCTTAGTTCATTATTTCTGGTTATACCAATGCTTCCTCTTTGTTCCAGGAGTAGTCACTTAACTGCTCTAAGTCTCAGTTTCTTTATCTTTACATAGTTTCATAGTTTCTAGGGTCGGAAAGGACCTGAGCAGATCATCAATTCCAACCCCCTGCCATGGCAGGAAAGAGTACTGGGGTCAAACCACCCCAGCAAGGTGTACATCTAGCCTCCCCTTAAAGACCCCCAGGGTAGGAGCCAGCACCACTTCTCTTGGAAGTTGGTTCCAGATCCTAGCTGCCCTGACCGTGAAGTAGCGCCTCCTGATATCTAGCCTAAATCTACCCTCTGCCAGCTTGTGACCGTTATTCCTGGTCACTCCTGGTAGTGCTCGGGGGAACAGGGACTTCCCCAGTGCCTGCTGGTCCCCTCTGACTAGTTTGTAACAGGCCACTAGATCCCCCCTCAGCCTTCTCTTCTGGAGGCTGAACAGGTTCAGGTCCCGTAGCCTCTCCTCATAGGGCCTGCCCTGCTGCCCCCTGATCATGCGAGTGGCCCTCCTCTGGACCCTCTCCATGTTGTCCACATCCCTCTTGAAGTGCGGCGCCCAGAACTGGACGCAGTACTCCAGCTGCGGCCTGACCAGTGCCGCATAGAGGGGGAGGATCACCTCTTTGGACCTGCTTGAGATGCATCTGTGGATGCATGACAAGGTACGGTTGGCCTTCCTGACTGCATCCCCACACTGCTGGCCCATGTTCATCTTGGCATCAATGATGACTCCAAGATCCTTTTCTGCCTCTGCACTGACAAGAAGGGAGTTCCCCAGCCTGTAGGTATGGTGCTGATTGTTCCTCCCCAGGTGCAGCACCTTGCACTTGCTGGTGTTGAATCCCATCCTATTCTCATCTGCCCACCCCTGTGACCTGTCTAGGTCTGATTTGCAGCCTATTCCTCCCTTCTAGTGTGCCCACATCCCCCCACATCTTAGTGTCATCAGCAAATTTGAACAGGGTGTTATTTACCCCCTTGCTCAAGTCACTGATGAAGATGTTGAACAGTGCAGGCCTGAGGACCGAGCCCTGGGGGACCCCACTGCCCACATCCCTCCAGGTCGAAAATGACCCATCCACTACCACACTCTGGGTGTGGCCCTCCAGCCAGTTGGTGACCCAATTGACTGTGTGGGTGTCGACACCACAGTCCCCCAGTTTCTTAATGAGAATGGGGTGAGAGACAGTGTTAAAGGCCTTCTGAAAGTCCAGGAAGACTATGTCCACTGCTACCCCTGCATCTAATATTGGGAATAAAAGTATTTATGTACCTCAGAGGAAAAGTATCGGACTTAATACACAAATATCTATACAGTGCTTTGAGATCCTGAGATGGACAGTAAGAGAATAGCATTATAATTAAAGTAATATATGCCCTCTTCATGATTGTCTCGAACACAGTCTTATTTCTCTCAGGCAAACAGTTTTGTAAAAAGGAAAGTGATCAATAAAAACTTAATAGGAAACTAACTGAAAATTTCATATTTCTCATATACTTTTATGATAGTCATTGAGCATGGACTTGTTGCCATAGAAACTAGCTTAACAAAAAGTATTATGTAGGCTATTTCCACAATACAGATTCCTGCAGGAACCACATACTGTACCACTAAGATATGTTAGGAAAAAATGGAAAGTGTGTAACTTGTCTTGATCTTTGTGGATCAAACATTTTTAAACTGAAGTCCACTAATGAGATGTTTCCCTATTTTAATTTAGCCAGAATTTCCATTATCCCCAGTTCATCTTTTCTGAACCAGTCAACAAAAATTCAAGATGAATTTGGACCACATCTCTGCAGGAAACAATGTATAGTAAAAAGAATTGTATAGTAAAAAGAACCTGAACTTCTAAGAGTTTATTTTATATTACTTTTCTATAGACAGTACTGGAACAGGAGAGCAATAATTTGGCTACTCAAGAAACATCAAAAAGAGCAGATGTACAAAGGAGAGAGTAGGAGGTACAAAATACAAGCAGAGCAGATAATAGCTGGATAAGATGCATTTTGATAATGCAGCGATTGATATAGCTTTATATTTCTTTGTTTGCTAGAACACTAACCAAGGTTCCAATAAGGCACTGATAAAGTATACCTGATGGTGTCTTTTAATAAAGTTGGGAGACAGGATGACCCTGAAAAAATGGACATTCTTCTCTTTGCTGAATCCACACTATAAAATGCTATCCAGCTCAGTCAGCCACTCTCCACCCACGCAAGATCAGCACCAGAGCCTGCATCCATGGAATCAACCATAAATACCACTAGCCACCAGGGTGGCTCTATCTACCCATCGAGCTGTCAGGGAGGTCATTGAATCCATTCACAACCCACTGAGGCAAGGTCAGACTTCCATCCCCCTATTCCACCTATCTACCCTCCCTGCACCTTGGCCCCTCAATCCACTTGGCTTCCTGAACAAGTCTGGCAGCAACTGGACCAAGGAGGAGGTAGTAGATTTCAATGCCACAGTGGGTGAGGTTGAAAATCAGTAGGTACTCTGGTCAAGCCACCTAAACCAAGGAGGCTGTGAACAAATCACAAAGGTAATGGCAGGCCAGGGACATGAGTGTGTCTGGACCAGTGCTAATCTAAGTGCAAGGTACTGAGGCAGTGGTTCACGAGGACATGGGAAGTCAACCATGCATCGGGCACATGCAGGGTCACGTGTGCCTCTAACAACAAACTGTCCTGTCTCTATTTGGTGAATAGGCAGACAAGGTTCTTTGGGTAAATCCGATATCTTTTATTAGACCAACTCATATGGTTGGAAAAATTCTTCTTAGTAAGCTTCTGGGCACAAACATCCTTTGTCAGGCTGAGGAAGCATCTGCAGATAGTCTGTGCTCTTCCTGGCTGGAGTGGTGAAACAGCCAGAGGCCAGTACCTATGCAAGAAAGCCAATCAGTTGAGGTGGTCAGTAGGTGAGAGACAGGTGTGGGGGCGAGTAGCTGTAGTCAAAGGATGAGAGACAAAAGGGGGTGGGGAGGGAAGGGGAATAGCTGGTAAAAAGTGGAGGGTTTACCTGGGGAGTCAGATGTTAGGCAGGTTATAATGTGTCATAAATCCAATGTCCATATTTAGTCCATGGGTTTTTGTATCCAGTAGACTGATGAAGTGAAGTTCATAGGCTTGTATGTGAAAGGTATTTTGTAAATTCCCTTTGAGGATTATAACTGAGAGATTGGTGAAAGAGTGGTTTTCTTGTGAGAAATGTGCCCCTATATTTGGTGAATGACATTCATGTCCTACAGCCCCTTACCAGAAAGATATGTCCAAACCTTGTCCATTTTCTAACCCTAACCCTAGGTCTCTCTCCTCCAGCATCCTGACCCTAAATAGACGGACCACAGGAGTTATCTTAGAGCCTGCTCACCCCTGGAAGCTCTCCCAACCTTAGGCAGAGGACCTCAGGGTCTAGTGTGCTATGAGCCTCAACTGCCCTACCTACCTGCAAGAGTCCTACCATTCCCACCCAGAAAGACAGCTACATAACTTTGCCCATTCTTTCACCCCAACACTAACCCTGGTTCCAGCAGCCTTAAACTGAGTCCCAGGCAGAAAACCCTGAGAAGGTAGAACACACCACCACCCACTAAAGCAAAAGCAACCTTCTCACCTCAGACTCTGACACCACCATTAGCAGCCTTCTCATCTCAACCCTATGTCAGGGCCCCCAGGGTCCACTAACTTAGAATTAGCATAGACTGCCTAACATATCTGTACCCTAAACATAGCTCCTAGAAGTCTGGCTACATCCTGCTTACTATTAGCAGGGACCAGCCTTCCTTCAGAGGGTCAAGATGGCAAACCTATCCCCCAATTCTGTGCCCTACTTCAGTCCTAGAGGCTTGATTTTGATAAGTCCTAGAGGCTTGATTGTTGATAAGTATGAGTGCCTGGGTCTTTCCAGAATCTGTCTGGGACACCTAGCATCGCCCAAGGCCTGGCCTATTTCTTTACAAGGCTGCCAGCCCAAAAAGAGTTGGAGCCAAAGGAAGGCCTGTAGGACTGCACCTGTTGCTTACTGGGCTGCTTGTGGGCTCCCAAGTCTCAGGTGATAGTCTCAAGAAATCTGGCTGCTTTGCCCAGGGGTCTTCTTAGAAATAGCTGACTTTTTTTTAATTTTGAGGTGGCTGTAAACCCCTCAGGTCCTACCACATAAGACGTCTGAGAGAAGAGGTTTTGGAGCCTCTGTGCTTCAGTATCTCCCCAGCTGGGCTTTGCACTCTTCTGAGGAAAGGCAGAAACTTCAAGGCTGCCTTGTGTGCTTCTGGGTAGACAGAGACTGTAGGAGCTGCATATTTTTTCCCATTTTGGGGCAGCTGTGACCCCATGGGCCATTCAACATAAGTCTAAGAGTGGAAGTTTTACTGCCTTGATGCTCCACAGCTTTGGGCCTGTACTTCTGGGAGGGGAAATGGCTTGAGTTCAAGCCTGCCTACCTCCATTTCTTGTTGGGAAAGGGGCAGGTGCTGAGGGTTTTTATTCCCAAAATCAAATATAGCTTGGATGGCCTCCTGAGCTCACCTGACCAGTGGCACAGCTCCGGGGTGCCAAGTTCCAGGGTTTAGCTCTCCCATTACTAATCCAACATGTGGGGATCCATAGTCCATCCAACTTACTAACAGCATGGATTGCCCTGTCTACCTGTGCCCAAAATATAGCTCTCAGCAGTCTGTCCACAGCCCACTTACCATTAGCACAGACTGCCTTTCTTTTGGGGGCTTGGAGTGGTGATACAACCCCCCCATTATGGGCTTTGCTTCAATACAGGCAGTAGGATTGTTTATATGTGTGCATGTCTGGGTCTGGCCAAAATCTGGCCAATACACTGACCAGTGCCCTAAGGCACTGGTCCTGCAGGGGGTGGAGCAGGAATAAAACCCCAAAGGCCTGTAGCCACAGCCCAGTGGCCAGCTTGCTGGTTTCCCAAGCCCAGCATTGTGGGTACAAGATCCCTGGATGCCTTACTGAGGGGTCCTTTTAGCAGTTCCTGCCCCTGCCCATTTTGTGTTTTTCAATTTGCAGCATCCATGAACGCCTCAGGCTATGCAACATATAAAGTCCAAGAGAGGAACGTGCATTGCCTCATATTCTGTTGTTCAGTGCCTGGAGTTTGTGCCTAGAAGGGGAAAGCACGTGAATTCCAGGCTGCCTGTGTCTGCTTCTAACTAGGCAGTGGGACTGAACTTCTGTATGGCTTTATTATTCATTTGTTTGGGTTTTTTTTAATTTTGCAGTAGCCACATATTGGGCCATACGACATAAGGAGTCCAAGAGGGGAAGGCTTCCTGGGAAAGAGCCACTTCATAGATCCTTCCTGAGCAAGAGTGGTTCAGGATGGGTAGGATAATGACCATCTCTGTGCTGTTGGTACAGAACAAGTCTTAGTTGGCCTTGGAATGAGTCTCATGAGTGATCTTCCATCTGCTGTTTGTGGATTACTTGTAAAATGCCTTATGATCATCTGTGACACCTGTATCAATAGCTCTAGCATGCTTATTTAAGAGTCCACTTGTAAGTGGAATCTTAAAAGATAACTATGTTACACTTATAGTCACAGGACAACTATCATTTTATCCCAGCCTGTGGGGCTAGATGTGACAGGCTAGCACATGTAGGTGCATTGGGCCATGCAGTGCATATTGACAAAAAGAAAATGTGAATATACATGGGAAACAAGCAGCAGGTAGAGAAAGGACATGGCTCTAATTCCAGCCAAGGAAAGGGCCATCACTATGAAGAGATCTGAAGACAAGTGTACATATACTGGGGTAATTAAACTGATCTTAGGAAGTTCTACGTAGGCTGTATGTACTTAGATAGTGATGATGCCTTATATCACTGTGCTTTAATATAAGAGTCAATTGATAAACATTTTCATTATGGATCTGCAATCTAAATTACCAATGAGTCATTATCTTTTACCTGACAGGCTAGTATTTGATAGCTTATTATTACTTAGTGTGATTACAACATAAATCTTACCACTAAGAATGCGAGTCTGTGTCTCCGTACAACAAACATAAATGGATCATCTAGATGTTTGTGTGGCTATATGCCTCTTTGCTCTCTCTATGTACATTCTTTACAACCACTGTTGTACCTCTCAGATATGACATTTTGAGAGTTGTCTTCATTTTAGTTACATTTTTAGTTACCAACATTTAGTTGCAATCACTCTTAATTTAGAAATGTAACTGCATCAGAAATAATTATGGGGCTGAAAGCATAGAAAAGGTCATTTCACTAAAGGAAGCTTGAAGTGATGGGATATGTTCCTATGGGAATAATATTTATTTGAATCCCTCATTCAAGGTCTCTGACACATTGCCTTATGTACTGGGAACTTGCCATGTCAAGAGCTGTGACTAGTTCATGTTCTTTAGAAAAGGCAAAGTCTGTCTGCATGGTTAGAAAGTAGCTGTTATAAAGGTGGGAGAAACCATACCATGCCGTCTCTTAGTAAACAGACACCCCCTTTTGGAATCAAGGGTGAATTTAAGAGATGGTTGCTCTATGTAAGCCTTGGAACATGACCTCCTTCTGTAAACAGGCCGCTGCAGTGATGTGAATGTGAACAGGAGGTAAAAAAATATAACGACTGTCTCCCACATAACTCATAGGTGTGTGAATGGGACCAATGCTGTCCCATTGTCCATGTCAACAGATGGTTAAGTATGCTCAGCAATTAAGTCCTATCAGTCACTTCCTTTCCAACTTATTTATCTCCATGTTAAGGAAGACGGAGAGAAACATTTCAAAGATATTCCTAAGAAAAAATCATGCATCAACAGATATCACTCAAAACAATCCATGTATGACAAGGCACTGTTGGTGCCTGCCACTTTAAGGGCCAGAAGGCAGCAGCCAGCAGGTACCTGATGTGGGCAGCCATTTTAGATTCAGGGCTACCCATATAAACAGAGTAGTTCTGCTGCTGGGGGCCAGGCAACAACACTGCTTGGTCAGAGGGCTGCTGCTATCATCTGGAGGTAAGGGATAAGCTGTAGGGGATGGTAAGGAGGCTCCTTGGTCCTGGGCATGACCTAAAACTGCACCCTGCCAGGAGTGGGTGGCCTGGTGGGGCGCCCAGTGGTGTAGGAGCCCCCAGTAAATGCCAGGCCAGTTACCACCCCGGTGAAAGGCGGGTTGGGGTGCCTTAACCCCTAGCCCCCATGACTGGGTGGGAGTACCCCTTGTTGGAGGGTTGGGAAGGTGGACCCCATAAAGAAGAGAAAAGGGTCATAGACTCAAGCCTGTCTAAGTTTCCCCTAACTGGCCCATGGTGGGGCCAGGACTGGAAGGGTTGAATGGCCAGGGGCCCACTGTGATGGATGACCAAGAGCTGAGGGCCTGGGGTCCTGACTGGCCTGGAGGTGGGCCAGGTCTAGATGAGCCAAAGGTCTCGGTGGGGGGACCACACCCGAAGGGGGATCAGTTCAGGTAGATATGGTGCCCGGTATGAAGTGAAGTAGTGCCTTCTAATGTCCAGCCTGAACCTACTCTCAAACAGCTTATGGCCATTATTCCTTGTTACTCTGGGAGGTGCTGAGGGGAACAGGGTTTCACCCATTCCCTGCTGGTTTTCTCCC
>NW_017729006.1:17068323-17091148 GCF_001723915.1 Gavialis gangeticus | reverse complement strand
TTGCTGTCTCCCCCCCCCCCCCCCCCCCCGGTGAGTTTGTAGACGGCCACCAGGTCCCCTCTCAGCCTTCTCTTGTGAAGGTTGAATGGGTTCAGGTCCCATAGCCTCTCCTCGTAGGATCTGCTCTGCTGTCCCTGGATCATGCAAGTGGTCCTCCTCTGGACCCTCTCAATGCTGTCCACATCTCTCCTGATGGAGTACTGCATCCAGTTCTTGGTGCTGCACAACTGCAGCCTGACCAGTGTCGCATAGAGGGGGAGGATCACCTCTTTGGACCTGCTCGAGATGCATCTGTGGATGCATGACAAGGTGCAGTTGGCCTTACTGACCGCGTCCTCACATTGGCGGCCCATGTTCATTTTAGAATCGATGATGACTCCAAGATCCCTTTTTCTCACTGTGCTTACGAGAAGGGAGTCACATAAGGTGGCTTTGTTATAATGGGCTCCACCTCCAAACCATGGCTGTGGTACCCCCTAGTGTTAGCTCATTCTTCTCACTCTCCCCTGCCATGGTACCACCCTGCTCCCCTGCCTGCCACACTTTGATGGGAAATGAATACAAGATTTAGGCTACCCTCAGAATACCAGAGTAAACCTTAGGTGATGCACTCTGCCTCATTTTCACCTGATCTCTGTACTCAACTTCTTGAGCAAAGCACTGCTCTTTATGGCTGGTCTCGGCCAATTTACTCTCCTGGTCTCTCTCTTTCTCTCTCTCTCGGGTGTGCACCTCACTGGTTCCCTTTTGAGAGCTTCCCATTCTTCTAGCCCTGTTTTGACTCATGAATCTTTCCCTGGGACTTCTGGTCCATCCCAGAATTGCAGTTCCGCCTACTGACCAGTCACTCTTGTCTCTAGCCCTTTCTTTAGATTGACTGTCTTTGGTATGGGCTCTCTCACTAGCCCATTTGTTTAGTCTGTTGGGCTTGCTCACCCCTCAGCTCAGTTCATGGAGCCTCCTGTGAGCCCCACCTAATTTTACTGGGCCTCCTCTCCTCAATTCACCAGGCCCCTGGGCAGCCTTACTTCTCTTCTAGGCTCTTCTGTGTTCCCCTTCATGAGCCCTCACAACTGGGAGACTCATCTCGGGTCGCAAACTGGCACCACTGTGCTCTCTCTTCTCCCCTGCAGCCATGCCTATACCTTATGACTCAAATAATCATGGCAAAAAACTGGATCCAAACAAAAATAGTTAAATTCTTCTGTGTGTCTGTCTCACAGACAATTCCCAACCCACTATTATCTAACTCTCTCCAGCTCTCCAGGCTATGTTTGCCTGTGTACCACTCTTTAGCAGCCTGTGTTCCCAGGAGCTCTTCTCCTTTTAGAGTCCAGAGTTAGACTGCTTTTCCTGGCTCAGGAGCAAAGCTCTACTCCTTCCAATCAGATGATGGTCTCCACAATCAGGCCCAGAGAGAGCCCACTAATCAGCCTGCTCCTCTCTGCTGCAGCCTGCTCAGCTGCTCCTCAGCTACAGGTTTCCCTCACTTTATGCAGGTTCTGTATGTGTTAATTCGCTCTTAGCAGTTGCCCTAATTCTGCTCCCTGCATTAAACTGCAGTGTTATAATGCTTCTTTCTCTTTCTTAAAGTAACAGGAGTTAGGGGCCTCTGTTACGATGGAACAGTTGACTAGAGCGTTGGAGTTCAACCCCAGGGTATAGCAGGCTACAGATTCTACCTGTGTAGATTAAAAATATCTGAACATGGGCACTGAGAGAGTCCAACGTCTTAATCCTTCTACGAAGATGGTAAGAGTATGTCCACTGGGAAAGCAATGGCATTGTCTCTCTCATACTATAATGAGGCTTCATTAGAAAAATATCACAATTCAGTTCTCTGGAAACTATTCTTTGTCCTCTACTACATCCAGAATATACTTGGACACCAACTATGTCAGTGATGTGCTATCATGGTAATAGCTATAAACTTCACAAACATTTTGCTAGGTACCGATTGACACACGCTACACTTAATATATGGAATGAGCAGATGTTTATCCAAAGAGGGGAGATGACAGTAACACTTGCAAAGCCTGAAGCAAGACCTTCAGCTTGCATACTTATGTTTCTGATGTTTGTGTTTGCACACAATAGTACTCTCTCGGTAACCTTTTAAAGTGTCAGTCAGGGAACAATTCTGTCTGTAAATACTGTTGCCATTTATGGCTTTTGTATAATTAATCACAGGGATCCGGTTTGTATTAAAAATGCCTCAATCAATTATTCATATATATTCTTTTAATATACCCGTCTCACCCATTTTTGCATTTGTTCTCAGCAGTTGTTGATATGTAGATGGTAATCGGATTACAACTTTGGCCTTTAAAACAAATGATGTGAATATTTTGGTAATGTTTTGTAGATGCCATTTTTTCAGGAATGATACACACAAATGCTGTTTCATTAAAAATGATTACTAATTACAAGTGACATAGTGTCAATATCCATGCGTACAGACCATGACAAACTAAACTGCTGAACTGAAATGCCTGGCATTTGGCTCTAATCATCCAGGCCCTACAACATGTCTGAATTACAAATGAGAGTTGCATTCACAGCCTAGTTGGAGCTCCATTCTGCCCAAAGACAGAAAAGTGGATCCTTTTGTAAAAAGAACAGTGGTAGGCTCTTCTAATACTGGGTAAAAATACAGAAACACAATGAAAAAAATCAATGACATATGATTTTCTTATATTGATTTCTAAATTTCACAAGAACTTTGTAAGTATCCTATTCTCACTATCACTCTGTGCACTATGTGCAGTGGTGTCGAATCAAACAGCAATCAGTAAAAAACTGAGCGAAGGTTATTTTCTGAAGAAAACTTGAAACCTGAAAAATCAAGACTGGATTCCTTAAACTGGCAACATGAACAAAAATACACTTTGGCCATTGTATTTGTACCTCTGTGAGTTATACAGCAGTGTAAGATGCCAACTATTGCAAAAACATTCTTCTTCCCAACATTATAGATGTTGTTTTAAAAATTACAGGGACAGGTGTCTCTACCATTTTCAAATAACAGTCTCTCTCACTGCGTTGATGAAGTGGCCAGGGAAATGTAAGACCAACAGCTTTCAAATCATGGTCACTAATTCTGGATAGCTTGTCACTTGTGAGGTTACAGTGTGCTACTGAAGATTTCCTGTTTTGTAAGCTGTACTGGGACTCAAAACAAAAGAATAATTATAGGAAGCAGTCACAGAACCTTGCTTTCAAAGGGGAAACTGTGTTTCAGTTTACACAAGAGAGGTCAGGGTAATAACTTAAGAATACAGATTTGATCAAACAAAGGAGACATATTGTACTTCTTGCATAGTGGCTTCAACCGTTCATCAGCTACCAAGCTTTTTCTCCAAAGACAATGCCTGAAGACTTGCAGCTGGTCCTTGATGAAAGTTCACATAATGTACTTTGTAAATACAATCTAACAAATTCTTGACTTTTTTAAATTGCTTTGGAACAAAATGGATTACTACAAGTGATCTGAGCATGCAGAGGTCAGAAAAGTATGTTCCCTTTTAATAAAGTCTTCTAATCCTGACAAGCTCAGAAGTTCTTTACCTTAGGACCCAATCCTAGAATCAGACAGAAAAAGCTAGTTTTGTGGAGTCCAGGAGCAAAGTAAAATGCTGTGTAATGTAGGCAAACTGCTTGCCCCTCACTAGTTTAGATTCCTCATCCTGTTACATAGCAGAATGAGGGATGGAGCATCTTAACTATGTCTAGGCTTTAGGATGAATCCCACCCTGTTCATGAAAGAGGTGGTGCATTATCTTCCTATACTTCTCTCCTTTGAGAGTTACCTCTTATCTCCATTGCTGTAATTAACAAAAGCGCTGGGGTAGTTGAGAGCTATAGGCAAGGAAAGGGGACACTTGCCTGCCTGTACACAAATGCCAGGAGCTTGGGGAACAAACAGGAGGAACTTGTCCTCCTGCTAAACGCAAATAACTATGATGTCATAGGGATAACGGAGACCTGGTGGGACTCCACCCATGACTGGGCCACAGGTATAGATGGCTATCCCCTATACAGGAGGGATCGAGTAGACAAAAGGGGTGGGGGTGTAGCTCTCTATATCAAGAAACGCTATGCCTCCCTGCAAGCCGACATTGGCACCCATGGTGGACTAGGGACCCTTTGGGTTAAAATCCATGGGGAACACCACACAGGAGATACTATGGTGGGAGTCTACTACAGACCCCCTACCCAGGGTCAAGATCTTGACAGAAGTTTGGTAAGGAATTGGCTGAGGCCGCACGCTCCCGATGTATGGTTGTCACGGGAGACTTTACCCAGACATCTCATGGGAGGAGCGCTCAGCCAAATCTGAGCGGGTGCAAAGCTTTCTCTCGTGCATGGATGACCTCTATCTGACACAGGAAGTCTATGGGCTGACACGAGGTAAAGCGCTGCTCGACCTGGTACTAGCAACTGGGGATAACCTAATCAGTGACCTAATGATTGAAGGGAAGCTGGGTGATAGTGACCACGAGCTGATCATCTTCACCATCTGCCATAAAGCTGGCAAGTCAGTCAGTAATACAGAAGTTCTCAACTTCAAGAAAGCTGACTTTGACAAGCTCGGGAGGCTTGTTGGTGAGGCCCTAAAGGGCCACAACCCAAAGGGGAGGGGAGTTCAGGATGAGTGGTTGCTCCTCAAGGGAGTGATCCTGGATGCGCAAGCAAAGTCTATCCCATCTCAGAGGAAAGGTAGCAAAAAGGCACAGCAGCACCTTTGGCTCTCCAGGGAACTAGCAGACCTCCTGCATCTTAGAAGGAAGACCTACAAAGTATGGAGGACTGGAACCACCACCAAGGAGGAATACTTTGCTCTGGTCTGGACCTGCAGAGAGCAAACCAGAAAAAGCCAAGGCTGCGATGGAACTCCAGCTAGCTACAAATATCAAGGACAATAAAAAAGTCCTTTTTTTAGAAATGTGGGGAGCCAGAGGAAAAGGAAGAGCAACATTGGACCCCTGCTAAACCAGATGGGACAACTGACAACCAATGCCCAGGAAAAAGCAAACTTGCTAAATTGGTACTTTGCATGTATTCATCAGTCCCATGGGACAACCCTGCCCACTGAGGGACGGAGGCCCAGGTGAGGGAGATTCCTTACCATCCATCAAAGCTGACCTAGTGAAGGAACACCTTGAGAGGCTGGATACCTTCAAGTCAGACGGCCCTGACAGTTTACACCCAAGGGTACTCAAGGAACTGGCATGCATCATAGCTCAGCCCCTGGCACAGATCTTAAAGAACTCCTGGTGCTGTGGTGAAGTGCCTGACGATTGGAAGAAGGCCAATGTGGTGCCTATCTTCAAAAAAGGGAGGAAAGTGGATCTGGCAGACTACAGACCCATCAGCCTGACCTCTATCCTGGGGAAGGTCTTTGAAAAGATTATCAGAGAGGCCATCCTATACAGGCTAGCTGACGGCAATATCCTGAGTGATAGCCGGCATGGGTTTGTTGCTGGTAGGTCTTGCTTGACCAATCTCATTTCCTTTTATGACCAGGTGACCTATCACCTGGACAAAGGGGAAGAGATTGATGTTATATATCTTGACTTTAAAAAAGCCTTCGACCTGGTATCCCATGATCACCTCTTGACAAAGCTGGCTAACTGCAGCCTTGACCTCACCACAATCCACTAGCTGGGGAACTGGCTCCGCAGTAGGACCCAGAGGGTGGTTGTTAATGGAAGTCAATCGTCATGGTGCCCTGTGACCAGTGGGGTCCCTCAGGGCTCCGTCCTAGGGTCCTTACTTTTTAACACTTTCATCAATGATGTAGGCCAGCCCACTTCTGACACCATGGTCAAGTTCATCAATGACACCAAAC
The DNA here is from genome assembly GCF_001723915.1 of Gavialis gangeticus. Taxonomy (NCBI): domain Eukaryota; kingdom Metazoa; phylum Chordata; order Crocodylia; family Gavialidae; genus Gavialis; species Gavialis gangeticus. The sequence continues at coordinate 17,085,297 of NW_017729006.1, read as the reverse complement.
TCTGGGGTAAAGCATCCACACCTGAGGAAAGGAGGGTGATCCAGGCTGACCTTGACAGGCTCATGAAATGGGCGGATGAGAACCTGATGCTGTTTAACACCAAAAAATGCAAGGTTCTCTACCTTGGGAGGAAAAATCTGCAGCATGCTTATAGGCTCGGCAGTGCTACGCTGGTTAGCACTACAGATGAAAGGGACTTGGGGGTCATGATTGACCACAAGATGAACATGAGCCTTCAGTGTGATGCTGAGGCTAGTAAAGTGAGCAAAACACTGGCTTGCATCCATAGATGCTTCTCAGGCAAATCCCAGGACGTCATTCTCCTGTTGTACTCGGCCTTGGTGAGGCCACAGCTGGAGTACTGCATCCAGTTTTGCGCTCCACAATTTAAAAAGGATGTGGAGAAGCTTGAGAGTGCAAAGAAGAGCCACACGCATGATCAGAGGTCAGGAAAACGGACCTTATGACGAGAGGCTGAGAGTCATGGGACTCTTCAGCCTGGAAAAGTGCAGGCTAAGGGGTGATCTGGTGGCCACCTATAAGTTTATCAGGGGTGCTCATCAGGATCTGGGGGAACATCTGTTCACCAGAGTGCCCCAAGGGATGAAAAGGTCGAATGGTCACAAACTCCTCTGCGACCGTTTCAGGCTGGACATAAGGAAGAACTTCTTTACTGTCCGAGCCCCCGAGGTTTAGAATAGACTGCCACCAGAGGTGGTTCGAGCACCCACTTGAAATGCCTTTAAGACACTTTTGGATGTTTATCTTGCTGAGATCCTATGATCCCTGCTGACTTCCTGCCCCTGGGCAGGGGGCAGGACTTGATGATCCTCCAGGGTCCCTTCCAGCCCAAATGTCTATGAAATCTAAAGAAAACTTTGTTTTAATGATCCATCTGTGTTGAGTCAATGTTCTGCCTGACCCAAAAGGACTGCAGTGTTGGACAATAGCAGATGTAGGACGTGTCTCCAGTCAAATGGAACTATTACATATCTGGCTAGCAATTATGGTGAAGTGAGATGAGTCTAGAGCTGGGTGAGCAGAAGATTGTCCAGGTAAGTCTAGACCAACTGGGCTTTTGCTGAGTGATTTGGCTGTCTTAGTCACTTAACTGGGAAGAATTTGACATATCCCATACATTTACCCTGAAAGACAGGGATGATACCCTAACAAGTTTAAGGACTAATCAAAGTTGCACTCCATTGGATAGTTATGGAAGGACAGTTTACTCAATCATGCTGCATGTAATAAATGCACTTTGTTCAACGTTCCTTCCTTCAACTTGTGTTCAAGGAATAACTCAGTCCTCTAAACTAAGGCAGAAATGGATAAATTAAATAAATACAGTTAGCAGTGTTCAACTTTCTAACTCATCAGGCACTGCAGAAGCAATATTTAAAACTGAGGAGCTGAGCTATCATATGTCCTTTGAACACCTTTGAGACTGGCTGCTGAAAACCTTATCACTAAAGAATGGGGATTAGTTTCTTAAAATCTCTGCAAGGAGCACTGATTTCTTTCCTGAAGTCATGTGCTCCAAACTGAGACGACAGTTCACAGAATGAAACCTCAAGAAAACCACAGTTCATGTGCTGTCTCTGGACCTTTTATTTAGCAGTAGTCAGTAAGAAGCTCTAGCTGGTAGGCTCAGGTATGTCATAGCCTAAATAACCACAGCTATAAACATAAAGCATAAAAATATATTGCATGACATCTACAGAAAATAAAATCAGCTGTCTCCTGGCCCAGTGCTCCCTACCAGCCCCCTAGAGCTCCCCCAGGTGGCAGTATGGGTCCATTCCAGGGCCCCAGGAAGTGGGAGCAGTTTGCTACCGTTAGCAGCAAATCTGCTCCCACTTTCCTGCTTGTGTTGACACTGGCCCAGGAGCGTTTACTCATGAGTAGTTTATTCATGAGTAAACTGATCCCAGATCAGATTCATGTGTAGAGGTGCGCTCTGTGTTTTCTGTGATCCTAATCTTCAAGAGAAGCCCATAGGGAGCCTATACATGTGCAGTGAGGCTTCTCCAATGCACTGTAATTACAGTGTGTCAGAGCATGGTGATTACCATGCTCCAGCAGATTCCAGCATCATGTGTATCAGTGACCCTGTGCTAAAAAATGGCAGTGGGGGTGCTTTAACTTAAGCTTGTTCGATGAGCTTTAGTTAAAATGCCCCTGCCTCCATTTTTCAGTGCAGGGACTGATGCACGTGATGCTTGGGGTGCTTTAATTAGAGTGGCTCTCAGAGATGCTCTAATTAAAGCACCCTTCCCCCCCACTCCCAGAGCACAGGTATAAATGCCTATAGAAATGTAAAAAGTGCTTGTAGCAATAGTGAAATGGAACATCACTTTTAAAGCTATTTTGTGTGCTGTGATAAGTAATTGGCTTCACTGCAGAGCCTAGGATCATAAGAAACCTGGAAATAGCTGCAGCATTATACCAAGTAATGGCAGGCATACCCTTAAGCTGAAAAACTGCTACTAAAGCTTTTTGTAGCTTGCAGTTGACCTATAGGCCTCTTGCACTGTTGATTTTTTTTTTTCATATTTTACAGTTATGACAGAAATTCATTCAACTTTTCATATTTCCGAACTTCAGCTAAACTATCTAGTTACCCAGAATTTAAATAACTCATGGTTACCTGCTCTGTAATGAGTCCAGTCCCTATATTTGTTATGGATGATGATTTATCTCAGTGTTTAATATATGACACAGGAAAAAGAAAGCCAATGCAGACTGTCTGATAGTCATGGAGTTAATTAAAATAGTACAGAATCCACTCAAAACAAGCAAAATAATATGCATGATTTTGATGCATCCTCTCTTTCTCACTCACGTTAATCAGCTGAGAATAATTAGGAAATGCTGAAGACACCATCAAATCTGCAGAATCAAGAGTGGGACTCCTTTCTACCATCAGTGGAGCTGTGGCATGCTATTGGCATTACCAATGCAGAAATGGGCTTTTTTGTTTTTTTACACAACCTTTTCTTCAGAGCTGCTGGAAGTGGAAACCTTGAAGCCCTTATTTTTATTACGTAGTGCCCCTAAAGTCCAATATGGTATTGTTTTGCTGCACTCTACATGTGAAGGCAGGATAGGCTACCCAACATCCTGTTCTTATGTTTTGTGTCTGTCTCCAGTTACACTTGTGATTTCAGCAACCAGTAGAGATCCTGCAGGAAAAGTTCCCAGTGTCTCAATTCATGAAGCTCGAACTGTTCATAGAAATGAAACATTGCAGCTGTAGGGAGAAGATTAGCTGTTCCTTTTTTCCTCACTCAGTGCTGGCAGATGTCAGTAACTGTTATAATGGTAGTCTCTTATAGAGAGCTTTTCCCCCTCTCCTTGAGTGGGCGGTAAACAGTGATGTTTTGTTTTGCAAAAAGAAAAAAAAAAGCTTGATATAGGAAATAACTGAGGCTCTAGAAGGACTAAAGAGAAAAACAGATTAAATTATGTTTTTCAGGTACAGCCAGGGAAAGCCCATCTCTTGATCAGAAACATTTTTTCCTTTAAACTGTAGGAAAAAATAATTAAAATAATAAAAGGCTTGAGGAAAAAAATGCTTCACTTGTTAATCTCAGCTGCACTGTTTGCACATGGTGCATTGTTAACACAGAATGACCTTCTGGCTATGGCCACATTCATTTCTTGATGTCCCACGTACCCTCCAGGCTGCCCCAGACATATGGAACAGTCAGCTGTCTATGCGACATTATAGTCTTCCTTCCTGTTCCTAGTAGAAGGCCATATGTGAGATTAGAGATCTATGCATGGAAATAGAGCAAGCTGACAAGAAGAAGGAATGAAGAAAGATCTCTTGGCATTGTCCATCCTAGGATACCAGAACCATGGTCTTGTAAGGAATTTTGCAGCTGGTAAAAAAAACGAAGGACTGGCAACATGGCTGTACTGTACACTTATTTTCAGGAACAGGATCCACTACAGCTATTCTGGAAACTGTGGGAAGTGATATAGGTGACTGGGAGACAATGCAGAAAAACAATGCCTCTACATAGAGAGTTTTGGCCTCCAGTGCATCCTGAAATGTTATTCTGAGAATGGGGTATAAATACCGACATTGGAGAAGAAACAGGGCAAATTCAACCACTTTTTACCATTGTAATGATATGGTAGAAACTGTGAAGGGAACTTCACAGTATATCCAAGCCTATAAATATATTTCTCTGGGTAATAAAACAATCTGGTTTGTGCTGTTGGTTTATATTTTTAATTTTCACCTCCTGGAGTAAATGAAACAGTTAAAAATTTCTTGCAACCACTGTTTTTCTAGAAAAATAACTTTGAGTTTACATATAGGACCAACTTGGGCTACAAGACTGAGCAACCCTCTGTCACACTCCATTTTTGAAGGACTTCAAAGTGCAGAGGCACTTTGAACCCACAGAGTTGAATCAGTTTTATTCTCCAAAAAACTGTAATTAAACAAACAACTTCATTTAACAAAGTAAGGCCCAAGTCATGTCCTGTTTTTTTTTCATCTAACACGAAAAAAAGGTTACGAATAAAACTAACATGAAATGATTAGCACTTCTATTGTACTTGTTCAAAATGTTGTACAGGATTTAGTTTGTGAAGTCGTACAACAACCCCATGAAATGAATAAATATTGTTCTTTCCCTACTTGGAGGAACTGAAGTACAGAGAAAATAAAGTCTGATGTCCAGAAATGATGAACACAGAGAGCTTCAGTGTGCTACATATACTCCTTGTCTTTAAAAACAAAAGAAAAATACTCTTAGGTCCTAGGCAAGCTGCCCAAGGCCACAGAAGCAATTACTAAGACAGCTAGGAGTAAAACTCAGGAGTTCTACTAGACCAAGGCTTCAGAATTATACCTGGCTATTCCATGTGTATAAGTCTTCTAGAAAAGGCTATCAATGTCTACATCCAAATTTTAAATTTGCTTGTTTTAAGTTTAAACTGATGTGGTGGTCCCTTCTGACATGTGGAGACAAATGGCTTCATTGTCTCTGCTGATGCACAGAGCTTCTCTAAAAGGCAGCAGTGCTAACTGATCTTGCTTTCACACACGTCCAACAATTGACTAACACTAAGGGGACAAGGTAGAGTAGCAGAGTCCCTCCAACACATTCTGGTGATTCTTGCTGATGGGGAGAGGGAAAAATAGACAGATATCTTTTTCTTCCCTTTCATCAGCTCTAGGGATGAAGAGGAAGGGATAAACCAAGTGCAGTAGACATTTACTGCTCAAAGGATAATATTAAAGTTGAGGGCCCCTAACAAGTGTTCCAGGACAGTACCATTATAGGACTCTAACAGGAAAAGAGGGCATGTTGAGTTGGTGAGAGAGAAGCATTAGCTTCCCACATGGGCATGCTTCTGTATGATGGGATCTCCATCTCCCATATTGGTCTTTGGCTATTAAGTATTTGGTAACATTTCCAAAATATGTGGGTGAGGGGTCATGATTAGACAGACAGGCAGGCAGGGCAAAGAGCACAAAAAATTTGTGAGGAAGACGTAAGGAAAAATTAAGTAAGAAGAAAACTTGCTAGAAGATCAAGGCAAGATAAATGAGAGCAAGGGGAGGACTATAAGGAATAAACATTTAAAGGACAATACAGGAAAAAAGGTGGAGTGAAGTTAGGGAAAGGAATGAAGAGCATAAGAAGCAAGAGAGACTCTATTCTTAAAATAGATGATTGATGATATATAGCAATAAACAGAACACAACTTTTCAGTCTCTGTAAACTGCATTGGTCTGGCTTGAAGCCTCAGCTGGAGTACTAAATCCAGTTTGGGGCACCATACATTAAAAAAAGACATAGACAAAGTGGGGGGGAACATCCAGAAAAGAGGATAAAGAATAGTAACAGGTGTAGAAAACATGACTTAAAGTTTCAAATAAAGGAATGTGCTCTTTCTAGAAAAGGAGGGTTTGTCTACACGTGTAGTTACGTGCGCCTAAACTTAATGCACCTTTGTTTAAGGCGCATTAAGGTAATTTAGGCATGCATCTACGCATAGATGCACTAAAGTGAATTAAGACGCATTAAATTTAGGCTTGCATAGCTAAGTCTTATTAGCCCACATGTAGCCACGCTAATGCGCATTAACACAGTGTGCATCCACAGACGTACACTGCGTTAATGTGCATTAAGCATCTAAACGTGGGCTAATGTGACTTAACTAATTGCATCTAAATTTGTACTTGCTTTAAACAGGTATCAAATTTAGGTGGGATTAGCCTAAAATCTCCATTTTTAAGGAACATTAAGGGTGCACATGTGTGGACATGTACCCTAAACACACCTTAAAAATGGCAATTTTAGGCTAATCCTGCATAAAAGGGTCACGTGTAGACAAGCCTGGGGAGACTGAAAAGGGACATAACAAAGAGAATGGTGACCAATTGTTCTCCATTTCCCCAAAACAGGACAAGAAGAAACAGATGTAATTTGCAGCAAGCAAGATTTGGATTAGATACTGGGAAAAGTACCCTGCAACTATGTAGACTGTCAAGCAATGGAACATGGTATTGAGGGAGGCTGTGTACTTCCCAAGATTTTTATGAACAGGCAAAAATATTTCGAGCTATCTTTGCAGCCTCAAAGCGGAGAGGTGGAGTCTCAAGGTCCATTCCAGTCCTTCATTTTATTGATTTGTTTGTGACATAAAATTCAGACTTTCTAGCATATAGTGCTAAATGTACAGTAATGTAACTGGTATTGTTACAACAGTCAATAACAACATTGCTCTTTGATTAAAATCACTGTAAGCAGCAGTCATTGGCTAATCAGTTCCAAGAAAAATAGCAAGAAAACAAAGAAACTTGTGAATTCTGATTCTAGGGTTCAAAGATGATAATAGTTTTTGGACCTCATTCTGAAGATAATAGGAGCTCTGCCTGAGTAAAGGGTAGGCAAGCACTGTGGGCACATCTACACGTGCATATTAATGTGAAGCAATAAACTCCATCACATAGCACGCCAGCGTTAATTTCTCCTAGGCACCACATTTATACGTTCACCCAGGACTGCAGCATGTTGAGCCAGGCTGGAACAGCCTCGGCTGGCACAGAGCCCAGGGGGTCAGCTTGTCAGCCTGGGGCTTCTCCAACCTGGCTCGACATGCTGCAGAGGGGATGACTGGGGCATGAGGGTGCTCCAGTGTGGGCTAGCCAGCATTTGCAGAAAAACTAAAATATAAGATTTCTACCAAATAAAAGAGTCATGTACTGTAGCTGTTTTTCTTCACAATATTAAAAAAAAAAAAATCAAAAGCATAACTAGCATTGGCAATACAATGTAGTCCTTTTAACAGGTTAATTTATTTCCTTGGATTTGTAGAAAGTTTTCTTGGTGTCTTGTGACTTTTGTTTGTGCCATTTGCCGTCTTAGCTTTCCTCATTTTTCTCAGTCCTTCTGATTCTCTTCTACCTCTTATTCCCTTTTCTACTCAATCCTCACATTTTAACCTTTTGGTGGCCTGTCCTACAGTTCCTTTCAGACAAATAGCAACCACAGCAAAGGGCTCCATTCTCTGCTCTTAATTTTATCTTGCCCATCAACTTGTTTCTTTCTGATTTTAATCACCCTCTCTTCCACAGCCAATATGAGTGTATGTATATATGTATATGTCCATATTTCTAGCCCTCTTAGTAGATGTGACTAGGTACATCTGCTCTTTCTCCTGCTCTTTGTTTCTTTGCCGCTTTATATTTGTCAATGTTCTTTTGTATCTTTCCATTTTAACAAGTCATGTTGCTAAGCAACACCAAGAGGTACATCAGCAAGGTAGTGTCCCAGTGCTTTCAGTGAGCTTCACCTTGCAGTGAGTGAAAATGTAATTTAACTTCATAGAGAAATCCTTCCTAGACAACGTATAATGTAGTTATGGTCCACAAGCTACCTAACAAAACAGGAAGTCTAGATCAGTGCTGCTTATAAGGTAGTACATCCACAGGGAGTCCACATTAGGATTACATTTTAAACTAACTAGGTGCTGGATATGTAAATACCACACAATGGAAGTCATCCCTTCCAGCTACACCACTTCAATCAATATCCCATTGAGATAGCACAGATTCAAATTAGAGATCTGGATTTGAATCCTGACTTTCACAACACTCACTAAGGTTAAGAGCCGATGAGTATTCTGCCGTATTTATAGTGAGCTCTTCAACTACATAGTTCCAATCTCATTCTGAGCTTTATCAAATTTTGAAGCTATTTCAATCAGAAGTTTTGGTTTGGCTACAACTTGAATGGTGACTTCTGTTACGTCTAGTAAGTCTAGCAGCCTAGATTTTGTGGTAGGATTAGAAACAGAATAAATGAACTGCATTCACTTCACAAGATTTCAGACTTGAATGGTTTGAATGGTTTGCAAAGCCGTCCAAAGCATGGCTATCCATAGCATTTCTAAGAGGGCTGGTGAAAATTTTTTTCACCCTTCCCTCAGAATGTCACTAAATCCAATTCCCTGGAAAAAAAAATGCTATGGGCAGCCTTGCTAACAGCACAAAGAAATATGGCAACCTGAAATGTGTTGATGGAATAGCTCTTCCACCAGATAATTTTTTTTTAATAGAAAATTTTTATCTTGGTTGTAATTTTTCATCTCCACGGAACAATGTCATCTCTATGGAAAAATCCCTGGTTCAAGGTTTCCCCTTTCTCATAGAAAATCTTGAAACCTAATAGCATGTAGTATTTTTTTCTGCATCTGTAGTTACACTCAAATTGTTTTTGACTAAAAATGTTTCCCAGGTACCATATTTTTTCTTGGCCTTTTGTTGAAAAAGCAGTAAAATCTGCTGGGAACATAGAAAAAAATCAAGTGTCTTAGAGAAAATTCCATGGAAAAGAACTAACACTTTCTACCAGTTCTAGAAATATGAGAATTTCCAGACATGAATCCATGATTTGGTAGTCAAACAGTAAGCACATTAATCCCTAAAAATCCCTCTAAAAGAATGGACAACCTTTGGGACCAAAAAGGCAATGATAAACTTCAAATGACAATAAAGGGGGTGAAATGGGGGCTACAGACCCTGTTACTAAGAGTAGGGCCAGGCAGCAGAGCTAAAGAGCTGCAGGACTCTGGGTTGCAAACAGCAGGCTACAGGATCAGAGCTCCAAGCACCTAATTAATGCTGCAGTAGAAGGGGTGGGGCTGATGATACCAATGAATAGCCCCTGTGCCTGGATAAGAGAGTGTCGTGGCTGGATAAGAGAGTGTCATGGCTACGTACAGACAGTCAAAAAACTAAGCTGCATAGGTTGAACTGATACCAGCTAAACCATAGGTGACTGGAGCCTCCTGAGTCGGGGGGGCACTTCCCACCCCCCCCAGCACCCAGTCAGCGGCTCTAAGAGGAATGCTGCCTGGAAGTGGCAGCAGTGTGCCCAGAAGGGCCAGGGACGTGCCCAGAAGTGCCAGCAGCACTTCTCCTGGCACTCCCACTCCCTGGCTGGTGCTTTTGGGGGGGCACCAGCACTCCCACCTGCCCCCCCGCCCAACGCCTAAGTGGGGAATACTGCTGTGAGGGGGTGCACCAGTGCTCTCAGTGCGCGCACGTGCACCCCCTGTTCGTCGCCACTGAACTGAACTGACATTCAGTTTTCGATTAAGAAAGGCGGGGGGCAGGGGGCCCCCGTACTGACCTAGGTCAGTAGGCAGGGGGCACTAAAGCATGCCTCCCAGCCTACTAGCCATTACCAGCCCAGCCAAGTGGGGCCATCCCCCTTTGGCTCCCCAGTACATGCTCCGAACCTCCTGCTGTTCCCACACAGGGGATTGATGACACCCTGTCCAGATGCTGGCCCACCTTGGGGGACCCCCTGCCTCAGAGGGGTCCCTCCTCCCTTGCTGGGGTCCCCTAGCTGGGCAGCCCTGGAGAGCTGAAGGGAATTCCCCCCCTTTCCCCCTTCCAGCTGTTGACTGGTTCAGCTGCTGCCACAGGAGGGAGGGAGAAGTCCAGTGGGGGACACCAGGGAGCCCCTGCCTTGGGGGCCTTCCCCCCACCCCAGCCCAGGGTCTCCCAGCCCTGGGCAGCCCCAGGCAGCTGAGGGGAATTCTTCCCTCCTGAACCCCACAGCTGCTTGCCTCAGCCCCTGTGAGTCTCAGGGACAACCCAGGACAACCTCAGGGAGCAGAAGGAAATTCTCCCACTCCTCACCAGCTGCTTTTGCCTCAGACAACAGCAAAACCATGGCCTTGGGAACTCCTTCCCCACCCTCCTGTGGCAGCAGCTAAGGCAAGCAGCTGTGTAGGGGAGCAGGGTGGGGAATTATCTCCACTCCCCAAGTTGCCCCTGGTGGGGAAAGGGTTGTGGAGGGGTAAAAAGCCCCCAGCATGGGGGCTTTTCTTCCTCCTGCACTATGTAGACCCAGGCTAGGAGGGTCTGGGGGTCTGTTCCCCTGTCCCTCCTCACCATGGGCTGACACACACAGACAGGAAGCAGGCTTTGGAGCAGAGGGGTGGGGCAGTCCTTGCTTCACTAGAGCAGACAGCACAGCCCAGGGCTGCAAAGCATCCTGGGATGCTGGGGGAATATGAGTTAACTTGAACTGGGAAAGGATCTGGGACAGAAGTTCCATAAGTTGGTTTGACCTAAATCAGTTAAGTCTGATACTACATCCAATCAGGTTTATCTTAAACCAGTTCTGGCTATTTTGGCAGTTGTTTATGTACACTGAGCTTCTGAGCTAGGGACAGGCATTCAAAAAGCCTGAGTCTGAATTGTTTCAATCTTTGCAGGTTAGTATAACCTGCAAAGGGGGGGGTGAAAACTGCAGGGATGGTAGCCCCTGCTGAGGCCACGAAGCCTGTCAAGTTTCAAGGAGTTAGGTGCAGGGGTTTCTGGGAAACTGCACCTCAAGCTGCTGACAAGCAAAACTCCTGACATGTATGACTGTGTGTGTTAAGGTGCAGCTGTTTTTCCGTCCCTCCCTCAGAGCACTGGGATTGGAAGGGACCTCAGGGAAGGATCACGGTCACTGGTCAGCTACACACATCAATATCAGAGCAGTCCTTCCTTCCCCTCCTTACTTTCTGTTTCACTGCAGGCAAGCCCAGCTTTGAAACTCGAAAACTTTCGAAACTTTCAAAACGTTTGGAGTGCCCTCATTTCATTTCAAGGCTGTTTCAAAGCCTTTCGTTTTGTTTTGATTTTGCTGTTTCAAGCTCGAAACGAGTCAAAACAGCATCAAAATGAAACAACCGGCGAAATTTTGCATAGCCCTAAATAGTAGCCCTGTGATGCTGTGACAGCCTGCCCAGGACAGGCAAGGCCTCCTTCAGGGACAGAGCTGATAGCGTGCACATGAGCCCAAAGGGAGCTGGGACTGCTTCCAATTGGTACTTCAGGAGTGCCAGTAGTCTGTTCAGGATAGACAGTATAAACAAGATGAAGCCTTGAACTGCAGTGAGGGGCAAGCTAAGGTAGGGCCAAAAGGCCAAAGAGCAATTAGGACTAATTGGGCCTTAGATTGGAGACAGAGAGAATGGAATGGGAGGCCAGCTGTTGAAAGGACCAGTGCAGATTGGGCCAGACTGGCCACCCAATGATGAGTAAGGCCGAAGGAGGCATCTAAGGCTAAACTCTGTTTTTCTGAGGACAGCCTCCCAAATGATTATTTATTTGCCATCATTGCATGGCAGGCAAGGGTAGGGCAATACCCAACCTTATAAGCCAGAGTATGAATGGGCCTAGTGTGCCCTCCAGGGAGTGCCACAGCCACCTTTGAAGGCAGGTCCTGTTACACAGGACAGAAAGATCTACCCCCACATTCACCTCTAAGGGTTCAATGCTTAGTCCTGCTTTCCCACAAATGTAAATAATTGAAAAGAAAATTAAATATCACTTACAGAAGAATACTCTTTCCAGACTTGGCAGAGAACATTTTTTCTTTGCATTTTCCCCCGACTTTTTTTCCTCTCTTTTCAACTTCCTTATATGCAAACCAAGGCCAAAGGTAGGTGCTTCCAAGAATAAAAATGTTTATAAAGAGGTAAGTAATCCTCCTCTTGCAGTCTTCAAGAAACATCAGTTTACATCACCATGGATCTGATCCTCCTTAGACAAATTTCCATTCTTCATGCCTGACTTCTTTCCCAGACCCAAAGGAGGACATTCCACACCCAAAAGCTTGTCTAATTTCTCTCCCAATTATATGGTTGGTCCAATAAGAGATCACCAAAATATCCTTGCAACTCTCCATTCTCAGTCAAATGAATGAGAACTACAGGACTGAGTCATAGCAGTGTTTAGAACACTGATTTTTTTTTCAACCAGGATGCTTTAAGATCCTTTCAAAGGTGCTGTGGGTATCATATTAGCACTGTTAGGTAGGCAAACATGATTCACAAGAGAAACGAAGAGATTTTAAATAGGAATCCATAATGTTAAACACATTTGGACACATTGTGATCTTTGTACGTTCACTGGAACAGATGAACTGCTCTATTATTTTTTCTATAGTCAAGAAACAAATGAAAACTAAAAGCTGGTATTTCTCCAAGGGCTTCATTGAGTCTAAAAAGGTTGAGAACTCCTGGTCTAGAACGAAGTTAGAAAAAGAAAGGGTACTATTATTATTAATGTTGTGTTAGATGCAGGAATTGCAGAGTAAGCTCTGTGGCTTGTAATATGCAGGTTAGACTAAATTATCATAATCACTTGGATTTTAAAATCTAGTAATCACTTTACCGTTAGTGATCTTGGGATACTACTCTTACCACGTACTGAACTCTGAAACTTTCTTCTTTGGGGAATAAATCTTGCTCCCACCTTTTACAGGCATGGAAGTTGCTTAGTATAGTAGAGCAAATAAATTCTGGTTCCTTACAATGGATTCTGGGTTCCTCTGCTTCATGGAACTTGCCGCTTCATGGTGCCCCAGTGAGCAGGAGTTTTGAGTCCAGAGGCAGTGTTGGTGGATGTGCTTTGAAACAGAGGTCTTCCAAGGATTATCGCAATTCAAAGAGATGTATCTCCAAGCTAGGCAGAAGGACCCCTTGTTGTTTTACCCTGATACTGATATCCCTAGGGCAAATGACTTTAATACATCTTGCAGATGGGATATATCCAACAGTGTTTTTTTCTTTTGAACATGATCCAAACAGCTGAAATACTAATTGTTTTAATGGCTGCCGTCTTTTATGCAGAAAATTTGTAGGTACAGTGTAAACACGTTCTTTTTCTTCCATCTTTTTTAATTAAAACAGCAAGATTTTTTCCAGTACTCAGAGCTGCAGATTCATAAAATATATATTCAAGTTGATCTTTGAGGTAGGTGACATGTCCTACACTTCATACCCTTGTGTCCTTTTTATTGTCAGCTTTTAAGTTATTCTTGACAGAGTTTTAATTGGGTGTCGCAGTGTAAATGAAGAAGTTTTTAATAATGGAGTAGCTTATTCCAAATGGCAGGTTCATTTGGAACCAATAAGCTTGCTTCTATTGGTGAAGTTTGTGTGACATTAGTGGAGCTTATTGATAAAAATAGTGTAAACAACAAGACAATCTGGCCTCAAGCACTTGAACACATGCTTAAATATTTAACTGGATCAAGAACAGAGGTCTCAGTACTTTGCACCATCAAGCCCTTTAGTTGAAGAGGAGGTCGTCTCTAGGTGTGGTATTATCAACCAAAATATTTTGTTGGTGTTATAAATCTTCACTGGGCCTTTCATTATCTATATACAAGGCTCTATAGCACTTAAACTTTTCATAGGATGTTGACAGAGCCAACTCTAACTGGATACTGCATTCCCCTGGGACATTTATACCTTTTTTAATTTAAAGAGGCTTATCAGTCACCAAGGCAAACATTTACTTTGTGTGTGTTCCTCATTCCTGCAAAAATTTAATCCTTGTAAGACAGAAATAGCAAAGCATTTCTTTTTCTCACAAAACCAAGAAGGAAGTGTACAATGGGACAGGATGCCCTTCATATCAATAGGCAAAATTTATATTTCTCCTGGTAGGTAGGTAGGTATGTATGTATGTATGTATGTATGTATATCTTCTTAAGAAGACTGCAGTATTGTAGTGTTTATTCAGGCTATATGCCCATTGAGGTCAAAAGGAAGGCCGCAGGATAAACCATTGGAACAAGATTTTAAAAATACCTACATAATTTATTTTTGTAATACATTCAGATGTGCAGTTACTGCACTGCATCTGCACTCTCTCTCAATACTTTCATGTGCTAGAAAATATTGCACATCTTTGTTAATATTTTTCTTTTTTTCCTAATATTGATAAAATAATTGACTTACAACCCTCTACCCACCTTCCTCCCAATTCTAACAGGTTTCATCCCTTTTTTATGCAGGAAATCGTAGGTAAAATGTAAGCACATCCTTTTCTTTTTGCTTTTCAATGAAAGGAGCAAAATACTTTATACCCCCTTACACAAAATACTCCTCCCAGTTCTAAAAGGTTTAATCCCTCTAATATTTTAAACCAATACTAACAGTATTAATTACCCAAAACGGTATTAGAAGATAGATAAATGTTCACGTACAAAATTAGCCACTAGCTTGAGCTCATATGTCCCAGCTTCCAACAAACCAAATAATATGCTGTCATCTGAGGGTGGGGGAAAAACTAGAGAAAAATCCTAGCACAAATCTTGCTTATTTTATTCACATGGTTGGTCTCTGACTTCAGCTGGACTATCGCTATAATACAAAATGAGTAGGATGTGGCCCCTTGAAGGGCTAAAGGGTTCAAATAAAACTTTTCTTTAGCTTGTATGAAGCTTTTGAGGCATGGGACATTTGAGACTGTCATCGCGGTTGGATTTTATGGAGGGGAGAACAAGAAAATTATTTTCTTAAATTTCTCTCTGTGTCTCTCTCTCTCTCTGCTATTTGCACAGGGGTCAGACAGAATCTAATCCTAGCTTTGTAATATCTTTCCCCTACCTCCTTGCCAAAAATGAACTACTGTCCTAATAACACCTGCAGCATAAGGGCATTTTTAGTGACAGCCCAGCCTGACCAATTTGGAGACTAGGAAGTTTTGCTGAATCCTTCATTTCCACTCTGACAGAAATGCCTCCCCCCAAAAAACTACCATGCCACTGCCCACCTATCCATCCAGTCATGACCCCTTACCCATAGGTTTTGGAAATTCTACCAGATATATAGTAGCCAAAGACCAACATGAAAGACAGAGATTCTATCATTCAGGAGCATCCCCCACGTGAAAAGCTAACTCTTCTATCTCAAAACATCCTCTTTTCCCATTAGATTCCTATAACGGTACTGCCCCGAGCACTGGTCAAGGGGCCCTCAATTTTAATATTATTTTTGAGGAGTAAATGTCTACTGCACTTGATTTACCCCTTCCTCTTCATCCCCCTAGAACTGGTGGAAGGGAAGAAAAGGCATTATCTGGCTATTTCTCCCCCTTCCCCACCACCAAGAGTCACCTGAGCAGGTTGTCAGGACTCCGATACTCTACTTTTTCCCCCTAGTCCACGCATACGACACATGCGTCATCTGCTGTCCTCTGAAGAGCAGAGAGCAAGTTATCACTACTGCCCTTTGCAGAAGCTCTGCGCAGCAGCAGAAACCACAAAGCCACCTGTCCGAAGGCAGCACTGCTTCTTTTAAGTTTAAACCGATGCAAAGTTAAAGACTGGATTTGGCAGGGAGGGCAGGGGGAGGAAACAAATCCCTGTATTAAAAGCCAAGGAATGCAGAACTACAGTAACAAACACAGTCTCTCAAATACAGTGTAAAAGGTCATTTAAAGTTCAGTGTTAGCAATAACAATAGACAGGAAAGCGGGTTCAAACCCTGCCAGAATAATAATAATAATAATCATAATAATGTGGCAACCATGGATCCTCCCGGATCATGGTGTATGCATGAGGGCCACCCAGACCTTCGATGTATATGCCTGGGCAGGAATTTTTGGAGGAGTGGAGGCTAATAATAAAGATTCCCATTGGGGGGCAGAAAAAGAGAAAAAAGTGGATTCAGGTACAAAGAGCTACTATTACTACAACAGCTGCGATTCAACAGGGCCAAGGGGGTTGCCTTGGGGATCTTTTTTTTTTGTTCTTTTTTTTTTTACTAAAAGGTTCATTTAAAACAGTTGTTGAGCTCTAGAAAACACCAAAATACACAGGCGTTAGTCATTTTCCCGCTATGAATCACAGCACACGAAGGGAGGGGGTCTGATCTAGCTCTACATCCCCTGCCCAGAAGGGGCTCCTCCCTCAGCTGTTTTGCGCCCAGCGCCCCTGGGGCAAGGCTTCCGGGTGCTCTGCCAAAAAAACGGCGGGAAAAACAAAACACCTAAAAAACCCTTTTTCTTTTTTTTGAGCCCGGTCAAAACACCAAAGGGGAAGTGGAGAGTAAAAAAGGCAGCCAATCCAGCCCAGCCCAGTCTCGGGCCAGCTCGCAGCACACATGCCGGGGAGTGGGGGACGAGAGGTGGCTTCCCCCAGCCACGGGTGTCCCGGGACAGGGCAGCGGCGCCAGCTGTTCCGGGGGGGCTACTTGGCAGCGGCGCCAGCTGTGGCTGAGGCGCTGGTGCTCCTCCTCTGCTCCATGCCGTTGGGCAGGAAGCCGGCGATGATGGGCACGGGCCAGATGAGGGCGGCCACGCTCCACACTATGATGACCAGAGTCATGAAGCAAGCCACCAGCGTGGACTCGATGGGCTTGCGGTTGAGGCGCCAGCCCGGCTCGCCCTTCAGCTCCTCCAGGCTGAAATCCAGGCAGCAGAAATTGAGCGGCTCCCCCTGCAGCCACAGCTGGCCCGGCTCCGGGTAGGACAGCGAGGAGGAGGAGGAGGAGGAGGAGGAGGGCGCGGCAGCCCCGCGGAGCCGCCCGATGCGCCGGCCCCGCACCCAGCTGCAGCCCACGCAGAGGCGCAAGTCCTGCGGGGCGCCGCCCGCCGCCAGCCCCAGGTGCTCGATGAGCAGCGGCGGCCCCACGCGGTGGAAGGCG
>NW_017729006.1:17062355-17067673 GCF_001723915.1 Gavialis gangeticus | reverse complement strand
GCCCCGCCCGCCTCTCCCTCAGGGCGAAGGGGCTTCCCTGCCCTGCCCTGCCCTGCCCTGCCCGCTCTCCGCCTCCCCCAGGAGCCTCGATTCCCACTCACAGAAGTGCCCCTCAGCTGGGGGCAGGTCTGGTTTGGGGTCATTTCACCCCCTCATCTCCGCTCCTTGTTCCCTCCAGGAGGAGCACACACCAACTGCAGCTTCCTCAGCCCAACCAAGGGTGTTCGTGCCTCAAAGCTTGCAAAGAAGGTTTCCAACTCAGCGCTTGTCCGAGGGTAAATGGCGCGCTGGCGGCGCCCCCCCCCCGATATCTCTTGTAGGATGAGGTTGCCAGCCGTATGCTCTTGTCATAAGCCCGCTTGGGAGTTGAAAAGGTAGGAGTCGGGAGGGGCGTGCCAGAGAGCCATGAGGTGCACTTCAAGCCACGTCCAGTCCCTTGATGTAGCTGTGTGGAGGTAAACACTTCTAGCTGCGATGGTGGTCCATGCTAGTGATCTTTCCTCTGAGATCTTCTCCCCACTACTGACATGTAGGGAGTGCATATGCACCCCCTGAGATTGGCCATGCAGCAGCCGGGAAACTGGCAGTCGGCCGCTGGGGGACACCCCTCCCTCCCTCAGCAATCTGGTGCCCCCTCAGACTCGGGAGGCACCAGTCTCCCATGTTTCTCCCCTTATTGAAACAAAGGTCTTGGACCAAGGTGGAGCCGTAGCCGGCCAGGGCTGTTATTCAGAATGATGTTCCTGTTATGGGATTATTTTACTTAATGTTGTTCCTGTTATTCAGAATGATGTTCCTGTTATTCAGAATGATGTTCCTGTTTTGTTCTGCATATAATTTTGGTGTCCGAGGCGACCACCTAGTTCGCCTAATGGTTGGACTGGTTTTATTTGAGTTGGTCTAATAAAAGATATTGGATTATTTACCCAAAGAACCTTGTCTGCCTTTATTCAGGGTGAATGTGTCAGAAAGCTTGCAAAGAAATAAAATAATTCATCGACAAATAGTTGGTCTAATAATAAAAAGTAACGCCTCTTCCAGGAGTTTCGATTCCTTTTGGCTCTAGGCCAGCGGTTCCCCATCTGTGGTACCGGTACCACCAGGGGAACACAGACAACCTGTCAGTGATACACGTTAACAGATTTCATAGAATTACTTTATATGACAGAAATTTGCTGGTGGTACTTAAGATTGTATCAGTTTAAATTGTTGGTGCAGTCCGCCAGTTTGGGAGCTGCTGCTCTAGACCAATACAGATACAACCTGACTCCCTTATTCAGGGCTACGTAGGCACTTGATCCATGATATTATTTTACATTTTGATTAGTAATGAGACATTTCTGATTGAAATTCAAACTCTTTAGCTAGTGGAATTTATTTTTACAGCCTTTAATTGTGTAAAGATTGGCCTGGCCTTGAAAAAGGAACTGGGAATAAGGAGCAGTGAAGCAGAAATAAGAAAATGGGAATAAGGAACCAGCTTCAGCCTGGTCAGGGGAAGTGTGGTGCACACACTCCAATTAAAAAAAACAACCCCAAGTCCTACCGTGTTTGTACCAGGCTTGCTAGCCATAGATAGTAAGTGCCTTGTATTATTCCTGACAGGAGAAAAGACATAGCCCCTGCTGGCATTTAAAAATTAAAATCCAACCACTGGAATGGGTGGGAAGACACTGGAATAACAGTGAAGAGCTGTAGGGAAGACATTGACCAGCCTCTTGTGGCTTGGCCCTTGCCACCTTGAGTATCTCTGCTTCAAGCTAATTGAACTGGAGTTGTTGTGGGGTTTTTTGTCTCTTGGGTCTTTTTAAATTTCCACCTTTAAATTGCCACCTAAATTGCCTCCCAAGTGCCACCTCTGGGAGGAAAAGGTCCAAAGAGGCATTGGCCCCTACCTCCTCCAGCAGCTGTGAGAAGAAGACACCCCAACTTTCAAGCTACCACCCCACCTTGTTTGAAGATTTTTTCCATCCTCCAAGAAGTTGTGTCTCTGCAGCCTCTGCCCTCTTGATGCAAATTAGGATGTTTTGCTGTTCTTCTAGGCAGGAGGCAGGGCCAGGTATGTGGGGGCACGTGGAATTTCCACTTGCTGTGGATCTTTTGGAAGTTGTCTTTTACCTCTGCTCTTCTCACGAATGCTACTACAGTAAGAGATACCAAGTGATTGTCTGAGCACCCTGACAAAAGTGATGAGTAGGAAACTGGAGTATTTCATCCTTAGTTTAACCTGATTTTATTGGTATGTTTCAACTGTGCTCATTACTGTGGTTTTCTGATAGGGCAAAGCAGCTGGTGTTTGGAAAGCAGAAAGGGGAAGATCATTTGCAAATTGACTTGTATAAGCGTTCCCTTCATATACTTTACAAAAAGAGAAAAAGAAAAACATAGGAGTAAATGCTGCAAAACTGTCAAGCCTCATTCCTTGGCTGTTCTTTGTTTGTTTGTGTATATCCTGTTCTTTTACGTTACTTTGTTCTGAAAGACGGGGATCTCGCTGCTCACAAAAGAGAGTTCCAGCAGCCTAGAAAGAAAGATTCCCAGGATCACAGCCCTTGCCTGGCAACTAGAGGTTCAAAGCTCTGATTTAGAGAGAGAATGCACTTTTGTAAATGATTCATCCACAGCGTCATATGCGGGAGGACAATTAATCCCTGTATAAAAGATTTAAGCATAAAAACAATTGCAAGAAACATAAACCTGCTGATTATACTAAGTTAATGCAAGATTTATGTTTTTAAAAAGTCAGCTTTATAACCATTTTGGTGTCATTTTGTATTCTAGACTGTTTTATTACTTTATAGTTACCATGGTTTTACTCTTGACACCCTGCTTCACATTCTCTCTGCTGCAGTCTGGCAAGTAGAGTCATGAAAATGGACAGTCGTAGGATGACA
Source organism: Gavialis gangeticus (assembly GCF_001723915.1). Taxonomy (NCBI): domain Eukaryota; kingdom Metazoa; phylum Chordata; order Crocodylia; family Gavialidae; genus Gavialis; species Gavialis gangeticus. The sequence goes on along the minus strand of NW_017729006.1, from coordinate 17,064,779 downwards.
GAAGGAATAGGAGTTGACAGGGGGCAAGGAATACAGCAATACGGACTAAACAGTGGCATTACCAGTATTTAATCCCCAGTTGTGAGGGCTGTAACTGTACCACGCTCTAGAGAGTATCCAGAGCCATGACTCCCTGCACTCTTTGTCTTTCCTCGTTCTCTTAACAGGAAGTTTCTTCTGGAAAGAAAGGATATTAATAATAACCCGTACCCACTCCTGAGTGCATGGGCTATGGACTGGGCCAGCTCTCAAGTCATACCAGGCTTGGGAAAAGGATCTTTAAGTCAGAGTGAGGAGCCTTCTCTCATCATTTGCTTATAAAATTTCACTGGTTTCAGTGGTACTGCTTGCAAGAGTGAGAGCTCACCAATGTGAAAAAGGGCCCCATAACTTGTCATTTTATTCACTGTAATACTTTATACTTTTATAGTGCCTTCCATTCTAGGATTACAAAGTGCTGTGCAGGCATTAAGGCCCAGTTCTTCATGTCTAAAAACAAGTAGCTAAGTAAGAAGTTAGGCAGTAGGGGCTCTACCACCTGCCTTGTAAAGTTGGTACTAACCCCACTTTTTGCAGATAAAAGAAACGATAAAATCCCATACTCATCTTATTCTGAAAGTATTTCCAGGTATTCTAGTTGAGTAAAGTACAACCTACCACAAACAGAGAAGTGAATTGGCCCCCAATGTTTTCCCTTTAAAGTCATTGTCTAAGTAAATCAAGGCAAAACCCATATTCACTCAGTGCTGATTCAACCTGTGGACCTGTGTACAAAAGCAGGTTTGTGTCTGGGCCCTCATCTATTCAATGTACGCAGGATTTTTATACAAATCACTAGAAATCTATGTCAAACACAATGTTCAGAGCAGAAGTCTGATTCTGAAATTCCACACAACTTGGGTCTGGATTTTGGTGCACATTTATGTCTAGCTTCAGTTTGTACATTTCTACTCCCCTATTTTAAGAATACTGTGACCTTTTTGGGTCATTTTTACATGTTTTTTTCATGAGCATCTATATAGCATTTCCTGCTTTTCTTTGTCACACATACAGCAACAATGATTTGTAAGAATAGGAGTTTAATTTCTGTTACGTATCTATGACAGCCCATGGACAGGTGAAAAGAGAGGTGTAATGTAGTAAATAGCAGACAAAACAACTTAATGTCAAAGTGGTTTGACCTGTCATGAGAACAAATTTTATCACATCAGGATTTTGGAATAAGGATCTGGGATGACTCTAAATTTTTAAGTAAAATAATCCCATGAACAGGTGCACCAGTGCAACATGTGGGTGGCAAATATTCTCAGGCTATGCTCTAGTTCCTTTCCTTTCAGCTCCCAGAACTCCACTTACTAGATTTAGAGGGATGTGTGTGTAGGGGGAGAAAGGAAGAGATTTTTTCAAGGGGAAGATAATTTGCCAAGCAAATTTTAAATTATGTTACGTTGCTAACGTAGGATAGTTTAAACTACTACCACTGTAACAAATTGTTAGATGACAACTTATTTCAGGTTGGGAATGCATGAGCACATTATGCCTAGTCCTTTTTATGGAAAGCTCATTAAACAAAATGGGACAATGGTATGAAATGATATGGCAGATCATTAGTTGGAAATTTCTGACCACAAAGGTCATTTGCAGATATTGCATTGATGTATTGATCATAGATATAATTAATCTTTGTATCCAGTCAGTCATGGAAAAATGGGCTAACACATTTAAAATTGTTTGTTGTTCTTATCTAGGTAATAGTAATAATAATACCTACCTCCTACATAAGTGTTTTCAATTAGAACTCTGGCCACATCCAGATGAACGTGGCCATGCAGTATGTGGCATCCCAGACCCATCTGCAGCACCACACATTCAGGTGTTCCCTGCACTGCAAAGTAGCAGTGTGTGTGTGGTGGGGGTTTTGACCCCGGGAAATCCCGGGGTAAAAAAAACCCACGTGAAAAAAGCAGGGCAGCACACATGGGGACAGTGCACACTGCCCAAAACCTGCGCCTGGGTGGCCAGAGCCACACTCCAACAGATGGCCAGGCTCAGTGCAGGAGGAGTGCTACAGCTGCAGTTCCCCAAGGCCCCCAGGACCCCAGGTAAGGGGTTGCTGGCCCCAGCCTCCCCTACCCCACCCAGGGTAATCTGCCGCATGCCAAAGGATGCGTAGCACAGGCGTTCCCCAGGGACAAGAAGCAGCGGCACAAGGTGTGCTACAACTTTTTGTCCCCAGGGAAACAAATGTCCGCACTCATGTGGACACAACTCTGGGAGCTCTATTCAGGAGGTTTCATTACCATTATTTCATAGGTGAAGGAACGGAGGCATAGAGGAATTAAAGGACTTTAGGCTGGTGATTAGGAGGAATTTTTTACTATGAGAGTGGTCAGGCATTGGAATAGGCTACCTAGAGAAGTTGTG
>NW_017729006.1:17031941-17057355 GCF_001723915.1 Gavialis gangeticus | reverse complement strand
CAGGGAAACAAATGTCCGCACTCATGTGGACACAACTCTGGGAGCTCTATTCAGGAGGTTTCATTACCATTATTTCATAGGTGAAGGAACGGAGGCATAGAGGAATTAAAGGACTTTAGTGCAGTGATGATCAGCAGGGGTACCCTGGCATGCTACCATATCTTTTGAATGGTTCCTTGAGATGTGATCAGATAAACTAAGCAGATAAGCGCAGGCTCTGGCTTGTCCCTGCCTGGAGAATCCTCCATCTCCACTGCCAGGCCCAGCTCTGCAAGGAAGTAAACACTTTAGAAATTAGTTTTTGAAATTGGGTGCTACTCAACTAACAAAAGATACAGAGGGGTGCCTTGGGTCCAGTGAGGAGAGACTTGAGTCCAGAAAAGGCAGAGGACCACTGGTCTGCTGTCACCCATAGAGTTGCAGAGACCAAAATAGAACCTATAGGTTGGACTGCACAGGTACAAACACAATTAAAACTGTAAATCATTGTAACATCTATCAAGGTAGTAGAATGGCTGTGAAGTAGAATAACGCGGTCACATTTTAGGCAGGGTTTGAATTACACTCCGAGCATTGTATTTCAGAGCCTTTACTTTTATTTATTTTTTATTTGTCATATCTCTGGTTTATCAGAAGTTGCATGCTTCATTATAGTGTTGGTTGCTTGAGGAAAATAGATTAAATCCATTGAATAAACAATTAATTGTTTAGTTCACAGGCCTGATACTGTCAATTATCAGCATTAGAGAACACTTAATGTAATTACATATTACATTGTCCTGCAAAATATTTGTACACAAACTAGCCATTTTTAATGCTTGTTTTATTAGTTTGTCATTTGAAAATCTAAATATTTACCATAACAATATATTAAAAAGTAGCTCTTTATTTACAAAACTGAATGGTTTATATACTGTGTCACTCCCAGTCAGCTCTGAAACAAAGTCCCACCGCCTGGTTTTATCACTATCATCATTATTGTTATTGTTATTAATGTTCTATACTAGAAAGGAAGGATGACCCAATGGTGTGAGCCTAAGCCCTAGGAGACCTGCGTTTCTTTCTCCACTCCCGTGAAGACTTTCTACAGTCCTGTAGGCAAGTCGCTTTGGGCATGTCTATGTCACCTCCCTGCCACACCTGAGGTTGCAGCCAAGAAGTACCCTCTGAGTACTCACTTCTGCTCAGTATGCACCAAAGCCTGTGAATTACTGTAATCAGCTTAGAATGCCTCTGACCACATGCAAAGAAGCATGGCCAGGACCAAGAGCCTGAGAGTAGCTCATCCACACTTCTTAAATGCTGGGCTTTGGTGACAGCATTCAGTGAAAGCAAGTACATGGGGGCGGGGAGGGGGCAGTGTAAACATCTCTCTCTGCCTCTTTCCCTCATCTGTAAAATGGGGATGATAGTAGTTTATGGGGTGTGAGGGGGCAAACTAAAGATTAAGGTAGTCAGATTCCAAGGTGTTGTGAACCATAAAAGCACCACAGATAGACTGAGATTTATACTGAAGTAATGCAAAAGCCACAAGGTTGGGGCTCACCATACCAACCATACAGACTTAGTAATGACAGTCCACGCACAAAAACCTTGTTTGAAAGACAAGACATCCAGATGAGACAAAGAAGGCATGGGCTCAGGGTGGACATAGGATATGGTAGTACAAATAATAGGAGATATATAGCTCTTAAGAGCTCATTACCAGCCTAGAAGAAATGAGAATTCTAGCACTCTTGGTTTAGAGATGATACTTTTATTAGGACAACTAAGAAATCTACCAAATATATACCTCTCCCCTCCCCCCCTGCCCCACCGCATCACCATCCTAGTCACTAATAAATTGTACTTTGCTGTGTGCTTTGTTTGGGGATGGGGATGGGGGTGGGGGTTGAGTTTGGGGGAGGGACTTGAGGAAGGCTAAAGTGTAGCTTTTAAAATTTCCCTTGAAGTCTTGCCCCACCCGTGGGAAATGCTGCAGAAGTTCTTAGCAGAGAACTTGTCTTGCCAGAGGCTGACATAATTGGCAAAGCAAATGTGGGAGCCAAGCTGGTGATAAGGTAAAGGCTCAGACAGATCAGGCTGTGATAGATTGCAAGGGATTTTGAAAGTGAGGACAAGAAAATTGTGTCTGATGTAGTGTAATAGGTGAAGCCAATGATGGGACTTAACAATGGAAATGACACAGTGAGCAGGTTGTGTCAAGATAATATTGGTGCCAGGAGCTGGAATGAACTGAAGTCAGGGAGGCTGCAGGCATACAGCTTAGAGAGGAGGAGGTTATAGGAAATAAAGTGTAATCTGATTAGGGTTTGGACAAGAGTTTGGCAGCCTGGACTGAGAGGAAAGGTGTCTGCAATACTGTGCATAAAGAATTGACACGTTTTAGATGCAGCCTGAATGTGTGGCTCAAAGGAGAGATGAGTTATATCAACCAAAAAATGAATTAACAGTAATGCAGCATAAAGATCAACCCTGAGCTTCCCTCCCAGAATTGGCTGCTTGTGGATGGTCCCTTCAGGACTGCCCATCCCACACCCTAGATTCTATAGATTCACTCCTCCCCGCCCTTTATCTCCAAGTGGGATAATGATCCATCTGTCTCAATGAGTCAACAGAAGCATCTTAACACTTTCCAGCAGTATCAGCACCTGTTAGCAGGCAAGGGCAGTTCAGGCAAATGCTGCCAGTCTGTTATCCCTACTGAGATGGAATATTAATAAATTAAGCCCGGAGGCATATTATAGCATGTCAAAGAAAAGGTGACCCCGTTTTCCACTCTGCTGATTAAATAAATAAATCATAAATATTTGCAGAATAACTTTAATAAGCAACTTGGATTTAAAACAAAAGATCCCAAAAGAACTGGTAGGAAATGCTCTGAATCCTCATGGATTTTGTGAAGTTTGACTGTAAGAGGGAGGAAAACATGAACTAAGGATGTGCTGTGTGTACACAATCCCTGTAGAATTCCAAGACTACTTCCATTGGATGGGCTGGATTACTGTGGGCTACATGGTGTCAATATCACAGAGGCCCTCCTGCCTGGCGGTACAATGAAGCACCACTGGGTAGAGCACTGGAGGCATTAGGCCTCATAGGAGCTCTTCAGAACATGGGGAATGTGCAGACGGCTACATCTTTTCAGGGGCTACATCAAGATACTCATCCCACCCCACCTTTAGCCATGTCTCCGCCTGTTCTCCATCCCTTTCTGTCCCAGAATGCTGAAGGAGTGAGCTCTGTGCTCTCTGGAGGCATAGCGGTTCTAACTTGATATTATACACAGTCCATATGAGAAGGGGGATTTTTCCCTTCCCCCTTCCCACACTTCTCTGCATAAGAATCTAGCTTTATTTGCTTGAAGACCCACTTGGCAGTTTATGGAGATGTGAATAGCTTTTTACAGCTGGTATCTTCTGCCTCCATATTTTTTCAAGGACCGCCACTGAGAAGCATGCCTTGTCCCTTCACTCCCTCTCTAAGCATGCCAAATCCCAGAACCGAGGCAACGTAGCTGCTTTAGAGCAGCCCTGAGGATGTGCCAGTAAGCAGCCATCTCACAGAACTTTAAATCAGCACTACATGTCTGCTCAGAGCTGCTTCAAGGGAGCTACGCTGCCTTATTCTGGGGAAATAGCTAGGAATGAGTGGGAAGGTTAATATACTTTGTGTCTTCACTCCTAGCTTGTAGCGGGGGACAGACATGTCCTTAGTAGCAGCAAGTTGTATGCATTTCTTTTCCATGTTTATATTTTAGGGGCTTCTGTGTGAAAAAAGCACCTTCATTTCTGAGGAATTCAGCAGCTCTTCCTGCTTTTTTCCTGAAGACGCTCACAATTCCAGTGACATCTCAACTGGTGCAGGTGCAAATAGCTACAATGTCACAAAATCAGGACTATCAGCCAGGTTCTGATGTCTGTTAGACCACCTAAAGTATCTCTAACAAAGTCAGTGGAATCAGGATTCAACCTTACAAGTCTAGCTCCAATGAAGCAAACACATGATTAACCTAATGCACACAAACAACCCCACTGACTGATTTTGAGAGGACTACACGCTACATTTCTGCAGTAAGCAACTGTCAATCCTTCTGGATCACAGTGCTTGCATGAGAAGCCACCAAGACTTTTGACACATATACTTAGGCAGGAGCACAGAGGAGTGGAGCCTGCCCAGACCTTCTATCACCCCTTTAGACCATTGAGATCAAATCCAAGGACCAGGCCAAGCCCAAACATTTGGTACCTCAATGGCTGTAGTTATATGTATGTTCAGGAATTGAACCCAGGTCTCCTATATGGCAGACAAGGAGGCTACCACTGAACCACAGTGGGTAGACTCACTGTATTACCCCAATGCAAATGAAAACAGAATTTGGCCCTGTCACTTAAAGTGAGGAATGAGCAGCAGGAGAACAATCTCCAGAAACAAAGATCATTCTATTTTTATGCAAATAGTCAAAGCGATCCAAAGCAGAAGAAAGGATGTACAGAAAATACATGCTGTACCAGCAGATTGCTCTCTAAATAGACTGTTTTTCACAAAGCATCAGCTGCCCTTTGTATGAACTAACAAGTACAAAACCAGTGGGAGTGTAACCTGCAGTTCAATGTATGTTGTCCTTCACCAAAACTGACCATGTTTGAATAAGGTGCATAGCACTGATGGGAACCCAGTTTATTACAACATGAATTAGCTCTGCCTTTGTGAGTTAAATTTACATACATATATGTAAATTGTAAATACAAATTGCATTTGTACTCACAAATACGAAAAAAAAATCATATAACCATAATGCTGAAAGAGATCTCAAAGATCATCTAGTCCAATCCCTTACACAGATGCAGCATTCAGTATTTCTAAATTGCCTTAGGTGACTACTGAGCCTCTTCTTGAAAATCTCAGGGGGAGGAGGGTCCTCTAAGTAGCTTGTTTCACTTTCTGTTTTTACAGTAGGAAGATTTTCTCTGAGATATGATTTGAATTTGCTTTGCTGCAGTTTAAACCCACTGTGTCATGTCCTGCTCTCTGTGACCAGGGAGAACAATGTTTCTTCGTTTTCTTTACAGCAGCCTTTCAGATATTTGAAAAAAAATATCTTGTTATCTCTGTCTCCTTTTCTCCAAACTAAACATATCTGATTCCTTCAAACTTTCCTCATCTGTCTTATTTCCAACCCCTTTATCATTTTTGTTGCTTATTTCTGAATTCTCTCCAGTTTCCCTACTACCCAAAACTGTGCTCCCCACTTTTGTATTATGTCTCAAGAAAGATTCAGTTATGAAAAGGGAGGGATATAAAGGTCTGTATTTTTAGGGCATAACCATTGAGGTAAAAAGAAGGCTTAAAAATAAATCCCCATATTTTTATGTGAGTTGGAGTAAATTAATTAGTTTCTATGGGATTCCCACTTCATGATGACAGCAGGGGATATTGACAACAGTGGTCCACTAAAATAGCAAAAAGGATAATCTGACAGAAAGATTAGGGTATTATAATTAGCCTAATGCTTTGCATGATTATTATTTCTATTGTTATTGCCTGCATAGTTGCATAGTGAATTAGCCATATTAGGTCTTTCATGCTGGCATAAGATATTCACAGGCCACATTTTCATTGCATGCCAGATCAATAGTACATCTGCAAGCAGCAATATAGACCAGAATCCTGTTTATACAACTGTACTGAATATATGGAGGCCCAGTATTAAAAGGTGCTGAATATCCTTATCTTCTCCTGTCATAGCATATCTCTGTGGCTGCTCAGGGCTTTTCAGTCGACTGTACTACTTTAATATCTTAAACTTTTCCCCCCTCTCTTTACTATTGTTAATTTTTTCCATTTGTATTTTGTTTTGTTTCTCCTGGCACTGATATCTGATGATATGCTCTTTCCTGTCTACAATGAGTCAGGCATGTGGCTTGGAAGTACTAACAAGAGACAGATGCTAATTCATTAAGTATGGTCTGCTTTTTAGGTCTCTTTTAATGGAAGTTACACCCAAACATTTTACACACATTAGTGTCATAATGCACATCTCCAAAATATGTCTGGTTTGTTCATTAATCTTGGATTTTTATCCAGACATTTTCTAATTCCATCTCATTATTTCCCCTTTTACTTTCTCTCTTCTCCATTCTTCTGAAAGCTGAATCCTTGCTCAGCTGATCTAAATTCTCATTCATGTATCTAGAGACCCCAGGCACATCTCTGCAAGCTATTAAGGCAAAACAATAAAATCCAGCACTTATATCATGCCAGAGTTCATTGCTCCCAGGTCTCTCATTTAGTGCTTCCAATGTGACATCCAGGACTGCAGCACATTGAGCTGGGTTGGAGCAGCCTCACCTCAATGTGCTGCAGGGGTACTGGCTGGGGCATAAGGGTGCTCCAATGTGGAGCTAGACAGCAGGCAGGCATTGCATTGAAGCACCATCATGCTCCAGCCAGCCCCATCAGCATCTACACATACAGTGCTGTGGAGTAAAATACTCTGCAGCAGGATAGTACTTGTATTTACAAGTACTACCCTGCTGCGAAGTTCATTAGTTTCCTGAGGCCTAATAGGGCTGCATATGTAGATGTACTGCAGAGCTAATTAGTCTACTCTGCAGCAGACATCTTGCATAGATGCACCCCCTGATGCCTCTTGCAGACGTCATATTTTTCACTCATCAGATCCTGTTTACACCCTATTTCTCCAGTAGAAGTTTACCCTGGTGCAAGTAGATTGATACCAAACAATGCAACAATAGCTACAAATGAGATAGTTATTATTATGTGAACTGTGCAGTATTGCATGTGCTCGTGCTTTCATTTGTAACTAAATTAGCCAGTCTCACTAGAACTACCATCTGGCCTCAGAATGACGAATGGAAAGATGGTAAAGTCAGCTTTGCCCCACTCTAGGCATCTCCATTTTTGCATCACCTCCAAGAACAGAGAACTGGGGACTAGAGTTTGATGAGAAACAAGCAGCCAAAAGTTACACATTTGCTCTTTATGGTGTGAAATTCTATCTTTTGTTATACTGATGCTTTCATTAACAACAATTTAATTAATCTGATAGAAAGTTTCAGACTTGCCTATGGGAATTCTGTGCATTTTGGAAAAATCACAGGGCTAATCCATTTTAGAGGCAAAATTACAAAAAATCGTAATATGATGGCTGGCTCTGCCAAGACTTCTGTTTTCTTCTATGACAGAAGATGAGTAGCTAGAAGAATCTGCAGCTGTTTTTCCTGTTGTCAGCTACACCAATAGCTGATTTTCACTAAGGACTTTACAAATGCTAATTCTGTTTTTGTCTTATAATTTTAAACCCTCAAGTATACGCATGAGAAACAAAAATAAATGTAATAAGCAGGATCCCTTTGAAGTTCCAGTGGATATTTTTAATCATTTGTTGTTATTTCAGTGTTCAAAAGCATGTATATTTAGCCCAAACATTACATGATGCTTTACAAATATTCCTCAATCAAATAATGTTAAAATGTAATATAAGTAACCCCCCTGTACAGATCCTATTCAAGACTTAATTAGAAAAGAAGGCCTTGGGGCAGTCCTCTGCATGGTGGATACATTTGGTACAGGAGAACAGTTGCATGTTATTCTGACACTGTTGACAACAAATCTAGAGGAACTTTCAGCATATTTAGGCAAGGCTGGAAAATGCCAGATTTTTAAAGATGTTGTCCATGGGTAGCTTAAGAAAAAGGAGCTACTTCAATAAAAGCTTTTAAGTACTATAATCAGAGCTGGTTGGAAAGTTGAATTTTCTTTCCACAGAGAATTCTTACTTTGAATTTGTCAAGTGAACCATAGTGGTCACTTGACAGGTTGTTAGAGGTACAGTTATATATTTATTTATTTATATAGAAATAAATATTGTTGCAAAAAAATGCACACTGCTGTAGTTACTGTGCATTAAGTTTAGTATTTGTATAATCAAGTACTAAACCAATGTGCAGTAACTGGTGTTACTATACAATAACTGGCATTACTGTGCAGTAGTGCCAATGCACGTGTTTTTAGTGCTGCTGCTGTGCAGTAGCCTAATAATACTGTGCAATAGTGTATTAGTACTGTTTGTGCTGTGACGTGCTACTGCATGGTATTATTAAGCTATTGTTTCATGTAGACACACCCCCTTTGTACTATACATAAGTAGGTACAAAAGTGCTGCTTAAAAGTGTGTTTATGGAGTATCTGTGCTAAAACTTGCAGCAGTTTCAAAAAAAGTAAAATAAACCAATTCTGGATTAACTAAGTCTATGGGTACTACATGGAAATTACTACAGGTATGTTCATTTCTAGGTTAGTATTTTCAAATCTGCCCCTCACTTTGATGGCTTAGGAAGAGCAGGGTATGACAGTTAGTGAGGAGGGGGAAAAGGGCTACAGAGGAAAGAAATTGGGGGGAAGGCAGAGAGTGGGGGGGGGGGGGGACCTGATGCCCCCAGATTTATTTTCCTTGCTGTAGTAGTAGGAGGGGGACAAATTCAAGACAAAACCTGCAATAATTAGATTCTATACCAGGAAAATTATAATAAATTTATGAATTTTCCATATATAGAATCTAATTACTGGGAGGGGGTTGTCTTATATTCAGGGTCATTTTGTATTTGAGTAAATGCAGTATATCATCTCTAGTATTATAAATATGACTTTAATGTAATATGAAATCCCAAATTAATCAAAGTGATTTTACTTTACAGGAACAAAACCATTTCCAATATTACCAAAACAAGGCAAGAAGGATGAAAGAAAATGTTCTGACTTATCCCTGATGAAAATTTCATTGAAATTGACATATTCTAATTAGTTTGGTGTTCAACAAAACTTTTTTTTTTTCCAACAGAAAACTTCTGTTGACAATTTTTCTATCAGCTTTTTTCCAAGGTCTAGAACTTTACAGACTCTGCACAGTTCTAATTCAAGGAAGTATTGCTACAACAATCCTCTTAAAGAACTTGCTCCTAGGCTGACCAGATACTTCCAGCCCTCCTATGTTATTGGTGCCAGTGTACCTGGATGCAAAGAAATGCTGACATGGGTACTGTGGATCTGTTTTTCTTCTCATGTTCATGCCAATGTGATTCTATTAACTTTAACATAATTGCTTTTGTTTAAAATCCATGGGCAGAGGGGAAAACTAAGTCTTTCTCATTGATTTGTCATGATTGTAAGGAAGGTTGAATATTCTGATTTTAACTTAAATAGTTGCCTGTTGAAATATAAATATATTTTGGTCCAGTGATCTCAGTGGAAGTTTACTGGGCTAGATTTTCATTTGGATATAAACTGATGTTGTCCCACAAACTTACTGACTACATCCTCGTGAATGCCACAATTAAGGCAAACTTATGACTAGCTAACTCAGAAAATCAGCTCTGACTCTGTAAATCGTGAAAAGTGGGATAAGTTATCATATCCATGGCTTAAAATTACTGCAGGTTCCATTTCAGACTAGTTCACTTCACTTTGGAGATGCCTCTTGGGATCATTTTCAAAGCCAGCTTAGTCCATGAAAAACAGATACTTAACTGACCTCGTTATTCAAAGCCATTGTGATGATATAACAGGAAGCAAGGTGGCATTACCAATACTCCCGGTTCAATCTGCAGTGCACTCCAGTGGGTAAGAAATTAAACTGGGAGCCTGGATGTGAGCAGAACCTTTGCCCAACTTCTTTATTCAGGCCAATTTACTTTGTGTCCTGGGTTTCTGGGCAGTTTATTTTTTCATGGAACAAACATGCCCCTCCACAAAAAACCAACAACCCATCAAACAAACAAGCATGCAAAACAACAGATAATCCAAAAACTTTCAGTCTTTCCCTCGGCCCCCTAAGCTTCTATGCTGCTTCCTTGCATCACCTTCCCACTACTCCTTTCCACCTACTTCCTGGGTTTTTGGTGGTAGCCATGTTGGTCTAAGGACATAGGCAGGCAAGGTTCTTTGTGTATATGTGATATCTTTTATTAGACCAACTGCAGCTAGATGAAAGGAAGAAAAATGAAGGAGGGTGTTTACCTGTGGCTAAGTGTTAAATAATCTCCCAGATAGCAGAGATCAGTCAGTTAGTTCCTTAGTAAAAGAAAAAGGCAACGCATATTCAAAGGAGGCATATTACCTTTTTGGAGAGCAGAGTCACAGCGGTTACCTCACATTGTGGATCTGCCCCAAATTGGGTACTCAAAAGTATCCATTGACATTATACAATAATTCAGAGCTGAGAATAGAACTCAGGAATCCTGCTTCCTAACTCCCAGTTCTAAACAGGTCTAGATCCTGAGGTTCATGCTTATAGTTTCATAGTTGTTAGGGGTTGGAGAGGACCATAAAGATCATCAGGTCCAGCCCCCCCGCACATTGGCACATAAGTGAGGCATAGGGAGAGCATGGGGGGGGCACAAGCTCTCCCTGACAGGGCAGCTGCTGACACTGGTGGCAGCACCTGTGGGAGCTTGCCAGCTCTGGCCCCGCCGCCAACACCACTGGCAGCGCCTGCAGGAGCTCGCCAGCTCCGGCCCCGCTGCTGATGCCACTGGCAGCGCCTGTGGGTCCCTCTCCAGACTCAGGAGGCACCAATCGTCCATGCATGGGCAAAAAAGACTGTTGGCATCAAATGATCCTGCAAGATGGGCATCAGTTTTACACAGTTTCTTGTCCCTTCTAGCACTGAAGATAGTATATGCCTTCCCTAATCCATTTTTCACTATTCTCCCGTGTTTTGAATTTAGTATTCTAAACTCAGTAGATGGTTGACTTATGCTACTTAGTGCCTGGCCCAAAGCATTTATTTCAAGTATCAGAAGACTCATCTTTTTTGTATCACTAAGGTCTGAGCATGGGTCGACCCAGGAGGTGCGGGGGTGTGGTCATCCCCCTCTTTGGTTGTGTGGTATATGTGCAGTGAGCTCTCTCAGGTCACCAGCTTGTCAGCATGGCTCTTGCCAGAACTGTTGTTTTGCCATGGCTCTGGAACTTAGGGAATGAAAGCCACCACCACTTACCACTCCTTCCTCTGAATTTTGTGGCAGGGCAAAATAGGATAGGGTGAGTAGCAGCAGCATTCATTCCCTTGGTTCTGGAGCTGCACCAAAGCAGCAGTTTTGGCAGGAGCTATGCTGACAAGCCAGTGAGCTCAGAGAGTCACACAGAGTGCAGAGCTACTGCATCCCCGCAACTCTTCTATATCTGTGCTCCCAGGTCTGAGATATTACAATTCAAGGCTGGCTTAGTATAAATTAAAGGCATTCTTTGACTATAGTTCCTAATTATACATTTTGCTTGACTACAGTGTGACATCATACCACAGCCAGTGGAGTTAGCCAAGTGTGTGGGGAATATGCTTGCTTTGTGAAGGAGTCCAGCAGCAGGCAGCTCACTTTTGTAGGAGTTCATGTGGGTTGACTCAACATTACCTCTCAAATGGAGACCTGCCATAAGAGGAAAATAGACACCTTATCTGTCAAGAATAAGTGAAATAATTCCTGCAACTAACCACTGCCTCGGAATCCTTTGGGATGAAAGTTACTACATAAACATAAGATGGTTCCTATAGTTTATTAATAGATATCTCTGCAAGGAGACTATGCAAACTATAAAAGGAAAATCATTCTGAATTAAATTACCATATTTTTTATTGCTGTCTTTTCTGGAGACCTGGATAATGCTGCTGACAATGACAGGTTGAGTAAGAGACAGTGTTTGTGTGGGCCAGAGGTGGGAGGAGAGATGGAGACTAATTATATCTTTTTAACCTTTTCCATATATGTTTGCAGGATAAAAATTATACAACCTGCAACTAGGCTGTTGCCCCACTGGAGTCTGTGAAAAGGTGCTCAGGTCACTCAGAAACATGATTTAAGCAATATTATCTTTCCTGAGCCTTTATACTTTCCCCATTAAATAAAATGGATATTCCTTCAACTCTTCACCTTAAGTTTATTTAATTACAGTATCAGGAAGAACAAACCCCAGAGTCCAAATACATCTTTTTATTAAAAATATATATATTCAAAAAGCACTGACAACAAAAGTTAGAGCTAGGAATAGTATTTTCAAAGTTTCTCTATTAAAGCTGGTTATAAAAAATTGACAAAATAATTCCAGGCCAGTTCTAGATAAAAAGTTGGAAGTCATTTTAAAAACCATTTGATTATAGCCTGCTAAGGGAGATGGAACCAATTTTTGCACCTACTTATTAAGAGAACAGTTTGATGTGTGCATGTTTTGCCATGTCCTTTTGATCAGTCTTGCTAAGGCAGGGAAACAGGGCATTCCACATTGATACTGTGTGTGAGTAGCAGAAATCTGTAGAGGTCCCTGGGATTATAAGCATAGGTGGAAGAAGAAAATATGATTTGTGGGGGCTAAGCATCAGCAGCAGAGTGCAGAGCCCAGCCTACAGCAGCCGCCACCTCCATCCCACACACAGATCCAGAGGGCACGTGTCCCCTGTGCCTGCCCCAGGGGAGCACACAGAGGTGGGAGCCCCCCACACCCCTGGACGAGCCACCCGGGCTCCAAGCATCTCATACCCTGGCCCAGGGCCCTATTCACCCTCCCCGTGGGGGCCTCTATCTGCCTCCCCCCACATGCCCCTTCCCTGCCCTGTGCCACTTCCCATCCACACTTTTACCTGCTGGGCGTTGCTCCACACATGGCCGAGCCAGGCTGAGTTTCCAGCTGCCTGCAGGCTCCGGCTGCTAGTCTCTGTCTGTGTGCACCCAACCCCCAGCCCTGCTGCAGTCACCTGTGCCCAGGCTGCCTGCGTTTGGGGGGGCTAAGCCCCTTTAACCCTGATCTTCTGCTGCCTATGATGATAAAGGGAAATAGCTATTTCAGAGAAATGCCAATCAGAATGTGCAGTTGGCGTAGAGGTCCAGCTTAACCTGGTAGGACATTTATCTTTAGCTTACTGAGCTTAACCCTAAAAGTACTTTCCATGGCTACAGGAAGGCCTTGGAGAGTAATTAAAAAATCATTGCACTGCCTTTGCCAAGTGACAAATGCATCTTTCAGAACCTCAGGTTGACTATGAAAGAAGGATGATTTTATTGTAAAATGGTATAATGGATGAACCAGTTCACACCAGTTCACTTGATCCTCACCATATTCCCTAAGGCCTCCTTCTCAAATTCAACCCAGAGTTCCTGTGGTATGAAAACTAAAGTTCATTTCTTATTTGCACTGACCTACTGAGCCAATATCAAATTTCTCCACATTCTTGTCTACATCTCCACCAGCCTGTGTGCTCATTTGTGGCCTACACCAAAATAAAAGTGAGTGAGGACCTTTGAATTCAAGGAGACTTTTAGCTATCTTCTCTACACATCGTATCAGACCACAAGCCCAACGCCGCCTTTGTCAATTTGACCCATTTCCAATAAATGGAATTTGAAACGGAAATGGGCCCAAACCAAGAGCTCCAAAAGAAAGAGATAGCTTTGGTACTGGAACCCACAGTTTGATCAGAATTTTGATGTTGTCCCCTCCTTGTCTCCATATTGCTCCAAGCTAAAATCTGACACCTGAAACTTGAAACCCAGAACTTCGGAAACTAAAATCCAGGTGTTTTCTCCAGGCTGAGCCTCTCCGTTTCTAATTTGCACAAGTCATGCTGTTCTCATTTTTATTTTTAGTTGCTTTTAGGGGATAATATAAATGATCTCAAAGTACTGGAAGTCATATAGAAAAGCAAAAGATACATGATATTGAGTTGCTGATTTTTTTTTTTGATTACCGAATAGGAAAGAACAACATTTCACTGATGTACCTCTGGCTTGCTTAGGCTGAACCACCTTCTGGCCAGCCAGACACTCTGAAAAGAAAAAGTCTTCTTTTTTTCTTGGGAAGTCTGCAAGGATATAAAATGAAATATTTTATGGAATAAAATACAAGACAAAATTCCATTTATAGCAGGCCAGGAGTTTTGAATGCTTTCTCTTCCCCGCTCCCCCTACCCCCTTTAATCTGTGGCAATATCTTTATTTAACATGTAGATCTTGGGATTTCATACCTATTTAAACATCAGGTTAAATGCTATATAACCTGTTAGCACCAGGCTAACTGAATGCATCCTCATTAAGTGGAATTTATGTTAATGATATCCCAATTAAGCAGCAGTCTGTGCCATTAACTGTGATTAGGCTGAATCAGTTTCTTAGAAGACATCCCAATAAACCAGATTTATGGATAAGCAGTGTCTATTCTACTGCAGTATAACCTACCTAAGAAAGTTACCAACCACGACAGCACCCATCCTTTAGCGAGAGTATGTAACTTAGCTTGTTCCGGTGGTTTTCAACCTAAGTTTCCTTCAGGGTTCCTCACCCTTACCAGGTACACAAATTGCTATAATGAGGAGATCTTTCTGCTACCAGAATCTGGCCAGAAAGCTGTCTTTCACCTTATCAGACCTGGATGTGGCTATTGTGTTGTCCAGGCTTGATCACCGTGGGGTACTGTAACTAAAAATGAAATTAATGTGTTTAGCAAAGATCCTGTTGCTTGAAAATTCAATGGTTAACCTATCATTCTCAGTAGTCATACCAGATCCTCCACTCACTGCCCTGATTTATCACTGGCAATAGAACCAAATTGGTTTTAACTTCCATGGGGCTGATCCAAGCTATCTGAGAAATCACCTCGTTCTCTGAGATTGTAACCTTTCCCAATGGTTACACTTGATGAGAACAATGGAATTGTCAGCCTGCAGCATGGGGTTGCCTAGTTGTGCTAGTCATCTAGCAGATGGACCAAGGAGGTCAGAAGAATCATGACTCTTACCATCTCCTGATTGAACTGTAAGACCTATTGCTTTCATCTAAACTTCCCATACAAATAAGTGATTTTTAAAAATCCCACCCCCCTCCAATTTGGAAGCAGGTAAGAGTGAGAGACAATAACTGATTCTTTATGCTTTCTGCCTGAAAAATGTTATAATGCCAACATTTCCATGCCTGATTTTCAGTAAAATCATAGATGTAATAGATCATAAGAATATAAAAACTGACATTTACTGACCATAGATCCATCTTGCTCTATATTGTGTGTCACATAGTGGATGCTGAAAGGGAAAGCAAACAGGGTATGATCAGGGTTTTTTCTACCTTTCCTCTCCTATTTGCAGCCTCCAGCACTTAAGATCCAGGACATTCTGATTCAGAGTCTGTAGCCCTAACTCCCTGATGAATAGCTGCTGATGTTCCTTTCCTCCAAGAATGTGCCCAATCCCTTTTGAACCTGGCTATGCTGTCAGCTTCCAAAACATCTTGTGGCAATGAGTTCCACACTTTGGCTGCCTGTACATATGCTCATTGGCATTTTAATTAGAATGTGTTGGAGGAGACTCAATTAATCTGGTTTGCTCCATGTTCTAATTAAAACACTCCAGCATCACTGCGGTATCACGTTTTAAGCCCCCACATGTATTAAAATAGTCATAGGGCACTTTATCTAAACCTCTTTGAATGAAGAGAAAAATAGAGGACATAAAGCAGTCAGGTTTCATATCAACAGAGGACAGAGGATAACTGGACTGTCCTCTACGATGGTCACCCTAATGGCACTAGTCATTTTGTAGACAGCTGAACAGTAACTTTTATTTGAACTGCCAATTGAATTGTAAATACAAAATATTTGATTGCATGTTGTACCCAAGAAGAAGATGGGGTCTTTTGAAAACCTGGTCCTCAAGGAGGATGTAGGCAATATTCAATATGTATGTGCATGCATATACCTAGAGCTAGTAACATTTATGGAGGCACATTTCAGTAATTGCAGATGAAATTTAGGTTCACATGCAAATACATATGCATGGCAAACATAACCACTGGTGCTATATGGCTACCTTATTTTGTAAGGCACAGTGTACGCAGAGGGAATCAGTTTGTGACACTTACATCTTGATTGCTGTGATACATTACCAGCAGTCATACCCAGGTGGAACTCCTGGCTGTGCTGCTGCAAGAATGAACTACCTATGATTACAACAGATGATGGCAACACAGCAGGTGTGGTGTGAAAATCACAGCAGACTGTTTAAGTGATTGATAATGTTGAAATACATTAGCCACTGCTCTTTCATTTGTAGATGTTGCCTAGTTCATGTTACTATGTTTCTTCAAATGTCTTTTCTGTATTTTTTTTTGTGGCTCTGATTAATAGCAGCACTGGAAGACAGGCTGAGCTACACCGTTTTTTATTCCCAGCAAATCCAAAAATGCCTACATCTCCCTTGAATGCAAAGTTTCAACAAAGCTAGAAAAAGAAAATGATACAAAAAGTGGAGAAGGTAAAAAGTGAAGATACTTTTATATGATGGAGAGAGAAAGAGAAGCCCCCAAATAATACAAATTTAAAGGAGGATATACATAGGCTTAGTTAGACCTGTACAGTACTGCTTAGTTTTACTTCAACATCCACTTCCAAGAGGAGAAGTCTAAAGGATTTAACTAAGCATCCAGAGCAGCAGACACATATCTGAATCTTAACCAAGCCTTATGTGGAGCTTTTCAAATAAGAGCAAAATTGTTTGCCAAAATTTCAAAGGCTTTCAACCAAGTTTAATTTGCATTAGCGAGGAACTCTGTTCTACTTTCTACAAACCATCTTTCTGTGCCAGTACTTAGCATCTCTAGACTCCCAGTGCTGCTCCTGCATCTCTGGCAGGTATAGCATATATGCAATTTGTTTAGACCTGGAGCATGTTTGCTGTTGATTGGCAAGCACTCTGAATTCAGTCTGTTACCTACCCATCAACTCACATAGGATAGGTGTGAGTGGTGGCTTCAAGGCATGGAGCATTTTTCTTTGTTGGACCTCTTGTCAGTTGTTCATAGTGCATACTACCAACTAAGTAATGAAGAAACTTAAAGCTTCTAGTAAATGAGCAATGAGTAGTGCACAGGGGCTAAATACAGACATTGCCAGATCTGTTGGGCCTTTATCTGAAATGTCTGAGAAGAAAGGGAGGATATGTAGGACTGGTGCTATTGGAATGACCAGTCTGTGAAGTGTAAGAGTGTTTTCTCTTAATCTCAACGTATCTAAAGTAGCTTGAACAGAACAAGGCTTCAGGCCAGACAGTGGGTAAGGATGAAGTCAGTTCTTCTCCTGAACTGGTTTGCCCATCCCCTCTAACTCAGTGATTCCCAATCAGGGTGCTGTGGTATCCTGGCATACCTTGAGATCTTTTCAAGGGTGCTGTGGGGTGCTACACAATGTTAGCACTGTTAGGTGTGCAAACATGATTCACAAGATAAACCCAGAGATTTCATATAGGAATTCATAGTGTTAAAAACATTCTGACCTGTTGTGGTCTTTCTGAGTTCTTTGCAACAGAAGAATTGCTATTATTATTATGCACTATTATTTTTCTGTAGTCAAGAAATAAGTGAAGAGTAAGAGCTGGCATTTTCTGAGTGGTGCCTGGAGTCTAAAACAGTTGAGAACCACTGATCTAAGCATTGGGACCTGCTCACCAAATCAGATGACCTGCATTGCAACTCTACATGAGAGCCCCAGATTCTTCCCTCTGCTTTGGACAAAGTACTGTCACTTCTTCTTGGTTGGGGGGAAGGGGTAAGAAAGAGGTATGGCAGCTGAAGAGGTTCCTTCAGCCCAGACAGAACAGCCCTGGGGTAGGGTTCATGGGAGAGACCTTCCGAGCATGGGGCATAGACACACCTTGAGGAACAAGCAGTATGAACACCCTCGGTAAGGCTTTTTGAAGTATGTTAGCAGGAGCACAGAGATCAGTGCCTGGACACACCATGTGAGGATTGTGTAGGGCAGGACAGGCAAAGTCCAGCCTGTGGGCTGGATTGGGCCCATGGTAGACTCCATTTCCCAAGAGTCCCTTCCCATGTCACTGTAGCCACTTTCTAGGGAGGCCCCAGCAGCAGCAGTGCCGTGATAGCGCAAGGCCAGGGTTTCCATGAAGACTGGCCCAAGCAGTGCTGGCAGGGCGTGCAGCTGGGCTGGGGCTGGGATCTTGCAGTGGTGACAGCATGGTCCAGAGCTGGGGCAGAGCTGCAATCCACTGCCCGCAGGCCCTGGGCAGGGGCATGCAGGCAGTGGATCGCAGCTCTGCCCTAACACTGGACCACACTGTAACCACCACAAGATCCTAGCCCCAGCCCCAGAGCAGCTTCTCACCCAGCCATGTGCCCTGCCAGCGCTGCTGGGGCTGGTCTCCGTGGAAACCCTGGTCCCATGATATCACAGTCCTGCCGCTGTTAGGGTCTCCATGGAAACCAGCATCAGTGATGTGGGCAGGAGCTGCTAGGAAATGGAGTCCGGTTGTCAGCCAGATCTGCCATTTTGCCCACCCCTTGTGTAGAGCAACTCAAAACACTAACTGGAAGTGTTATTTTACCAGACACTCCTGTGTGCAGTGGTGGCAGGTTTGTGTGGTCTGGTTCTGTGTGCATCCTTCTCATTGGTAGGGTTTAACTCTTGGAGTACTGTTTTGCAGTGAAGATAAAAGCTCCTTTGGGAATGCCTCCAAGGAGGCGAGACTTTAGTCCATCCAGATACTTTATCACATGGAGCCACTCAGAACTTGTTGGCCTGCTCTTGCAACAGCAGAGGATCTCTGGCATGGTGTCTGCCAGCTTGATGGCCTTCCCAGTTACAACATTTCCAGAGAACTAAATAAAAAGAAATTACTTACACTAGGATTATGCTTCAGTCAGACATGGTTTCTTTATTATTGCATGTCCACATCTGGGCACCAAATCCTAGCTCTGGTAAAGTTAAGGGCAAGGTTTACACTGAACTCAGTGGGACTGATGAAGCTAACAAAACCTAAAACTTGCTTAGTTCATTCTTGCTGCTTTGATCCAAGTGAGAGCAAGGTTACTGCATTTTATTTTTTAGTTTTAAAGAAAGCTATGTAGAGGTGTGAGCTAGGAATGTGTCAGCGGAGAAGGAAAAATATTATCCAACAGAGGAATTAAACTGGCAACAACTGCAGTAAAAGCACAGGTGGGAATCCCTACAGGGAATGTACGTGTTTTACAGCCTGCACCAGGGGTGGGCAAAATGTGGCCCAGGAGCCGGATGCAGCCTGCCAGGCTGTTCTATCCAGCCTGCGGGGCCCCTAAAAAATTTAGAAAATTAATATTTATCTGCCCCTGGCTGCCTATCATGCAGCCCTCGATGGCTTGCCAAAACTCTGCCCGCCCCTGGCCTACACTGATACTTGCTCTGTGGAGACTTGGGGAAGCTACAATGCAATGCAATTGTTTTTTATCCAGTAGCTTTTACAAATCATACCAGTGAGAAATCAAATCAGTGAGAAAAAACAGTACATTACTGAGTTTTGTTTGGGAGTCCCACAATGACAAAGTGGGAAACTAACCAAGACATTAAGGTTCCTCTGTTTTTAAGAAGCAAATCCTGCTCCTTCTTCCTCAAGCCCAGAGAGCTCCCATTGCACCAGAGCTGATGTAATCTGGCTATGAGGAGTTCACTAACCTGTACTCACCAACAGGCACCAGATAAAAACTGGTGGGAAATGAATTTCCCATTACCATGATGGTTTATCATATTCTAAAAAATTGCCCATCTAAGTGAAACAGGCCTTTCACAATCTTTTGCAAAACCCAAAGACAGGGTGAGCCTAGGTCAGTTTGTTGATTAGGCCACTCTGCTGCGATGTGGGAAACTCAACTTCAGGTCACTATGCTGAATCAGACAGAGTCCCCTGGGTCTCTCAAACCCCAAGGGAACATCTTCACCATTGATCTATTGTCTATCCAACTCCCTCCCATTTGCTCCCTTTCTCTCTGATATTCCATCTTCGGCCTGAGAAACTAGTCAAAATGGATCCTTCCTCATAAAAATTCTTGGTTTTGTAAAAAAAAGAGTGTTTCATCAAAAAATTCCTGACCCTCTCCACCTCAGGTACAGGGATGGACCTGAAAAAAAAAAGGTAAGTTCTGCATATCCTGCTACTTAGATCCACAGGGCATTTTGACACCCTGAACAGAGGAGCCACTGCCTTAGGGCTGCAGTTTTAGCCACAAAGGAGAGGAAGTTTGCTTACAGGACCACCCTCCTGGAAGCAGTAGATAGTCCTCGGTAAACATACTGACTATCTGGTCAAGAACACAGTTAGATAAACATTTTGCTTTTAGAAATACTGGTGTTGGTCTCAAACCATCACAGTCATGGATTTTTAGCATTCATTTGTGGACATCACTTAAACAGCTGCTTCCCACCCACTTGTCACTTTGCTCAGAGACACTTCAGATTTATGGTGGAGGAGGAAATGACAGTAAATTGTCAGCTCTACCAAATGATATTGGAGCAGTGAGCTCAGTTGCAAGTGAAAAGGTGAAGCTGCACTGAATGCCTTACACTAAGGTATTATTAGTGAGATCAGAACGTACAGTGACTGAGAGCTTAGGTGACCTGGGCTCTAGGCTTGGCTCCACCAAAAGACTTCTTTTTACCCTTCAGTGCTACAGTTAACTCATCCATGAAGTGGGGATAATGAGCCTTGCCTTTCCAAAGAATAGTGAAATTAAAGATAAAAAGTACCATAGAAGTGCTAAATATTTAGTATACCAATTATATTATGGTTTCCATAGAGATGGGAACCCGAGACACACAGGATTAATATGTAAAGAAGAGATGAAAGGCGGAAAGCTAAGAAATGCAAAATAAAAAAAGTAAATGATAAAATCAGAAGTTGGGGGTGGATCATGATTACGTTACAGAACAATTTTGATTCTTCTTCTTTCGTATGGTGTCAGATATCAACTTCCAAATATATGAGCCACTGTCTGATATTATCACTCAGTGTGTGGATTCCTTCTCATCTGGGCATTTGTAAATATTGTAGCTTTTGATTAGGTGCTGTGCTGTTTGTTGGACAATTTTGATTGAATATGCTTGACAAAATACAGTAATACCAAACAAATGACAATTAAAGCTTAACTCTATAAACCTTTAATATTAGTGGGAAATCTGATTGAATACGAGGCTCCAGACCTAGTGTATTTTAGGTTGCTATTAAATAAATAGCAATATTTGCCATAGATTCTCTATACATTACATTTCCCTCTAGTTATTTGTATTACCATAGGACCTATGAGTCACAGACCAGGACCACATTGTGCTAGGTACCATGTGAACACAAAACATTTTGTCCCCACAAAGAGCTTAGAATCTGAATATTAAATGAGTTACAACAGATGGATACAGACAGATGGAGGAATACAAGGAAACAATGAGACAATGTTGACCAGTTTGTAAAAATAAACTAAGTCTAAAACATTTCTCCACACTTGGATCATACAAAGAGTGCAATAACTCAGATGTGATGAACTACTAAATGTTGGCTTTTTCTGACAACTCTCGTATTCTCTCTTTTGTGTAAGTGTAGGTGTACGTGTGTGCTTGTATGTAGATGGACATTATATTTTGTATCTATGTTCTATGTAGGTTTGCAGGTGGGTGTGTATTACACAGTACTTGAACAGGAAGTTGTATGAAAAGGAAACCTCCTGTGTGTCAAATACAAAGTATCAGTTTATGAATCAGTTCCTAATATAACTTGCACAGCTCTGAGCCTCATTCTGACTTCCTTGTGTCCCTCAGCATCTCTCAGTGACAGAATTTTAAAATCTACAAAAATGTTGGGACCATACTGATTAGGTCTTTACACTAGTATTGGACAATACTGATAATGAAGACGCTGACAGAGTCAGTTACAGCAAAGTTTTGTCTAAGCAGGAACCACAAACCAGCATTTCATCAAAATTAGTAAAGAATCATCTTATTGTTCCCAAAAGGTAGAAAAAATAAGCTGTACTTATAGACATGCAGCTCTTCATCAAGAGGGAGAATGTGCTATGTCGTGCACCAGCATAATTGAGCCTAATAATCAAAAATTGTACTCCAGCAGTCGTCTTAGAGTATCTTTAATTAAGGCTGTAATTTACTTGAAGGAGGGATGTATATAATGGCTATAAAACAAGCACTTTTCCTTTTATCTTGCCTTGGCTCTATTGAAGTTGATAACTATGATTAAGCACTCCCTTAAAGTCAGGGATAACAGAAGTCTCTCTCTCTCTCTCTTTTAATGTCTTAGGATTTAGGGGTGGTACTAGCTGAGAATTTCCCTTATGAATGACATTGTACTTTGAGCTGGTAGCACAGGCAAGTTTTATCTAGGTTGTTGCCTCAGACTATTCAGTTTTTTAGGAAAGAAAGAAAACAGCAGCTTGGTGGCATTTAATCAATAAATGCTAAAAATTTTAAAGGCTGGATCAAAAATCTGAAGATGCAAACATGGAAATAGCCTGGCATTCTAAGACTGCAGCCCCCCTTCTTTGTCTACCTAATAGCTCATCTTCCAGTGGCAGTATATTTCAGCAAGCATGCATTTTGAATGTATAGAAGAAAAGATTCTCTTTTCAAATACCTCAAAGAAGAAATGGGAACTTGAAACACCTGCATCTTCGCTAAGCATCTTAAAAGCTTTGACCAGGTTTCAGTCTTCTTGCTTGGCTAAAATAGCTACTTTCCTGTGGTTCAGAGGGTGCTTATCACCCATACAGCACATTATAATGTAGTGTCTCAAGTCCAATCAAATTGGTCCCTCCATCAAATTATTTCTTGCTCCTAAACTTCCTAATCAGCTCTTATGATCTAATTTAGCTCTCATTGCCTGATTTGCTTTGATTGCGTTGTGATTGCAAAGGGGTTGGGTGAAAAAATCTTTGGAAAGGGCAAATATGTTGAAGATGTTCCCAAATCTTTCTTCTGTCAGGGATAAGTTTAGGTGACAATGCCAAGGGAGCAGCATCTGAGAATGGGGTGGAGGAAGGTGGGAGGAGAGCTCCAGAGCCACTCCTGCCTTCTGCAGCCAGGCTCCACATGGAGCTGGGCTCAGCCAGACACAGCAGAAGTAGCAAGCAGGTACCTCCTCTGTGCCAAGTCCCCCTCAGTGTTCCCTGCCAGCCCAAGAGCAGGCATAGGGGAAGGGAACTCATCTGCTGTCACTGCCATTGGCACTACTGCTGCTGTCTCTTAACTTAGCCAGGCTCCATGTCTCGCCCAGCTGGAGGGGGGAGCAATATTGTGTATTGCTGTGGCTCTGGAGTCCCACTCTGGGTCACTTGGGGACAGGGTCAGAGACAGCACTGGGTGAAGGGGAATGGGAGAGGGAATGGGGAGAGTGGGAAAGGAGAGGAGGGGACGTGCTGCTGAGCATGGAGGCGAAGAGACACGGAGTGAAAATTCGTATCTCCTTGAGGGACTTTTAAAAAAAAATGGTCCCGTGGAACAGGCTGCCCTTGTATGGGAGAGGAGAGACGGAGCTGGAGTACAGCCACTTTTGCAACACAGATTGCTGCTTCCGCACCCTCCTTTCTGAAATTCTGGATCCGCCCATGAAAGCAACTCCATAATGGAGACTTGGGCTTACTCATGCTTGGCCTTATTCTCTCACTTATACCAGCATGAAGCAAAAATGACCCCAGTGACACCAATAATCCACTGATCCAAAGCTGTCAACTTGAGATGAGAAGCAAGGCCAAAGAGCACATTCTAAATAAACCCTGGAAGAAAACGAAAATACCCTGTAGTTCTGAAGAATTTCTTCAAGGCTTATTTATATACATTAGGGCAGTAGTCACCAACCAGTCAACTGCAATCGATTGGTCGATCATGGAACCTTTGACAGTCAATCTCAGCCGGGGCAGGGGGGCGGGGGGTGGGGGGCTCAGCATGCACACATGCATGCACACACATGCTCAGCCCCCCCCAGACTGAGATACAGAGCTGCAGCACACCACACGTGTCCTGCCGCTGAGCTGAGCCACACAGTCCTGCCACTGGGGCTGGGCCAGGTGAGTGGAACGATCCCCCTTCATGTCCTTCTGTGCCCCCTGCCACCGGATGAGTGAGGCCCCAGCTGGGCCAGGTGGTGATAGAATTGGAGCCTGGGTGGCTCATCCAGGTGAGTGGGGGCCTCCTGCCCTGTGTGCACCCCAGTGGAGGCCCAGGGGGCACATGCCCCCCAGTCTGTGTGTGGGGCAGAGGTGGCTACAGCTGTGTGCTGGGCTTTGGACCCTGAGCCGAACTGCAGCTGCCCCAGGAGTGGCATGATGCCACATGCCTGCTGCCACTGAGCTATCATAGTGCTTCAGCAAGCAAGGGGTGGAGTGTGACAGATGAAAATTATGTCTGTGTGATAAAGGTGCTTGCTGAAGGCTCTATGAAGATTAGATGAAGTGTTTTTCTGTCATTTGTTCAGATATTAATCTATATGTTGTTGCTAAGAGCCTAATTAAAGTCTAGGATGTAGTAAGGTCTTGTATAAAGTAAGCCCTAGTAAATTTAGCAAAGCCTTATAGAAGTGATGGTAGGCCCTGTGGCATTGTTAAAATTATCATTATCAGAAGAATGCAAGACTTGTACTGCTATTGGTCAGTCTAAGGACAGTGGAAGTAAAAAAAATCTGAATGGCTGTAAGTCAGCATAGCTCAGAAGTTATGAATTGGCTGGCACATCTGGAAATCATTTAGAAGGAAGATACAGTTCTGTGAAAGGAACTACTAATTAGTAGGGCCCATGGATCTCGAGAAGCGCAAGGACTGAATACCAGGGTCCTTCCCGGTACCCCTTGGACAGTGCTGATCGGGGATGCCTGACTTTGCTGAGCTTTGCAGAAGAGAAACTTGTCGTGCATCAGGCATCAGAGGGGACCGCTGATAAGTTGCCGATGTGAATTATTACTGTCTGTCCTTGTTTTGTTATTTACATGTAGTGGTGTTTTTGTTAAGTCAAAAAACCTTTCTTACCTTTCTACCCCCGACCACACTCTCAATCCCGAACCGTCCACTGGCAGCTGGGACATAAATTGGCAAGCACCTTTATCATACATACATAATTTTCAGCTGTCACACTCCACCCCTTGTTTGCTGAAGCACTATGGTAGTTTGGTGGTGATAGGCATGTGGCGTCATGCCACTCCTGGGGCAGCTACAGTTGGGCTCAGGGTGCAAAGCCCAGCACACAGCTGTAGCCACCTCTGCCCCACACACAGACTGGGGGGGCATGTGCCCCCTGGGCCTCCGCTGGGGTGCATGCAGGGCAGGAGGCCCTCTGCGCACCTAGATGAGCCACCCAGGCTCCAATTCTCTCACCACCTGACCTGGCTGGGGCCTCACTCATCTGGTGGCAGGGGGCACAGAAAGACATGAAGGGGGATTGTTCCACTCACCTGGCCCGGGCCCAGTGGCAGGGGTGTGTGGCTCAGCTCAGTGGCAGGACACATGTGGTGTTGTGCCACTCCCAGAGCAGCTGAAGCTCTGTATCTCAGTCTGGGGGGGGCTAAGCGTGTTTCATAGTTTCTAGGGTCGGAAGGGACCTGAGCAGA
>NW_017729006.1:17028592-17031930 GCF_001723915.1 Gavialis gangeticus | reverse complement strand
GTGCGCATGCTCAGCCCCCCCCCCCGACTGAGATTGACTGTCAAAGGCTCCATGATTGACCAATCGATTGCAGTTGACTGGTTAGCGACTACTGCCTGGCAGCAGGACACATGTGGCATTGCCCCTATCCCAGGGCAGTTTCAGTGGGGCTTGGGGTGCAAAGGCCAGTGTGCAACGGCAGCCACCTCCACTCTGTGCACATATCGAGGGACCACATGCTCCCTGGGCCTCCGCCGGGGTGCATGCAGTGGTGGGAGCCCCCTGGCGCACCTGGACCAGCTGCCCAGGCTCCAATCCTCCCACCACACATCCAGGCCAGGGCCCCACTCACACCTATCCCTGCCCCACTCCATCCGTCCCCCACAGACTGATGTGCTGGCAGGGGGCTGGGATGGTGCATGGTGGCATGTAGTACATCCTGAGTGCACTTTAACTCAAAAAGTGATCTGGTACTTAAAAAGGTTGGAGACCACTGCATTAGGGGCTCAGCTGCTCTGTCTCTGCTACAGCTGTGGAGCTGTTCCCAGTTGATCCAGCTGTAAATAGGTACCTGGTCATTTCGTTTGGGGGGAAAAAGGGTCACCAGACATGGTGCTAGCCACATAGCTCTCTGTGTGCCACTGGCTCGCCTGGTGGAACTATTGGGCTTGGGGGAACCCTTGATTTGATTAATGTACAATCATACTTTGTTGCCTAAGTCCAGCGGGGCACCTGAGAAATGGAAATGGATCTAGTTTTGGATTTTTATGGTAACTGGAAATAAAAAGGACACAAGAAAGAAATCTCTATTTTTAGTATGGTATTTTGAGACACTGCATACTAACACACACACACAATGATTCAGTAAGTGTTTTAAAAAGACCTACAAATAATAGTATTTTTATTGTATGCACAAACAACAAAACAGAGACCTCCAGTCTATATATACTTTGATTTGAATTCAAGAAAAAATAGGAGAGAACAGAAAGTAAAGCTGACATGAAAGATCTCCATATGTGCATGAGCCTATTGAATCTGCAGACAAGCAGTTCTGAAAATCCAAAAGTAGGATGTGCACATTAAACAGAAAAATCCCAGTGCTAAGTTGTATATATCATGGAAACAAAGGTGAAGTGAACTTCAACAGCTCAGTTTTTGTGGAATGGATTACAAAAATCATTCTAAATGTTCTTAATAGACCCTGAGAGAACCAGTAATAATTTTCCATCTTCTTTAGGTTCAATTAGGATAATGAAGGATGTTCTGAAGAGATATCAAGTGCAAGGGGACATGAGTCAGAGGTGTTTCTTTCCAAAAACAATGGATTTTCATATCCTTTTTTTGATGCCCTTATTATTTTACACAGAGCTCATCTAAAAGCACCATGGAGAAAGCTGTTTGCACATTCCTCAAGACATTCTAAACCTCTTCTTAATTTCAGCTACATATACATATAAAAAACCCCTCTCTCTGATTCCAGATGTATAAAAAAAACTTAAGAATGAAGGTTGTTATAGATAAGTGCAAGCTTTGGGAAAAAAGGCTATGCAGATCACTGATTTAAAATGCTAACTAACAGAGTGAATGATGTTGAAATCAATAGAAATTGAGTGCCAGATACCTCTGAGGGCTGTGTCTAAGCTCTAAGGTGTGGGTCACTGTGGAACATATTTAGCCTTAATTCCACAGACTTCAATGAAGTTCCCATTATATACAGAAAAGATATGTTTGGACCACTTACCTGGCTGTCAGAAAGGATGAATTTTTGTAAGTAAGGAGGCATCCATAGTGGTGAGAAAGGGGCAAGGTGAGAGTAAGCGGTTATGAGTGAAAGGGAGAAGAGTGATGCTATGGTGGGAGAGATCACCGAAGGTGAGGAAGCAGTTATGATTAGGGTAGCAGTTCCCAACACTGGGCTTATTTGGAAAACAAATCCTTAAAAATGCAGGTGTTGGCAACAGTTCTGAAGTTATTATCAGCCATCATTGATGACTTGTTGCTGACAGAAGAGGGGATTGAAACATCAAAGGAAACAAGGAATAGAACAAGAAGGAATTAGAAGTTCTGTTTGCATCTATTTAGTGGAATAATCTTTTGAGGTACTTGGATTAATTAGCAGTTTGGGGCTGTACATGTTAGAGTACTGGGAGACTAGTAGAGGTCTCAAGAGATGTTTCGGAGCATCAATTTGTATGGTTACCACACACTTGTATGCACTTGACAGTTTATTAGCAAAATGAGTTATTTTTCTCACATTATTTGAAGTTTAACACTTGAAAGAAAAGTGACTAAAATTTTCCAGGAGCTTGAAGTGGCCCTGAGAGTTCCCTGCACCCTCTACCCACTGCAGCAGTCTGACAGTGGGGGCTGCTGCCCAGCTGTGACCTGCTGCGCACCTACCAGACCCAGATAGGGACTGCACAGCCAGTAGAGGCATTTGCCCCTCTGGGCCAGCTGCCAGTGGTCTGTGGCTGCAAAGTGCAGCACTAGTGCCATGTGTGCCCCTGCCCGGACATCTGGGCAGCTATTGTCCAGAAGATGTTCTGGGTGTGGTGGCCTGCTTTGAACTGTCAAAGCATGTCCTCCTAGCACCAACCGTCCAGGAGGTCAGCCACCTCCAGCTGGGTCCAAGGTGCCAGCTCTGAGCAGGCAGGGTCCTGCCACTGGCCTCCCTAGCAGGAATTCTGGTGTTCCCTATTGGAAAACTGAAAAATCCCTGATAAAAAAATCACAAAGTCACTCTGTAAAATACCCCGAAATCCATGTTCCTCCACAATGAAAACAAAAGACCACTACAGAGAGTGAGACAGAGAGATTGCAATCATTTGGGCATGTTTTATTGATATATCTACAGTGTTAAAGCAATTTGGAAGCCTACCAGTGTCTCTATCATCATAATAAAGTAAGTTCTAAATACCTACATGTTTTGCTGCCCCCCACAGGGGCCATGGTCTCCCCACAGGGGTAACAGCCCCCCTCCACAGGGGCTACAGTCCACCAACAGGGGCCACAGCCCCCTCCAATAGGGGCCAAATAGCCCCCACAGGGGCTACTTTCCCTGCAGGGCCCACATGCCCCACCCCTGCTTGCTCCCCCAGCCCCCCAGATTGCTGTCCCACCTGGCTCCATCCCCCCAGCAGCTTCTGCAGCCCCCATGATGGCTGCCCCACCCAGCCCCACCTCCTGCTTGCGCCACCAAGCTTCCCCAATGGCTGCCCCAGTGAGTTCCACCCTCTGCCCACTCCCCCAATCTCACCAATGGCTGCCCCACCTGGCGCCATGCCCTGCTTGCATCCCCAGCCCCACTAATGGCTGCAGCCCCTGGCCCCAGCCTCCCAGCACTTAAAAAATAAACAAAA
>NW_017729006.1:17028270-17028542 GCF_001723915.1 Gavialis gangeticus | reverse complement strand
GCAGCACAGGGCAGCAGGGGGCAGTGGGGCCTGGCCCCAGCTGCCTGGCACCTGCACTGCAAACTGCCCCATTGTGAGGGTGCAGCCTGGGTCAACAGGGTGCTGCATGGCTCTGTGCACTGCTGGGTAGCTGGGGCCACTGGGGCTGTCACCCAGGCCCTGCACTGCTCTGGGGGGGCTCTGCCACGAGGCCCCACTGACCCTGATGGCAGCTGCTACTGCCAGTGAGTGTGGGGCTTTTTTTTTTTAATTGCTGGGACACGGACCGAGCG
>NW_017729006.1:17000292-17028259 GCF_001723915.1 Gavialis gangeticus | reverse complement strand
CCCACCAATGGCTGCTTTCCCCCCACCCCAGCCTCTGGCACTTTAAAAAAAGAAAAAAAGAAGAAAAACGCCTCTACTCACCACAGGAGCAGGGGTTGTGGGAGTTCCAGGGCCTCCTGGCAGAGCCCCCCCATGCAGCATGGGGCAGCAGGGGGAGTGGGGCCCGGACTGGGGCTGCTAGGGCTGTCACCTGGCCCCTCATTGTGCCCCAGTGACCCCGACAGCCACTGCTAGTGCTGATGAGTACGGGGGGGTTGTTTTTTTTCACTTGCCGGGATGCTGGGGTGGGGAGGCAATGATTTGGGGGGATGGGGCGCATGGGGCTGGGCAGGGCAGTGATGGGGGACTTGAGGGGCAGGTGGAGGAAGGGGCCGAGTGGGGAAGGGATCTTGGGGCGCTGGGGGAGTG
This sequence comes from Gavialis gangeticus, assembly GCF_001723915.1. Taxonomy (NCBI): domain Eukaryota; kingdom Metazoa; phylum Chordata; order Crocodylia; family Gavialidae; genus Gavialis; species Gavialis gangeticus. The sequence continues at coordinate 17,027,851 of NW_017729006.1, read as the reverse complement.
GGCGTGGCCAGTGTGGGTCCCCCCCCATGATCCCTCACCCCTTCTCCAGCCCCCCCACCCCTTACTTATCTGCAATGGAGCCTGGGTCCCGCTCCCTGCGGCTGGCACGTTGCCTCCCCTGCATGGGTAGGCAATGTGCTTCAGCACCAGGGCAACAACCAACCACAGAGACACTCTGGCTGCTACCAGAGTGTCTCTGTGGAAGACCCCCCCTCCTGTTACCTGCCCCACTTTTTTTCTCTGCGGTTTTTTTTTTTTGACCCCTGGAGAACCAGGGGTCTAATTTTGCAGCGTGGGGAACTTTTTCTTCTTCCTGCATGTGCCTCTTGCAGCGTCTCAGATTTTGAGACGCTGCAAGAGGCATGTGCGGGCTCAGCTGGACGCGCCCATTTAGTGTAAAGGCTAGTATGATATTTAATGCTCCCTGAAATAAAGGGCAGCTATGATGGCCAATAATGGATTATCCACAATTCAAAATCAATTTTTTTCTTCTTTCTTCTTTTCTGTCACTGAATAAACAGTTCTTTCCCTACACTGCTTCCTTTTTTCCCCCCTTTCTGTTGCTTATTTTATCCTCTGCTTGCATATTCTTCTCTTCCCCTGTTTCTCCTTCCTTCTGAATGTCCTACTTTCCTCCTCACCCCCATCCTCAATTCATTAGTCAAGACAACTGCCTGGAACTAACAGACTTGAGAGTAGGCTTCATAATTCCTGCTGTGTTGCAGGGTCCAAAATCATCTGTGGTACCACTCTACTGAGGTAAACAGGATACATTTAGTTCAGTGTTTTTCTAATTTTTTCTGTAAGATTTTTTTTTTCAGTTTAGAAAAGCATATTTTGAAGCAGTTGAACTGAAATTGAAAATGAAGGGCCCCTTTATCCACCCTTATTAACACGAAGATTTTTGTTATGGTGGCTGTACGGAATACGTAAAACCATTTTAAATCAAAACAAGCAAGTTCATTTTCTACAGTTAACTTGTTTTCTTCCAGGCCCCAATTATTGCTGTAACCACAAATCACTCCTTTTTTTGTCAAATCTTCCATGGATTAAGCTTTCTAAGGTTGCAGACAACCTAAACAAATCTCACTGTGAGCCGCAGACAAAGGATCTCATTTTAACAAAGAGGTATGAAGTATTACATAAATTAATCATCTGCATGTAATCTATAACTGTACCACTCTCCACTTAAAATCTCAAGCTTTTCAGAAATGCTTCTTTGTAATGTCAGATGGCTATATACATACTTTGACTCTTTACTTTTCTTCACCGCTAGTTGGGAGTTAGTTCTTCTGACTGTAAATAGACAGGCACAGATGGTACCATCATTCTCAGAGCCTCCATATATTATGTGCTGTAGGGACTTTTTTATTCTTGTTATCTTTGTAGCAGTTCCTACTCTTTCATAGCAGTCTGTTAAGAAGAGCAAAGGAGGTTAAAGAACAGTCAACATTGTGGGTTTTCTTGATTGGCAGCCCACCTCATACTCTACTGTTCTTCATGGAGGTGGAGGGGGGCGTGCAGTGCTCAGCCCGCTCTCTTCACTTAAGCAAAATTTATGCTGAAGTCACTGGCAGTTCTGTCTTAGTATGGAGTGCAGAATGGAGCCCAAGCTGTTCCAGCAGTACTCAGTTTGTGGATCCTGAACTGTGTGCTTTTCTCTACATGCTCTCCTTCAGTGCTTCATGCAGCTCCAGTTACTACATTTCAAAAGAAATATAGCACAAATAGAGGAGGTAGAAAGAAAGGCAACAATGATTAAATGCAAGGAAAAGCCTTTGTTGGATGAGAGACTGAAACACTTATCGCAGCTTAATTTGGAGAAAAGATGAGTAAGGGAACATGAAACAACGAATGGCATAGAGAAGGTAAATTTAGTATTCCTAGGGCTCCATAACTTCTTCAACAGTGCAGTTTCCTAGGGCCGTGTCTGTCCAAGTAGCAGACTACGCAGTTGTTACTACACAGTCATTTCACACTTGCATAACCAAGTACTACAAGACTGTGCAGTAACTGGCATTACTACACAGTAGCATCCCTGGCCTCTTTTTTCTGATGCTACTGTGCACTAACAACAAGCTATGGAGCAGTATCTCATTGCTACTGCACAATAGCATCTTGTGTAGATGTGGCCCTATTCACCCTCTCCAAGAACACAAGAACTAGCTGGCGTTCAATGAAAGGTAAAAATGTAAAATCTGATGGAAGGAAATAATATTTACATAATGGACAATTCACCCATGGAACTCACTGCTACTCAAGCCAAGAACTCAGCTGAATAAAAAGGATTATACACATACAAATAATGAAAGTATTGAGGGTTTATTTCCTTATCTCTAATGTAACGTGCAAACCCCATGCTTCTAAGTCTAACAAGTCTAATAAGTCTAACAATAACTGCTGAGTTAAAAAGAAATTCCACCTCAACACATGTTATGTTATACTGGTATTTTCCCATGATAGGACCTTCCTCTGAAGTCCTGGGTGAGAGGAAGAGTCAGAGACAATATTCTGGATGGAACATTTGTGTAGCAGTTCTAATATCCCACAAATTGAAATATGAGCATGGGTGACAAAATATAAGACTTTATAAAGAGCATGGACAAGCAATTATACTGTTTTAAAGGGGGCAAATTTCCACTGCTCAGTTGAATCAACTATAACTGTATAAGCGGAAGTTAAATCAGGGCACATTACTCCTGAATAAAATAGGACTAAGTTCTGCAGTTTATCTCCACTTAATGCAGGACAGAAGTAGACAGATGAAACAGTTAAAAAGGATCAACTGATATGTGCTAATAAGCAGCAAGTTCCCTCTCTTCAATGTGTTATAATTATTTGTCTGCCCACATTCTGAGGGTTAGCCCTGTGCTCGTGAATAGTTCATTTAGTCCACAGGGTCCTAGCAGGGCTTCCAGTAATGAATATCATATAGACAGTAAATAACTATAACAGTTTTACATCCTGTTTGAGCTTTTCTTCAGACCCAAAGCCCAAGGCAGCAAACAGGAAGAATTTCAAAAAAGAATTTCAAATAATAATGAAGCTGTGTGTTGGTTTATGGTTGGTAGGAAATGAAAGTTTAGTCCACTGGGTCCAACTGCCCAGGGTGTTTCCTTAGTTATCAGCTACCTCCTTCGCTGACAGTTGACTCCTCCATCAACAGCAGCATAGATCCATATGCAGGTACTTTGGCAAATAAAAAAATTGCTACAATTAAATATAATCCACCCCAGTTAAAAGACAAAGGTCCACCCCACCTTTAGCCCTACTGCTGCAAGTGGGGAGATCTCTGCACGGAACCCTATCAGCTTCCAAGGTGCTCCATGTGAATACAGATAATCAACTGCAGGTCTGGACCCTAACTTAATTAAATAAGATATCCCACATTAGCAAAGGACAGTCATATAAGAGGGTTATTAAAATCTGACATCAGAGGAGAAGTGGAGTCAATTAAAACCATCTTTATGAGTTCCAACTGAGCATGAGCTCCCGGGCACCTACCAACTGATGACACTTTTTATGGCAGCAGCACTCCAGAAAGAAAAGCTCAGAGTGTTTTAATATGAAAAAGAAGTTGTGCAACAGCTATGTAGCAATCTACACTGATCTGAAGAGGAAGCAACCCAAACAGTGAAAAGCATGATAAGTTTATTTATAGTATAATCATGCACTTAATGTTTCCAGAGATCTACAGTATTGACCTCCTCACCGTGGAACTGAAGGATTCTTGGTGACAATAGCCTGGTTAAAGGCGAAGGTGTTCACTGCCCTTTATGGTCCTCAGACATGATGTAGACGCTATTGCTTAAGGCATTTTTTACTCTGTCTTGGGACCTAAAGAATATACCTCCTGTTTGTCTTGTTTTCCAGGTCCTACTTCCACATATTGTGAAGGTCCATAATGACTGAATTATCTGGCTTCACTGAGGTAAAGGACAGTTTTCCTTGACTCACAGATTCTGTTTGCAGTGTATGGGTATGTCCACCAGCTCTGAGCTGTGGAGTTATTCTTTTCTCAGTGATCTCAGCATGTATTGGCCTGGTATGCTCCAGTCTTATGCAGAAGCCAATAACCAAAGCAACCCCCATGCAGAAATGCAAAGCCCTTTGCCTTTTCTTTGCTGTCATGTATACTGAAATTTTTATGCTACCCATTTGTGCAATATTCTTCTAGTCCTCTCATCCTATTTGTTGGTTGATTTTTCAGTTTCTCTGCTTCCCTGTCGGAAATTATGCTTTCTTAGCTTTTCATTTACATCTTCACCCACACTTTCTTAGTGCCTGAGGTTTTCTAATCACACTAGAGTGTGGGCCCCCAGTGTATGCTGTACAAGGAATAGCTGGACTGCTGTGGTGATTAGCAAAATGCCTGAAGAGTGCTGAGTAGCAACATCTCAAGGGCTCTCTATTAAGATACAAATACTTGATCACGTATATAGGAACTGGGGCGGAGAATACAGTCGATGTTTTTCTTCCTTCAAAAGGAACGTTGGTGTTAAATTTGGTTGATAGGGCAGGGTAGTTCAAATCTCTCCAGATAAAGACCATATGGGCACACATTCATACTGGAACAGGATGTGTCTCATTGTCAGCATGTCCTTTAATATTTTGTCTAATTGGTTTAATAAGACAAGAAATCTCATAAAAGTGATAAGCTTGAACAGTGAGAAATCTTGATGCTTTTTATCATTTCCACGAAATCAATTAAGACCATTTGCATAAATATGCAAGTAGAATCAAACCATGGTAACTAAGCTAAGGTGAATAAGACCAGGGGAATATATATATTTTTGTACATTGCATATGTGCAAAATAATCCAGATTCTTCTCTATTTAAATTGTGCAACCCCATTTACCTCATCTGGGATCAGTGAAATGGAGAGCAAAATTTGATGCACTGTCTCTTATCATGATACATACTCAATTGGACTAAGAAACTCAACTACTGTTAATCCCTGTTTTTAGAATTCAGGTCCCTATAATGATAACAATCAGACAACATGTGCCAATAGGAAGCAGAGCCTGATTTTTTAATTAGGAATTCTGAAACTGTTGAAAGCTATGAATAACTGAAAGAGCCGTATTCTGTACTCGTGAGACTTTTTTAGCTTTCTCACTTTGGCTAGGGATAGACATTACACATAAACCAGTTTAAGTGATCAGAAACCTGTCCTGGGACTTTATCTGTTGCCCCCTGAAGTCAATAAAGAAGACATTAATTTCAACAGAGTTTGAACTGTGCCCTGACTTTGCATTAGAAGATGCCCTGTAGTTATGTTCAGAGTCAAAGTGAAAATCATCCTGCTTTTATGTAACATATTTCTGACATTGCATGCACATGCTGAACATAACTAAAAGACTGTACTTAAATATAAAAAGTGTGTAATTCTGCCTCTGTACTATGCAAATGGGAAAAGATCCATGGAGAATTAGTGGGAAAGATATTCCCCGTTCTTAAGGTATTATTTTCATTTTCATGATTGAAAACAAGGTTGAGTAAAAAGTCAGTAAGCTGGAAAAAAGGGAATTGCCATGTCCTTCTAAAGGGGTGTTGGTTGTAGCTGTGTTGGTTTAAGGACACAGGCAGACAAGGTTATTTGGGTAAATCCAATATCTTTTATTAGACCAACTAAAATAGTTGGAGAAATTCTTCTTTGCAAGCTTTTTGGGTACAAATACACTTCTTCAGGCAAAACAAGCATATCTACAGTTGTTATGTGCCCTTTCCGGATGGGGTAGAAGCCAGAAGCCAGTATGCAAAATGCCAGTCAGTGAAAATGCAAATGTGTGGGAGACAATGGATGAGAAACAGGTGGTGGGGGGGGAGGGAAATGGTGACCTGGTGATACAATGTAACTGGTAAATTGTAGACACATGACCTGAGGTATCAGATATTAGACCAATCCAATGTCTATATTTAGTCCATGATTTTATGTATCCAGCAGGGTGGATTTGATATAATTCAGCTCTATTTAAATCATGATTTAAATCACTGGTCAGAAAGCCTCAGTTTAATCACTGTTTTCTACAAAGAGTGCATTCTTGTAGTTCAATATCCTCTATTCATTTAACTTCTTGAAATGTTGCACTTTTAGAGAGCGGTAAGGGGTTCACTCTGTAAACAAACAACAAATTTGCAGAGAAACAGTTGGGCTGATGGGTTAATAATGGGTCTGTTCTCTCATCTCCATATACTGCTGCTAACAAGGATATTGTCTCTGGAGGCACAAATACAGAGTCTGAGAACTGATCTGATTTAAATATAAAAACCTGATTTTTTTTTAATAGTTGATTTTTATCTACCCTAGTATCCAGTAGGTTGATGAAGTGAAGTTCATAGGCTCATCTGCAAAAGGTGTTTTGTAAATTCTCTTTGAGGATTACAACTGAGAGATTGGAGAGAGAGTAGTTATCTTGTAAGGAATGTGCCCCCACAGGTAAATGGGTATTTTTGTCTTTGATAGATTTTCAGTGTATATTCATTCTGGTACGTGGTTGCTGTTTGGTTTCTCCTACATATTTTCCATCAGGGCATTTAGTGCACTGGATGAGAGATGAGGTGCAGCTATAAAATCCAGGAATATTGATGGTTATATTGCAGGGTGTAGTTATTGTGGGAGCAGTGGAGATATGTTGGCAGGTTTTACATTTCTTGTCATGGCATGGTCTGGATCCATGGGTTTTTGTAATCAAAGGCTTGCAAAGATGAATTTCTCCAACTATTTTAGTTGATTTAATAAAAGATATTTGATTTACCCAAAGAACCTTGTCTGCCATGGCCTTATAAAGACACCTTTTTGTATTATTCAAAGGCTATCAAATGGTAAAAAAAATTATAAGACTGATTTACCATTTTATATAATTTACAGGGATCAGGAACATAGAAAAAATTATCATGGAAAACTTCACAAAGCACACAGTAAAACAGTAACACTGCATATCAGTTTGTAACAGAAAGTGAGTTAATAAAGATTAGTTTGTGAAATTAAAATTAAAAAGGAAATGTAGGTATCCCGGACATTTTATGTCATGATTACTTAACATTATTCTGCTGTTTTTTGTTCAGATAAATTATTTTAAGACCCAGAAAAAAGCCAACTGTTTAGAAATCTGGTTACAGTTCACTGAGTTCTCTGAAAAACAACTTTCACCAGATGTATCCTAACACTAACGGTGGTACAAGAACATCTTTTCCCCATAGCAGATCATCAAGCATTACATAAAATGAATCAGGCACTTTTAGGTTAGAAAAATTACCATTATAGATTCCTGTTTTCATAAGTTCATAACATGTTTTATTTGAGAAATAGCTTGTGATCTAATCAGAGAAGGTCTGGAAATACATAAGGCAAAGGAAAAACTGAAGATTAACTCACCCCAAAACATCACATTTCCAACTTCACATGACAGTGAAAGTTTAAATATGGCATTCTGATACACACTTAGTTGTTAAGCTATAGCCATTCATCTACTGTCACTCAGCAAATTATAACAACATATTAATCTATACATTTAATAAAACAATGAAGAATTCACATGTAACTATTACTTTAGACCTTTTTGTGCAATAGAAGTATGATGTTAAAAGGCATTTTTGGACAGGTTTAAATTCTATTTTTGTCCCTTTATATGACAACAACAGTGAAAACAGTTGTGTTTTTATTACACTTTCTACTTTCTAGCCAACCTTAAATTAAAAACATTCAGGTCAGATATTTGTAATCTTAAAATTTTCCAAGTATAAAGTGCACTTGAGATACATTGTTAATCTCCTTATTGATGGTCATATTTTTTTGCTTTGAAGATGATGTTTTGGCACCATTAGAGAAAGATTCTCAAAAGTGATCATCAGGGTGGATAAAAATTGATGATTTTAAAAAAACCCAACAACCCCCAAATGGATTTTTTTTAATTCATCAGATTTTTTTTGTTTAGATGCTTTAAAAAAATATAAACTTATATATAGTTTTAATTTAAGATATGTTAAACTCAAAGATATTATCATGGAATGGGGATTGTTACTTGTAATTATATACTATCTGAGACAATATATTCATGCAACCTTTTAAGAAAAGTTTTATAAATAGGTCGTAGACCAATCTTATGGGGCTCCCAGAGGCTCCTCTATAAATTAGTAGAGTTTAATGAAAACCACTCTAACCAACAGGACTCATTGCTCAGTCTAGAAGATCCCATTAAGCATCTCTGTGATGCTTAGTTTCAGTTCTTAAACTGTGGATTTGTGTCTCTAGAGATAACATGCTTGTTAACTGCAGTAAGTGGAGATAACAGTCCTGGTTATCTACCCATCAGCTCTGTAGTCTCTCTGCAAGTTTGTGAACACAGAGTCAAGCCCTTGCCTCTCTTTAAAAGTGCAAAGTTTCAAGAAGTTAAATGAATAGAGGATATCAAACAACAAGAATACACTTTTTGTAGAAAACTGTGATCAAATTGAGGCTTACTGACCAATGATTTAAATCATGATTTAAATTAAATCCACCCTGAAAGTGATTTAGGTAGAATGAAGTACAGGGGTGGCTCCAGAGGGGTGCAATGGTGCAGTCACACCCTCCACTATGATTCCTGCTCCACCCAAACTTTAAAACCAGCTGCCTGGCAATTGCAGCAGCGCATTTCTGTTCAGGCAGCAGGGAGGAGTAAATTGACTTCATGGCTCTTTATAATCTTCCTGATTCCTTCTAAACTCTTAATTCTACAGGTGTTACTGGCCCTCTCTCTTTTTAATAGTCTTAATGGTTTGCTAATCAGGCTATCCTTTCTTCTGCAATTCTGCTGTCTGTTAGCTGCTCCTGGTAAGTAGCTCCTATTTCACAGCCCTGTAGACCATTCTTAACTGTAGCTAAAATCATTAATTCCAGCGTGGAAATAACTTTCAGGGAAGCATTTGATGCACTGTCAAGGTGCTCAAGATGGCTAGACTGTTCCATGAATGTGAAAAAAAAGATGTCCATTTAATTCTAATGGCTGCAGGACTACTGAAAGAACACCTTTTGATTATTTTATGCCTCGTTTATATCTATCTGTCTATATAGATAGATACGCACACACACTCACATACCAATAAAGTTACATTTGTTTTAGTTTTGATCTTAAGTTGAATAATAGAGCCCTAGACTCTGGAATATTAGTAAAACTTCTAATTTCTTTTTATCTGGAGAAAAATATATGTTGTTTTACACGTGATGGTGTACTTTGCCACCTGTACCCCCACTTCAAAAAATCCTAGATCTGCTGCAGATGAAGTGCATTTTGTCTTGACGAAACTTCCTTTCCCAAACCCCATGGGTTATATTGATTTGCAGGGGTGTCAATGGGCATTGTACAAAAGGACCATAAAACACAGTGAGGTTATTCTAACTACATAGGAAACCTGTATTCCTACAAAATGCCTGGTAGTTGATTTGCTTACTCATGTCCATGAGAACATGCAAAGAGATCATAATTAAGTGACCTTCATCCCTGCTCCATATACTATTCACAGCTGTCTATTTAACAGAATAGTTCTTCCAAATAAAGGATTTATGTAGGGTCAGCTGTTCCATCCAGAGCCCTAGGAGATATAGTTTACATTCCATTAGGGAGCTTCAGAGTAACTGCAACGGAGGACTTTCATGAATATACCAGCAATCAGAACAGAAGACTGAAGGACACTGTAAAAATTACCTAACCTAAGGTAGTTTAGGCATGTAGAGGTGCCCTAGTCAGTATTTTAAGGAAGAGCAGCTCCTGAATTTCGTGGTGGCTCTTGAGTGAATGTGATAATCAGGCATATTTATTTTTACACTGTGGCTTGATTTAGCTCCAGGTTTATACTTATAAAGGAGCAGCTGTTTTTAATCTTGCTTTTAAATTCTGTGGCTGGAATGGTGACCTCCCCCACTGATAGATTCTATCCGTAAGTGGCCAATGAGAATCAAATACCAACTATTATCCTCATCTGAGTTATGCATGGTATGATTCTTGGCTCTTCTTGCTACATATTCATTTTTTTCTGGAACACTTTGAAGCCAGACAAAATTCTATAATGACATTTCCTGGTAAACATTAAAATCTGCTGGTTAGAAAGGTCCAGTGTTTGTTCAGGGCACCTCCGATATCAAGATTGTTCTGTACACTGGCACACTATAAAAATGCCCATTTGAATTAAATACTAAGGCTTAATGTGCGATAAGGTAAATCTTGGGGCCTTGTTACACCGTATGCTGTGAGCCACACATATGTTGATCAGTGTTAGTGACAGCTTGGAGTTTGGGGCAGTCACACCCTTAATCTAGAAACCTTCTCTGACTATCTCCCACCTGCACAGATGTGACTTGCCACTGGAGCCCTGCTGAGCAGAGGTCCATGGGTAGTTTGAGATCCTGGAATACTGGAGGACTTCAAGTTGGGCAACCCATCCGTGGAGAGTGGCCACAATTTAATGGAACAGGAGCTGGGTAGTGCGGATCGGAGCTAATCCTGCCCTGGAGTGGTGGTTAACTGAGCTTTGTAATGAGTGCTTAAAATGACTTTAAGGTGTTAATGTGAGGACAGTCCAGTAGTTAAGAGCTCCAGGAGCTGCCCAAAATTACCGTGTAACAAGGGTCCTTGGGCTAGGAGGAGTCAAGATTTCTTTCAATTTCTTGGTAATTGCAGTTGTGAATGAATGCTTTCTAATATCACATCTAAATATTAAGGGTTGAAACACACTTGTCTGCCGTTCTTAAGACCCCCATCATGCCAGTTAATGAGAGTAGGGAGTTATCTTTCCAATTAAAAATATACATTCTCCCATGAACTGTTACCATGTTTGCATGGCAATGGGCTGGATTACACCTTTTTGAAAACTGGATCAGCAGACAGTTGAGTGCATCCTATCCTCTTCTGGATTAGCAGAGTTCTGCTGCCTCTGCTTCCAGCTGGCAGCCTGTAAGAGATGCATGCAGACACTCCCATGCCTCCTGCTGGCTAGAACAGTCTCTGTTGAGAGAAGCAGAAAAACCAGAGAAGCCAAGACAGCAGGAAGCAAGGAAGTGCCAGGAAGAGCAATAGAAACAGTGGTAACATGGTCCCAAGAGAGAAACTGAGAGAGCAAGTTGTTAAACTGACTGCTGAATTAAATAGGCTTGACATGGTGAACAAATAAATGATTGCTAGCCGTTTGGTTCCTTCTGTGTACAAAGGATCCTCCTGTACTTCCTTTGTAAACAAACAGGTTTGCATCAAAGAAGCATCTGAGTTCATTACCAGTTTTGATCCTTACTAGAACAGGCTTCCAGCCCCAAATTTTGGCTCTTGGCTTGCACTACAATATAGTGACCTGCTGTATTTCAAACTATTAATTAATGTTAAAAATCATAGTTACTTACATGGCTTTCTGCAAATGGCAGTGCAGGAGGGAATAGAGAATTGCCCAACAGATAGTTGAGTATAGTGGTGTCCCTTTCTCTACAGTGATACCTTTCTCTTTTTTTTTGTAGTCAGGAACCCTACTAAGTACCAGATGGAAAACTGACACATTGGATATGATGCCTGCCAAATGGTAACTTGCCAAGATCTGGAGAAGACTTTGGGAGATGGATATCCGGCTCCACTTCAGATGGCTAGAACTTGGCCCTTGCTAACTTCAGTAGGTTCAATGCCATGAGCAGTGCAGCAAGGATGTACTTTTTTTTTTCCATACGATGTTCCCTAGAATAAGATACCTGGCTTTTGAAAGGCAGAGTGAAGAAAAGAGATCTTTCCTTGTGGTAAGTAACTGAGTAGCAGCATCTAGGGAGCCAAGCTTGCTCACTGTTCTGCTCCCTGTGGATCACATGCCCAGTTAACAGTAGAAACTGCTGTTACTGGATTTCCTCACATAATCCACACTCCAATTTCCAGCAGCTTGCTTTTGGAAAAAAAGGTGTGCGTTCTGAGAAAATTCAGTAAATTTCAGTAAGAGCTCTGACAGCTGCAGCAGAGTGTCCCAGCCTTCTTGAACCATTTCTAGTTTTGAGTCTCTTGGTTGAGTTGAACTTTTATTGGATGTCACAAATAGATGAAGTATCAGATTTGGAGAAATTTGAGTCAGTTGTTCACTTTATATGGGAAGATGAAACAGCTTGTCCTCCCAGGTGTGAATCTGACATCTCTCCCACTGATGTCAGTCTGGGAAAGTGTTGATTAAAATATAAAAATAAGTTAACATATGTAATATTCTAGAATAAACAAAAGATGGTAGTTCTGGTAACATCTGTGGGCAAGAGCTCTGTGTGTTAACTGCTGGGAAGCCTACTATGGAGATATGGCTTGATTCATAGCTAAGCACATTACAAAATGGCACCAGCAGAATGGATTACACAAGTGCTTCTGCATGATACAATGACCCAAAAATCTTCTGCTTTCTGTCTAGAAGGGCAGAATTTGGGGCAGGTGAGAATGAAGCATATTAGTAGCCTTTCTCTAGATTGGGGCTAGAACTAGGGCTATAAAACATGCCTTCTTTATGTTGCATTTGCAAAAGAAAAAAAGAAGACATCATGCATGATCCTGTTGGTAGGTACATAATTTTTCAAGGGAAGGATGACTTTACAGCTGAGGCACTGGACTGGAAGTTAGCAGATCTGTGTTCAGGTCTTTATCCTGACAGATTTTCTGTGTGATCTTCACTAAGTACTTCACTGCTCCCTGCTACAATTTCTCAGTTGGTGGAACATAAGTGTAGGACGTGACAGATCTGGTTTGGCCACTAGCTTGCTGAATGATTCCCTGCTGGGTGCCTCGGTTTTCCCATCTAAAAATAGGGTTGCCAATACTGATCTTCATGGTAAAATGCTCTGAAAACAACTGATGGAAAAAACAAGGTATAATTATATTTAAAATGAGAATAGTGAAGTAGCTTTTTTTTTTCTACCCTGAGTCTGCTTTATAATAAACATTTTGGGGCAGATGCATGATATGTATAGCGTTTAGCGGAATGAGGCTCTAATTTCAGTTAGTGTCTATCAGTGTTACTAAAATATTAACACTGCTAACATAAAATATGCCTGACTGGAGGGAGCTAGTAGTGGGGGAGGAGGGGAAGAAAAGGATTTTACCACACTCTTGGCTTTTTTCTGCCCCCCCATGCAGGTGGGGCTTGGGGCGGCTGCCCGGGTTGCCTTTCTTAGTTATGCTACACTCTGAAAACCAGTCATAACGGCATTTGGGCCTTTGTTCATGCAGTACAGAAAAAGTCTACATTTGAATTGATTGTTACTGTATTGCTGAAATTATTTGTACCTCACATTTTTCCTGCTACAAATATATGCCAAAGATTAGTCAGATAAAGTTTAGTTCAGCAAGCTTTTTCTTTTTAGACAAGTATTGGGCTGGACTTGATCTTCCGAGGTCCTTTCCAGCCTCGCAATCTCTGAATCTCACTACACATTCACAGTTCCCCCCTCCTGATTGTTTTGAAGGCTCATCCATGGAGGCCCCAGAATTCAACTGAAAAGAGGGAAAACTGGATGGAGAGTCTTTCAGACATCTACTTGCTCTCCTGTTTTCCAGCCTCATTCTGAAATCATGGCTCCAAAGAGAAAATTGCTGCTTACTTAACTTCATTATTGTGGTGGTTCAACAAGGCAAAGAAAATAAGTGAGTGCAGAGAGATAACAATTAAATGAAGATCCAAGCAATTTGTCCTTTGTTAGTGAGTAGTTTGTTAATTAATGCCTACTCCAAAATAAAGCTGCCACCACACAAATTGGCTTTTGAAGCAACAACTAATTTGAGGGGGGAAAATGAGCCATTTATTCAAAGCTTTTAATGGCTATCCTGGGATACTTTCTTTAAATAATTGTTTCTTATTAGTGAATTATTTTTCCCCCAGGAAATATGCACAGTTACTTAACTGATATTGTGATAATATCACATATCAGCTATTCCCTCATTGTTTTTCTGTTCAGTTCCAGGAAAGTTGGCTCATGAGGAGCAGAAATGCTGGCAGTTGTAACACAGCCATTTCTATTAGAGGATATGACTAGGAAAAACCTACTGTTTTTGTAACTGCTTCTAAAAATAAGTAGTCTTTCTCAAAAAATGAATAAGAGAGTGACATGTGGATTTAAAACAATCTTTCTTGGGAGAAGCATAAAATAACCCAGGATCTGTATCTCGCTTGATAAGAAAAATATGTATTATGTGACATCTGGTACAAGAGGATTCTAGTCGCTTCCTGGTCAGGTGAAGGCTAAGCAGATGACTGCTGAAGCCACCCCTTGTAGGCTGGCATCCTACAATTCCTTACAGCAGAGTACAGACCCTTACCTTTGGCTCTACCCCAACCTATTCTTCTGCATCTGCAACGTTTCTTCTTCCCTGTCTCTTCATCATTGCTGTGTACAATGGAGAAAAAAATGAGGATGCTAACAAAGTAAGAAATACTAGAGAGAAGTGCCTGGGCAAGCTACCGAGGTAAGTGGAAGGAAGGTTGCAGTGAGCAAATGGAAGGAGAGAAAAGCACCAGACCCATAATTTCACCTAGAGCATGAGCACAAATAGGACTGGCCCAGCCATGTAACAAAGCATCCATATTTCTTGTGAATGATCCAGTGGAGATCTTTTTTTGAACCACTAAGCAAATGAATGAATCACAGAGTATCTTCAGGGAAATAAAAACTGACATATTTATTTCTTGTATCTTTCTTAGCAATAGTTCATCTGTACTGCAAAAAATAATTAAAGTGAAACCATCTTCTTAATATGCCTGGTTTAATAACAGCATGTTGTCACCGTTGTCTATCCCAATCATGTCACCAACACTGCTGTGCACAGAAGGGGAATTTCCACTTCTGTTGGGGAGATAAAGAGCCTACTTTTATTTTAAACTTTCAGCTACACTGCTCATTCCCCACTGTAAATCTAGTGATATCTATCAGACAGGAGGATGTATTTCTAAAAGCTTTTCTTGAGTTCACTGAGTCAGTACATGTTTTGCAGTGGATTTTAGAGAGTTCAGAATTGCATCCTTAATACTTCCCAACCAAAGGGGCCAAGTACGTGGGGGTCCGAGGGCCCTGGTCTGCCTTGGGAAGAGGGCTGTCACCTAAAATGCGTAAAACTTCCACATGTCCATCATCTTAGATTCCCCGTGGCCCCCCTCCCCCGCAGAAATAGTTGGTGCCTATGTTCCTAACCCTGTTACGTTGCATACATGCTGTGGTTTTAACTTCAGCCTATTGCACTGCAGCCATTAGCTCTCACATTGCAAAGTGTGGAATGACAGGTAAGGGTCTATATTTTAAAGTCGCTAGTGATATGGGGTGTCTCTAGTTTGTTTGTTTTTTAAGCAGCCTAACCAGGGGCCATTACAAGGAATCTGCTTGTTAGAAGATGCTAAACACCTGCCCTCTGAAAAAATCAGATTCTTTTAAGTTGGGCACCTAAAAACAGCTGGCAGGATGAGCACTCAAAACCAGACATTCTGTCATCCAGCAATGCAAGCAGGCAAATGTCTTTCTTTCTGGGCTCCATTATTTATCTAAACTGTTCCACTGCTAAGCTATGACCTCCATGGCATGAGATGATCTACAATAAAAGGGGAAGGTAATTTCTGGAAGCTCGCTTGTATTTCACCGAATCCACAGAAGAAATCTAATAATCTTTTAGCCTTAGCCACTTGGCCTTGATCCCAGAAGAACACAATAAAAAGTATTTCCCTCTTTTCTGAAAACAGGATGCATATTGATTGAATCAACTTGCATTTTTCATGTGTTGTGCCTACTGATATACATCTTTTAGTGCCAACAAGTGTAAGCAGAGTGGGGAGAGAAACAACAGGTGACATTTTAAAACCTTTCCTCAAAGGATAGTTGTCAGAGGAGAGGCTGATGAAAAGAGAAAATCTGCCCCATCCTATTCCCCCATAAGCAATCTTTTCT
This sequence comes from Gavialis gangeticus, assembly GCF_001723915.1. Classification (NCBI taxonomy): domain Eukaryota; kingdom Metazoa; phylum Chordata; order Crocodylia; family Gavialidae; genus Gavialis; species Gavialis gangeticus. The sequence continues at coordinate 17,011,943 of NW_017729006.1, read as the reverse complement.
CTGATCCTTAACACTCTTTTCTCTACCAGCCTGTTGAATGGCATCTTACTCCATCAGCAGTTTCACTGAAATCAATGGGTCAAACAACTGATAATGGCTTTCAGTAGGACTTCGTGCAGAGTAACCTACTACTTAGCATGAATAGGCTTCCTTGGATACTTCCCTCATATACTTCTAAGCTAAGAGAAAGCATTTATTGGTTTAGCACATTTTTGTGGTTACTACAAACTGGCTAAGGGATGATGACAAAGGGAATAAAATAGATTATACAGAACGAATATGTGTGAGGGAGGGGAAAGGTGCCCCAAGAATTTCTTGGCAGCAAGATCTGATAATCTGTAGAAAAGTCTCCTGAAGAAAGTAGAGAGAAACTTCAGTCTCTTGGGTCAGTTACAATTATACTTGATACAACATTAGAAAACAAACACTAGAAGACAAACCAGGATCAGCTTAGACACAGTCATTTATGTCTAATAACCATGATCTGTTGCCACTATTTGGTAACTGTTTTACAATAGAACTTGCTGCTTATCACTTCCTTCACTTTGAGGCTGCTGTGTGGCCATTCCCATGTTACAGGAGCTGATCCACAGCCCACTTAAATCAGTGAGCTGTCTTTTAGTGGAAAGCAATAATTTTCAAAGCAGGACTTGGAAACTGAGCTAGTAGCATTGCTATTGTCTGAAAGGCAGGGTGAAAATTATGGCAACCAAGAACTAGGAGCATTCAGAAGGTGTGGCAGTGCTTAGTGGCTGTTATAAACAAGAGAGATGTTTAGAAACATCTAAAATTATTTGAGGGAAAGCCCATTGTGGCAATGATGCTGGCAGTTACTGGAAGGCTTTATATAGTAAAAGTATTCTGGACTCTGTCTTCCTGTCTGTCTCAAGTTCTCTTACTGCATTTACTTGACTCCATGGTGCTTTCTTTGATTAAACAGTAGGACTTTCAGTTTCCATGTGTTCCTAAATGGTGTTAAAATATATTTATCGCAAAAAACAGCTATATTTTCACTCTCTTACTACTACAGGACTAGCAATAAAATTGTCTCTGTCTTACCCCAGGTAGAGCAAGGTAAACAACTTTGTCATTGGTCACACCTCCAATGAACATCATCTGTTTTGCTGTTCACAAGTTGTGCATGAACAGATTGCCAAATTCTCACATTTACGTGATGTGACTTGTTTCTGAATTTATTTACGGAATAATTCTGAGTCTGTAAATTCTGACCCAAAGAGTGCAGTGTCTTCAACTAATGTGTACTTAAGTTTCAGATTTTATGATTGGTAGTGGTGAAAGATGAAAGCCTAAAATAGCCTGTTCTGCCAAAGCTGTAGTCAAATATTTAAAAAAAAAATAGTCTAAGAAGAAATCTGCTGCATCCAGCATTCAGATGCTTCTTTATAAGAATTCAACTAAGTTTTTAAAAAATAAAGAGATTCTGCAGCAGTCTGTGGATGATTCATGCTTGGCTTTCCCTCAAATTTCACCCAGAACTTTCTTCTTGTCTTTTGTTCCAGCTGTTCTGCATGTCCTGCCAGGGTGACAGCAGCAGTGTAGACCAATATTCAAGTTTGAAACTCTAGAAGGTGAGACAGCATGGACTACAGTGAAAAAGGTGTAATTCCAACATCACACACACAAATCTAGGATTCTGAAAAGCGGGGTGCAGATGGTGTTGTGTATCATCACCAGGGATCCTGGTTTTCTGTTTAAAAATCCCAAATTCTCTGGTTTTAAGCCCCCAAATCTGTGCTTTTCTGTGATTAAAATGAAATGGCACTATATATATAGGTATCTGTTGAACATAGTGTTTTACTGCTTTAAAATTGTAAGCATATCAATCTGGAAGCCTACCAGAGCCTCAATCATTAAAATAAATTCTAAATTTTGCCTCTTGATTTGGTGTTTTTTATCATGGAAAATCAGAGCTCCCTGTGCTGCCTTCACTCACCAGGACACAGTTCCAGCTGCAGCTGTTTCCCCCCACTGCTTTGTGGTGCTGAGCAGTCCTGATATGTTGGTGCCCAGCCCCTGCCCATCCTCTTGTTCCTTACTTTCAAGCCACAGCCCTGCTGGTGCCCCTCACTCCTACCCTGCAGCCCTTCATCCTTGCTGGTGCCTCTCCTGATTCACAGCCCCCCATCCCTGCTAGTGCCCCTCACTCCCAACCTGCAGCACCCCACCATCCCAAGCCTTGTTGGAGGGGGTCCCCAGCTGCCCCTCCTCCCCCTCCCCATGTAGAGTCGCAGAACTCCAGCAGGGAAAGGCCGGGGCATCCTTCAGGGGCAGCGGGGAGCAGCATGACTGAGCTGCCAGGGATGGATGCCTGTGCTCTTAGGGATAGGGCAGCAAAGTATCACTGAAGTAAATGAAGGAGAAATACCTCCCTAATAACACTTTCCCACATGAACAATAGGAGGTACCGTGCGGGTTACTAAGGTATGCCAGCAAAGAGGAAGGAAGTTTGTGCAGCTGTAAGTGGGAGGAATGGGAATTTCCACAGCTTCTCTATTAAGCTGTGTCCATGCTGAGAAAGTGTTTACAATTCTAGACTATAATATTGAGGGAGTCATTGCCTGCTACTTAATAATGCCTAGTCTGAAAAACAGTGGTTCCCTTTCAGAAGCCTAGCTTTTTTTTTCTTATTGTTTTATTAGAGCTTCATTTGATTATAGGTAAGCCTAACAGTTGGAACCAGATACCCAGCATAAAAGAATATAGCGTCATCAAGTATCTCACTCATGGAGCAATGTAGTTGCACTGTGCATAGCACAGTGAGATCCTGGATTTTAGCTGAGAAATTAGACTACTCCTGTACTTTGAAATTAGCCCATTTTCTTTGCCCTTTCTTCATTTCTCAGTATGTTCACAGTCATTAGGTTTTTATAGTTGCTTTGGTAAGTTTATAATCATCTATTAGCAGAAAACCTTTTATTTTCACAAAAGTTTAACATTCAGTGTTGCTTGCTTCAATACAATTAACTACTAGCAATTTTTATAGCATATACTGTAATTATATCTACAGAGTGGCTGATTAAAACCATAATATCCCTAAGGTTACTCAGAACAGTCTCTCACAAATGGCAATGTTGTACACTTGAAAAATATATATGAAGCCAAGGCTATGCCTGTGCAATAAATGCACTGATGCACCTCTCTCATATTTCTAGTCAATCATTAACGATAGGATTGGTTTAATTAGTCAGAAATCAACTAAAATAATAGCTCTGTCTGGTACCTTTTTTTCTTTAGTTTGTCATAAAATGGTACAGTACATTCTACGAGGAGTAATCTTTTTAAAGGTCATAATTTAGTTGAGAATAAAACCAACCTGCACAGTATTTTCCCTGGGGTTCTAGTATGAATTTATATACTCCCATTCCTGCAGAGGGAGGGAAAGGGCATGGAGGGGGGGAGCAGATCGAGATCCCTGCAGTGAAGTGGGGAGTGGGGCTGGGGCAGGGCAGGGCGCAGGATGGAGTCGCAAGTGGCTTGTCTGAGGGATGTGGGGAGGGGGGACAGCTCCTGCAGCTGCATGCACCCCAGGAGGGCATGGAGGGTGTGCGCCCCTGGATCAGCATGCGGGGCAAGGGCAGACTGCTGCTCTGGGCAGGGATGGCATCAGGCTCTTCCAGGTGAGGGGCTGGACTGGGCCTGACTTCAGTACTTGGGGAGGGCAGCAGTGGTGCTGGGAGTGGGGCTATCAGGGTGGGGTTGCAGCCACCACAAAATTTGCCTTAACCCCACTCCCAGTGCTGCCATCTGCCCCGAGCACAACCTGGACCAAATCCCTGCCAGGAAGAGCCCGGCATAGCTCCAGTCACAGCCTGCAGCGGCAGCTCATCCTCACCCCACGTCCTTCCAGGGTGTGTGCAGCGGCAGGAGCTGCCCGTCCTTCCCACATCACCGGCAGCTCCGTCTTGTGCCACATCCCACCCCAGCTGGGCAGCACCTGTCCCTGCCCCAGCCCCACTCCCTCCCTCACCATGGGGGCCTCAATCTGAACTCCTCCCCACTGCCTCTTCCCTCCCCTGCCCCTTCTCCAACAACAGACTGACCAACTGGATGCTGCTGGGCTGTGCTACTAGCTGCCTACATGCTGCACTGCAGCTGCATGCATTCACAGGGGCACTTATTGGTGACATTAATCTGCCACATCAGCCAAAAAAAGCCAATTGCCAATATTGTCAATTTTCCTCATATTGGTGCCAATCCAATATTGGACCAGTGTATCAGTGCACCTCTAGTTTTTAGACTTAATTTCAGTCTCTGAATTAGGCAGATTGATAAACAAATGGTGGACAGTGGAGACAACAGACAAAAATGCTTTTGTAGTGAAAAGAGGGGTCTAGAATTCAGAAGAAATTGCTTAGTTTCTCAATATTATGGCAGACATCCAGTTTGGGCAAACTGATCCCTCTGGGTTATAGTTCCACACCTGTATAATGGCAATAAGTAATGCTTTACAATGTGTAGTTTAAGGTCACTTTCTAATTTAAAAGAGTTGGGAACTGGGAGATGGTCCCTGAGTTAGGGACCAGCTAGTTAGTTAATTAGAGAGACAAAGGAACTGAAGAGACCTGCCCACTGCTCCACAGTAAAGTTATTTAGTTCTCATTCATGTCTGACTTTCTTCATTGAAGCCAGTGATCCCTACACTGTTCTTTCAGCATTGGTGTCTCTTGCCTATTTATATGATTAGAGCTTTGGTGCAGGGAGTATCACTAATTTTGCATAGCATCTAACACAAAGGGGTCCTTGTCTACTTTGGGGTTAATCAGCTGCTATATCCCGTTCCTTGACTATGAAGACAATGAGCAGAAAGGTATTGTCAAAATGGCATTAGAGAAAAACAATTTTACCTGTGGTATTCTAAGTAGGCAGAAGGGACACCAAAAATGAAAAGGTTGCATGATCTTCTCATGCCCAATAAACTACTGATGCTTCCAGCATTTCTAATAATTGCCTTCCTCAAACAGACCTCAAATTCTTAGTGGGCAAAAGCATTGATGTGCTGCTGCTTACTAAGTAACAGCTTTGAAATTCCAAATAAATTATTTCTTTCCCTGTTAATTTAAATGGATCTTGAATTTCCACCTCCTGGGCCACTCATTATTAGGAACCTCATAGGAATGGCAGTCTAGCATCTTAGGGATGGGAGAATTGGTCTTAATATTTTATAGATAAAACAGTGATGATGGAAGTGGGGAAGTTAATAATACCTAGCTTTTCCAGTAGAACATTTCACTAGAAAGGTAAATATTTAGGGTGTAGGTGTGAGCTGACAAGGTGACTCTACAGGGTGGAGTCAAAGCTGGGCCGAGATTTCCTGAGGCCCAGTCTACTGCTCTGTCCATTACACCAGATTTAAATTTATATGCCACTGTTCCCAACAAAGGCTCAGGGTGGCTCACAGCAAGAGAGCAAAATAACTTCTAAAACAGGAAAACAAACAAGAGAGCAAAACAATTTATAAAAGTGAATAGAGTATGCAAATAAAAAAAACATGTCTCCACCAAACAATATCACAGCTTGGCCTTCCTTGTTAAATGCCTGCTCCAGTACAAACACACTTAAAGTGTATTTGTAAGATGTTCTTGTGACTGCAATGCTAGTGTGGATGGTTGTTCTGCCCTGTAGTACATACACATCCATGAGCCGGAGTGCAGAGACATACTTCAGTCTAGATATACCCAACTATCTTTACAACTGGATGCATTGGAAGGAAAATGTGTTTGGCTTTAGAGGTGGAAGAATGTAAAAATTAGTACCCAGAACAGTTTTTTGAAGGAAATACTCTGAATTTTTCTCCTTTATGAAAGCTTTCGGTGTACCAGTCTGTATACGCACACACCGTGTCTGCAATGACTCACTGAAGTCATGTTCATTTTATGCAAATTATTTTTCATACAGGTCAAGCTGAAAGGGCAAAACAGGATTTGGATGCTGAAGCAAAAATGAATTTCTCATCTAGGGACTGAAGACAAAAAGCTTTGACAACTGAACTGAAAGTCATTATGTATCTTTAAGACTATAAGCACAACACACTTTGAAATTCTAGTGTAGCTTTGTGCTTCCTGAGTCTGTTTGTGCTAACAGTGTTTAAAATGAACCCCCTACTCTACCAGAAACTCAGCTATCGAAGATTGGATTCTACTAGAAGAAAAGGCATAGACTCTTTAAGCAGCCCTACATTGTTGAACTGAAATTGATGAACACTTTTAAACAAGCTTCATGTTATCAAGGCCCTCACATCAGATAAACCCCAGAACAGTAGTTATAGACCACACTTTCCCATGTCCTCCTGGGCATGTCTACACGAGATGCTGTGTCACCTTAGTGACAAGCTACAGTGATGTAACTCACCGTTATAGCGATATAGCATTGACAGGCACGAACCATGATGCTGCTGGAACTGCACAATAGGGTCAGAAATGACCCAAATGGCACTGGGACTGTACAGTACTGGCAGTTACTGTGCAGTTATTAATACTTGCTTTAGTAACAACTGCACAGTCATTTTTAGTACTTGCTATAGCTGTACTACAACTGTGCAATCAGGCACTTGTGCAGACATGCTCCCTGTGTCTCAAAAGCCAAGATTTCCCTGCCTTCAGAACTACAGGCAGAACATGGGCAGCAGGTTTCATCACATCTAATCCTGAAAATGATGTGTTAATTGGTATTGAGACTGCATTCACAGAAACAACAGAAGCCCAGGATGTTTAATCCCCCCCTCTAATTATCTAGCTCTCAGGGATCAGGAAGATTTCTGTCAAGTGCCAATAGACTTCAAATAGAATGTGCATTAGAGCTAACATCTAGAATCATTAATTTTCTGAGAAATAACAACAGATCTCTGGATGCTGCCATCAAACAGATAAATAGTTTGATGAAAACATTGATAATGGACATGAAAAATAAAAATAATGGGCAATAAACAAGTTAGTTAAGTTAATATTATTTTAAAGTAATTTAAAATAACTAATACAAATAAGGTCTCCGACCTCAAGCTCTCTAATATTTGCTATGAATCTAAACCAATACTTCTTGCTTCCTGTAAAAAAAGAGGGAGAAAAAAAGACCTTTAAATGGAATTCTATACTGCCATCAGTGTTAATTAAATTTTTGGGTAGAAGGTACCTGTAATTGCACAGGCAGCTGCAGATTGTTTTGGCAGCAAAGCTTTCCTAATTGAAATATATGTAATATTTATGAAAATAGCAGAGATTGATATTTTTGTATTTATGCCCTGGATCTGATTGTTTCTTATAGATGCCATGTCTTACATAATTGTTTGCTAGACCTATTAATGCAGTGATTCTCAACCAGAGAGTCTTGAGATCTTTTCAAGGCTTCATTGGGGTGCCCTACAATATTGGGTATGCAAACATGATTCGCAAGATGAACCCACAGATTTCAAACAGAAATCTAAAGTGTTAAAACCATTCTGACCTGTTGTGGTGTTTTTGAGTTCTTCGCAACTGATACATTTCTCTATTATTTTTCTATAGTCAAAAAAACTGGTGAAAACTAGGAGGTGTGCCTTCAGCCTACCCAGGAGTGCCTCCAATGTAAAAAGGGTGACTGAGAACCACTGTATTAATGTTTCCTTGTGTTACAGACCTGGTTGAACACTTGCTTGTGGACAGTCACTAAAGCTTGGATCCCACAGCCTTTCAAGGCATTGACAAAAGCGATGTTTTGTGGTATGATCAGCCGCTGAAGTGCACAGCTGCAGAGCACTTTAAAAAGTGCCTGACTGCAGATAAATTAACCCTCATTACATGAGGGTTCAGATGAAGGCGCTCCAAGTAGAGCACCTTCATTAACTTCATTAATTTTTGTTAGTGTGTGCTGGAAGCAGTGGTCTCTTCAGGAAGGGAGGAGGGGAAGGGGGAGGAGAGAGTTCTGTCTGGGGTTTCTATGGTGGAGGACATGGATTGGAGCCCCACAAGGTGAAGGGCTCCAATCCATCTACCCCCCCCAACCCCCTCCAGTGCTGGCTGGGCAAACCTGAGAACATACCTCTCCCCTGCCTTCTCCCCCTCCCATCCTGAGACAGCATCCTGAGACAGGAGCTGGGAGAGGGGGGCAGAGCTAGGAGAAGAGGCTGCAGACATGCAGTTTCTCTAGCTGGTTCGGTTCCAAAGTGGAGCTCAGTGATCCAACAGCAAATGTCTGTTGAGCTGGGTGGGTCAATCTAACTCATGGCACTTTCTGTGAAGCACCATGAGTTAGACCAGGGAGCTATATATTTGTCAGCTCCCTCAAGTTTGCTAAACTGGTGGAGCATGCAGACCCTCCCTCCCTTTCCTCTTCCCTCCCCTGGCTCATTCCAGGATATATATTGTAGTGCTGGTATCCCTTCCTGGGATGTGGGGCCCTGCAGCCTGTCTTTCCTTGGCCTCAAAACTTGTGAGGTCCTAGCATGGGCAAATCTAGGATTTTGAAAAAGTGGGGTGCAGAGGATATGGTGCATCCCATATAACACAACACATATTTTTTTCCAGTTAAAGAGAAACTAGAAGCTTTACTAATGAGCTATAGGCCTAGCACTATATTATTCAATTTAAGATCAAAACAAAAACGTATAACTTTACTGGAATGTTCAATAATTTGTTAGATTATGTATTAAGTTAAAAAACACAACAAATTAGGCAAAAAATCCTCAAAATAGACAAAAGATAGTTTTTGTTAGTCTTATAGTCCTTATAGTTAAATGTATGTGCTTTATTCAGATTTGTAAAACAAAACCTAATCTTTTTGAGCACCTCAACAGGGCCTCCAATACTTCCCTCAGTCATTTCTGCACCTGAGTTAATAATATCACAACTGAGTTAAGATTTTTAGCTTGAATTCTGCAGGGCTGTGAAACAGAAGAGAGGAATGGCTAACAGGCAGCAACATTGCAAAAGAAAGGACAGTTTGAATACTGGGACATTAAGAGAATTAACAAGGAAAGAGGATCATTAACACCTCTGGAATGAAGTGAAATTAGCAGGAATTAGATAGATTATAATAAGCCACAAAGTCAATGGACATCCTCAATGCTGCCTGAACAGCATTGGCAATGTGTAGGGAGTGCACACGGGTGCACATGCACCCCCTGAGATTGGTGGGCGACCCCCTGAGATTGGCCACCACTGACGCTGTGGGCAGTTGCTGCTCGCCACCCCCACCCTTGCCGCTGACAACACTGCCAGTGGGGTCTGCAGGCAATCGCTGATCACTGGTCGGTGCTCACCACCCCCCTCCCCCCTGTCACCAACACTGCCACAGCTGCCTGCAGGAGCTTCCTGCCTGCCACTGCTATGCCCCTGCTGCTGACACCACTGCTGCCTGCAGGCAGTTGCCGTGTCCCCCCAGCCTCAGGAGACACATGATGTTCATGCTGCCCCTCCCAGACAACTGGTTTTAAAGTTTGGGTGCAGCAGGAATAAAACGGGGGAGAGGGGTGCAACTACACAAATGCACCACCTCTAGAGCCACACCTGGGTCCTAGTATCTCACATATCGCTGCCTCAGAACTCCACACTTGAGAGAACAGTGGACTGCTGTTTCACCTTTTGGGGACTTTATGACAGTGAAAGAAGTACCTTGCAAAGGTATTTTAAAGAACACACATGTTGCTCATAGACAAAAACAGAAGAGATATAAGGGTCTGAAAAATAACATACACCTGCACACATGACACCATGATTCTTTTTCTTCCTCGTATCTTTTTCTTCCAGTGAGAGAGTCTGTGCTTCTTTTCCTGAGTCTTTTCTATTTTCCAGTCCTTTGTTATTGCAAATTAGAATCTTTAACTAATTAACAGTCTTTGGCAGGTAGAAGTGGACAAAACACCACACCCCTTGCCCCCCCCTATTTATTAGGTAAGGTATACAGGTGGTGATATGGGCTGCCTACACCCACTGCTGACTTCCAACACACTGACATTCTTTACCCACTCCTGCCACTTTGGGCCTATCAAGAAGGTATGATACGGAAGTGAAAAAGAGACAAGCACGTATAAAGAAAATGCAGTGATCTCCCAAGCTCTTCATACTTGTCCAAATGCTTCTCAGAACAAGGGGACATGACATGGAGCCCATTCCTAAAGTGAGCTCTGCACAAGCTCAAGACTGACTTCAAGCAGGATCTTGGGCACATAGTGCTCCACCTATCTAGAGCTTCTTGCTGGTCCCAGAATCACAGTGTTCTGAAGAACCTCAGTACACAAGGGTCAAAAAGGCCCAACAGACATGAGACTTTCGTCCATCTGGCCTTCCGATTCCAGCTACTAAAGCTCTACCAACTACTGCACCCCATTGCTACAATACCATAGCAAGGAAGTTTGGGGCCCAGGGCAAGCCCACAGCAGCAGCCCGCCCTCACCCTGTGCGCAGATCCAGGAGGCACTCTCCCCCCCACCATGCTTGCCTGGGAGTGCACGCAGTGGCAGGAGCTGCTCACTCCCCATCCCCACACCCCCCTGGATGAGCCACTCACTGGGCAGTGCCTGTTGGTGCCCCTTTGCTTTGGCGCCTGCTCACCCCCACCCCCACCCCCTTTGCTACCATACAGCGCTGCTGAGTCTGTTCATGGTCATGGTGCTTAAAATGAATCCCCTTTCAAATGCAGGACAGCAATACAGATTGTAACAGTTTATTTCTGGCAGGTCCCACAGCACACTGAAGGAGGACCAATGTCTGAGGCCAACTTTTCTGGGACCTTGAACAAATGATTTTCTTATACACCATTAGCCAACCTATTAAGATTAGATGTAATATTCATTATTTGAATCTCCTTTCTAGTTCCTTTTAACTAAAATTTCAAAGCATGTGTTAGCTCCTCTGCTAACTACCTCTACAGGGTCATTTAGGCAGGAGTAAAAAATATAGGGCTGGGGTTTATTTGATACTATTTCAGTAGGTTGTGCGTAAACATTAGTGAGAGTTGAGCAAATATACCCTCTATAAGTTCAAGTTAAACTTTAATTTTTAAAGCCATAATTAAATATGACGGGTGAGAAGAAAATGATTCATATAGCATCTATTTTTCATTAAGAAATGAAATCAGAGAGCTGCAGCTTTCCCACTTCAGAAAGTACCATGGGTTTTGTAAAATAAGTGTAACCCTATGATGCAATTTGGAGTTCAATATTTAACCCGCTGTAGCAGGCTTACCTTTCAGAGCTTGGCATGAGTCCCAGGCTTGAGATTCTGCTGTTTTGATTGGTGGAGCCCATCCATCAATCAGAAGCCATCAAGAGAAATGAAGTCACACCCCTTTCCTGAGGGGAGGGGGAGAAGAGCTCCCCGGGATCTGATTGAAGACTGCAACACTCAGGTCTGGAAGACTTCAGGGGTGGAGCTCTGGAGAGTATAAAAGGAGCTGCATGCCCAGCACATGGGAGATGCATCAGGGACGGAGAAGAGAGAAGAGCAGGGTTTAGAAGAGCTGAGGAGAGCTGCTCACCAGGGTGAAGCAGTAGCCCAGAAGAGCCCCTGAAGACTTCTATCAGCGGGGAGCTGCGGATGGCTCCAGCAGTTGGGCTCTTGGTGTGCAGCATGGTGCACGGCACCTGGAACCTGGAAGCTGTGTGAGGTGGCTTGGGTCTGCAACCTTTGGCGTGCAGCCAGAGACACAGTGCATAGCTCGGT
>NW_017729006.1:16991063-16995292 GCF_001723915.1 Gavialis gangeticus | reverse complement strand
CCAGACAACTGGTTTTAAAGTTTGGGTGCAGCAGGAATAAAACGGGGGAGAGGGGTGCAACTACACAAATGCACCACCTCTAGAGCCACACCTGGGTCCTAGTATCTCACATATCGCTGCCTCAGAACTCCACACTTGAGAGAACAGTGGACTGCTGTTTCACCTTTTGGGGACTTTATGACAGTGAAAGAAGTACCTTGCAAAGGTATTTTAAAGAACACACATGTTGCTCATAGACAAAAACAGAAGAGATATAAGGGTCTGAAAAATAACATACACCTGCACACATGACACCATGATTCTTTTTCTTCCTCGTATCTTTTTCTTCCAGTGAGAGAGTCTGTGCTTCTTTTCCTGAGTCTTTTCTATTTTCCAGTCCTTTGTTATTGCAAATTAGAATCTTTAACTAATTAACAGTCTTTGGCAGGTAGAAGTGGACAAAACACCACACCCCTTGCCCCCCCCTATTTATTAGGTAAGGTATACAGGTGGTGATATGGGCTGCCTACACCCACTGCTGACTTCCAACACACTGACATTCTTTACCCACTCCTGCCACTTTGGGCCTATCAAGAAGGTATGATACGGAAGTGAAAAAGAGACAAGCACGTATAAAGAAAATGCAGTGATCTCCCAAGCTCTTCATACTTGTCCAAATGCTTCTCAGAACAAGGGGACATGACATGGAGCCCATTCCTAAAGTGAGCTCTGCACAAGCTCAAGACTGACTTCAAGCAGGATCTTGGGCACATAGTGCTCCACCTATCTAGAGCTTCTTGCTGGTCCCAGAATCACAGTGTTCTGAAGAACCTCAGTACACAAGGGTCAAAAAGGCCCAACAGACATGAGACTTTCGTCCATCTGGCCTTCCGATTCCAGCTACTAAAGCTCTACCAACTACTGCACCCCATTGCTACAATACCATAGCAAGGAAGTTTGGGGCCCAGGGCAAGCCCACAGCAGCAGCCCGCCCTCACCCTGTGCGCAGATCCAGGAGGCACTCTCCCCCCCACCATGCTTGCCTGGGAGTGCACGCAGTGGCAGGAGCTGCTCACTCCCCATCCCCACACCCCCCTGGATGAGCCACTCACTGGGCAGTGCCTGTTGGTGCCCCTTTGCTTTGGCGCCTGCTCACCCCCACCCCCACCCCCTTTGCTACCATACAGCGCTGCTGAGTCTGTTCATGGTCATGGTGCTTAAAATGAATCCCCTTTCAAATGCAGGACAGCAATACAGATTGTAACAGTTTATTTCTGGCAGGTCCCACAGCACACTGAAGGAGGACCAATGTCTGAGGCCAACTTTTCTGGGACCTTGAACAAATGATTTTCTTATACACCATTAGCCAACCTATTAAGATTAGATGTAATATTCATTATTTGAATCTCCTTTCTAGTTCCTTTTAACTAAAATTTCAAAGCATGTGTTAGCTCCTCTGCTAACTACCTCTACAGGGTCATTTAGGCAGGAGTAAAAAATATAGGGCTGGGGTTTATTTGATACTATTTCAGTAGGTTGTGCGTAAACATTAGTGAGAGTTGAGCAAATATACCCTCTATAAGTTCAAGTTAAACTTTAATTTTTAAAGCCATAATTAAATATGACGGGTGAGAAGAAAATGATTCATATAGCATCTATTTTTCATTAAGAAATGAAATCAGAGAGCTGCAGCTTTCCCACTTCAGAAAGTACCATGGGTTTTGTAAAATAAGTGTAACCCTATGATGCAATTTGGAGTTCAATATTTAACCCGCTGTAGCAGGCTTACCTTTCAGAGCTTGGCATGAGTCCCAGGCTTGAGATTCTGCTGTTTTGATTGGTGGAGCCCATCCATCAATCAGAAGCCATCAAGAGAAATGAAGTCACACCCCTTTCCTGAGGGGAGGGGGAGAAGAGCTCCCCGGGATCTGATTGAAGACTGCAACACTCAGGTCTGGAAGACTTCAGGGGTGGAGCTCTGGAGAGTATAAAAGGAGCTGCATGCCCAGCACATGGGAGATGCATCAGGGACGGAGAAGAGAGAAGAGCAGGGTTTAGAAGAGCTGAGGAGAGCTGCTCACCAGGGTGAAGCAGTAGCCCAGAAGAGCCCCTGAAGACTTCTATCAGCGGGGAGCTGCGGATGGCTCCAGCAGTTGGGCTCTTGGTGTGCAGCATGGTGCACGGCACCTGGAACCTGGAAGCTGTGTGAGGTGGCTTGGGTCTGCAACCTTTGGCGTGCAGCCAGAGACACAGTGCATAGCTCGGTGCATGGAGCAGGATCTTTGGAGCTGCTTGGGTGGCTCAGGTCCCCAACCTCTGCACAAGGCCGGGGCTCAGTGCAGAAAGCGCTGCATGGAGGGTAAGAGACCCTGGGAACCGCTTGAGGTGGCTCGGGTCTACAGCTGCTGGCACAGGGCAGCAGCTCAGTGCAGACGATACTGCCCAGAGGGTCCGGGAGCAGACCGAGCCCTGGTGCTGCACAAGGCTGTCTGGGCCTCCAACCCCTAGCACAAGGGGTGCATGTGGCCCTAAGTCAGGCTGGTGGCAGCAGAGTCAGGCAGCAGGAAAGCCTGGCTGGGAACAGAGCTCGTCTGGAGAATGGGAGGCAACCCTCCAGGACTGGGGAGTAGTAAGTTACCCTGGACAGAGGGTCCCCACAGGGGAGGGACCCCCCCAGGGTTGCGAAGGGGCACCACATGGGCAACTCCTGGGTGACAGCGGGGGGGGGGAGGGCTTAGGAGTCTTTGAGGTCTCCCTCTCCTCTTTCCCCCCACCTCCTTTCCTGTAGTGGTACCTGGGGAGTGGGGCTCCTGCCCTGGAGGGCACCCAGGTAGTCTAAGGATTGCTTGTTATATTTGTAGACTGTGCCTTATAGGTTATGTGAATAATTTGAAGTAATAGTTTGTATATTAATAGAGTTATAAGGTTGCCCAATCAATATCCTTTGTTCTGGATTGTTCTATTTTTCATCTGTATATTTTAATAATAATTGGGTGTGTGTGTATATATACATATACGTATATATGGTATAGGGTTTATTGTTTTGTAAATTTGTACATATATATAATCTATGTCCTTATCCTTTAATGGCTTTGTAGTAATAATAAATCTGTATATAGATAAATAATTGATTGACTGGACCTGACTCTATAGGGGATGGAGGCAGCCACTGGGCTGTTCTGTCCCTCCACAGCACACTGCTACTCCTCTGAGGACTGCCACTACTGCTGCTGCCTTCCTCTGCCCTTCCCTGGCCCCAGACAATGCTTGTGCCTGCCCAACTTGCCCCCCACACTCCCAGCAGCATGTTCTGCTGCAAGTAGGTGGACAAGGAGATGGACTTTGAAGCCCAGCTTATCCCCTCCACTCCTCCTGTGTTCCTGGGGCCAGCAGGCAGGGTCTCAGGTAGTCACCAGCATCAGACCCTGAAGGAGCAGGCTTAGCAGCAGGGGCTTCTCTTGTCCCCTGAGGTACAGACCATGGGTCAGGAGGGGGCAGACAATGGAAAGAGCAGGGAACAGCAGGGCAATGTCCTGCCCTCACTGTCCTTAAGTGGCACCAGCTACCTCAGCGATTCTTAACTGTTTTTAACCTCAAGGCCACCTCCATATCGTTTCTGAGTTTAAGATTTATTTCAGTGATTTTTAACTAGGGTGTAGCAAAATTCAGAAAAGTTATGGAGGGGTGCCTTGAGACTAAAAAGGTTGAGAGCTGCTGGTAGAGAGAATAACTCTTTGCTTAAAGAAAGACGTATTTTGGGTCATTTTTTATCAGTGCATCTCAGCATTGGTGTGATTTCCTCTGGCAGAGGAATGGACTGTGTTATATTTAGCTAATCTATATGGCTTCCATTTGAGTTGCTGCTTCACAAAGTAATTTAGAATTTGTCCAAGTGAATAAAGCTATTTGGTGCACAACTAGACAGTCAAATCAGTGGTCTCCAACACAGGGATCTTAGGCACCATGTTGCCAGTGAGACCTTCTGATATTACTCATGGCCACAAGAAGTTAAAAAGTTAAAATTGACTGAGAGAACAAAGTATGATGTTGCTTGTGATATATTACTTGTTCAGTATTATTGCCAATGGGCCAGATAAGGTAAGATTATTGAGTAAAATTATTTCATAGGAACATTATAGTGGAAGTGACCTTCAGAGTCATTGCATCCAGTTCCCTGCCATTTTAGGCATCCGTGATGCAATGCCTTTCATAAATATATCAGATTCCATCTTAACAGTACTTGGGGGGGG
>NW_017729006.1:16985770-16990879 GCF_001723915.1 Gavialis gangeticus | reverse complement strand
GGGGGGGGGGGGGTTGTTTTGGGGGTTTTCTTGTTTGTTCTTTTTTGCTTTTTGGTTTTAATCCTCACTACTCCTATGGGTGTTCCAGAGCCTCTCCACTCTGATTAGGAGCCTTCTAATTGCCAGCCTGAATTTAAGTATGGTCAGTTTGTTCTGTTACCAACATTGCCATCTACCTTCAAGAGCGCTCTACACTCTGCCTGGTATTTACCCCTCAGAGGTAGACAGGAATCTATAAATTGCTGTCTATAAATTCCTGGGAAAATTTATTTTGAAGATGGTAGCAGGACACCTCTAACTATGTCTGATCCAGTTTAATGCTGTAGTCAGTGCCATAGGAACAAAGTTTGGTGCCTGGGACAAAGCCCGCAGCAGCAGACCACCCTTGCCCCATGCACAGATCCAGGGGGCACATGTCCATGCTTGCCTGGGAGTGCACACAGTGGAAGGAGCTGCCCTTTTCCCATCCCTGCACCCCCTAAAATGAACCACTTGCGGCTCTGTCCCGCAGCCTGCCCAGGCATGGCAGCACCTGTTGGTACCCCTTTGCTTCGGCGTCTGAGGTGGTTGCCCTGCTTGCCCGCCCCCCCCCCCTTGCTACAGCACTGGGTATAGTTCTCTTTCAAACATGGATAGTGCCTAATAATGCTACTGGATCCACAGATGACTCAATTTTCTCCTGTATAACATCCAAGAATATATACTGTATTCATATTACAGTTATATTTGTTAATAGTATTAAGCAGCAAGGGTGATATGATCCTGCTGATGATGTACAGTTCTCCATCTCATTATATCTAACCGATGCTTTTGCACTGGTGCCTCAAGCATGCTGCTGGGTGGGTTGCCATGGCTTCCCTTTTAATCTGACTCCTTGAATAAAAGCCTTCAAAGGACGAGCAAGGAATGGATGCTTCCATTGTATACGAAAAATGTATGTTAAAGTACCATGATGATACATGGCATAAAATATATAATACATTACGTAATCTTATGGGAGAAGTAAGGGTTTTTCTGGTGACATTTTTATTGGAACAACTGTATGCTTGGGAGAAACAGATAACCATGGCTACAATAACACTTCAACCCTGCTATCAAGTAACCTTAGCCCATCTACCTGCTAATACAAAACTTCAGTCTCCATCACAGTAAAGTCAGTACTCTTAATAAGGGTGGGTTAAAAACAAATTAACTTTTTTAAAGATTAACAACAACAAATACAGAGTTTTGTATACTGCAAAGATACAATTTGGCTCACCACTGTGCATAACTGGTTAAGTACAACAACCAAATTGTGCTGGTGCATTAGAAGATAGTGTGGATAAAAGATATGTGGATTGCTTGGCTCTGAAAATGGATTGTTAATGAAGGGCATAGAAGTGAACATGCATTGATTTCACTAACTTCTTCCTATCCACACACACACACGCACGCGCGCGCACACACCTACTCACCAACTTTATTCTGAATCAGTAAAGAGTTAATTACTAAAAGTATTGCTTTCATGCCGTTTGCAAGAGATGCGGTATGTCCCCCCATCCCCATGCCTGGCATTACCGGACGGCTTCGCTAATGAAGTAATTGGCAAGGCTACAGTTACTGTAGTTTCCATTTACTTTGGAAAATAAACTAACACCCTAAGCAAGTTACATCTAGGTGGCATTTGTCAATCCCTAGCACTGAAAAGATCACTGATCTCCTCCATTTTCTTTCAAATCCAAGTCGTGGCAGGTGAGTAGAGAGGGGAGACGAAGCTAGGATCGCCCAACGCACTCACAAAGTGGTGCATTGGCCAGGAAGCATCTTCAGCCATCCCTGGAATAATCTTCAACCACCCCAGGGAGCATGGAGTCCATGGGCACCCAAGTCCCGACTGACTCACAGCAGGCACACAGTATTACCCTACGGCTCCTACAGAGGCAACAAGCCCAGCTGGAGGAGATCATTTGAGTGTGTACTCAAGAGGCTGAGGCATGGATCTGACTTTTCTCTTCAGCAGGATCTATGTGAAAAAATTGAGGCTCAACAGATGTCGCTGGGGAGACAAGGTGATAGAGTCAGTCTTCCCCGAATGTCTCCAGATGATGATGTGGAAGCCTACATAGATGCCTTTGAAAGAATGGCTACAGCTGCAAAATGGGACCCTGGCAGCTGGGCAGCTTGGATTGGACCCCTCCTCATCCAGCCGGCACAAGCAGCATATCAAGCCATTAACAAGGTAGAGGCCAGAGATTACTAGAAGGTAAAGACAGCAATATTATATCGATTAGAGATCTCCTCCAAGACCTATCATCAAAAGTTCTGGGCCCAGAAGGGACCTGAGGGGAATGCTGAGAGACTTGGCAGAACGATGGTTATAGCCTGAGACTCGTACCCTCCAGGAAGTGATAGACCTCAAAGTCCTGGAGCACTTTCTGACCAATCTTAGCAGGAGCTCTCAGCAGTGGGTGTGGTGTCATCAACCCAAGACCGTAGAGGAAGTTCTACGGCTTGCTGAGGATTATGCTGAAGGGGATGGTGAAACCCCCAGGAGGGATCACTCAGGAGGCCTGACAACTGGTGCCCATTGAGGAATGCTAGCCAGTCTTGATGGGGTGAGAATACACAGAATTCCAGACGGGAACCCCGAACCTGGGACTCTAAAAATGTGATGTGTTACAGATGATGGGGGAAAGGACACATTTCCTGGTTTTGCCCATGGAAACCCCAGGCTGAAGTCTCCGTTGATAGCTCCCTTGATGAGAAAAAGGATTGTAGCTTTGGCCAACTTAATGGGCCAGGCCGCCAAAACAAACAGATGGTCAAAGTAAGGGTAGGAGACACCATCATACCAGTGGTAGTCGACACTGGTTGCTCCCAGTCAATAATACGTGCAGACCTTTTTCCCTCCCATCTAGGGAGCCCAGAGAGCCTGATAAGCATGATCTGCATTCATGGGGCCTCATATACTTATGAGTGTCAACAGGTCCAGCTCACTGTGCTCCGTCGTACCAAAGAAATGGCCATAGGCTTAGCTGAAACACCACCCTGCCCTATGCTCCTAGGAGTAAATTGGCCATATCTGGAGGAAGTAATCACTCGAGTTCTCACCAAGAGAGGTGACGAGTGGGAAAGAAACCCAGGAACGACCTGCTTCAGGACTCCAGAGAAGGATGAGGGGGAAAACCTTGATATACAGCAACTCATAGGCAAGGGGTATTTTCGGGATGAACAAAGACAAGAACCCCTGTTCCAGAATATATGGCAGTCCCAACTGGCCAAAGATGAAGGGGAGGTAGTCGACCATCGGAGGGCAGGACAAAGTCCGCGGTACGAGGTAAGGAGGGGCATCCTCTATCAGGTGGAGGACCAAGAAGATGGGGAGGAGAGGTGCCAGATCCTAATCCCTCAAAAGTATTGGGAGGCCCTGCTGTGGGTCCCCCACACGCTTCCCATAGGAGGGCACCTGGGTCGGGATAAAATAGAAGCATGCCTGAAATGTTGGGTCTTCTAGCCCAGCCTCTACAAGATTGTAGAGAGGTTCTGTGCAGAATGAGCCGAGTGCCAAAAGACAGGGGGGATGAAATGGGTGAGGGTACCCATGATACCAATGCCCCCGGTTGGACACCCATGTGACTGAATTGCCCTGGATGTGGTGGGGGCATTTCCCTGAAGCAGATGGGGGTATCAATTTATTTTGGTAATTATCAACTATGCCACTTGCTTCCCTGAAGCAGTCCCCCTGAGATCAGTAACAGCTACAGCGATAGCAGGGGCTCTCCTGAAGCGGATTGCATTGGTGGGCATTCGCCATGAAAACCTTACTGATCAAGGGAACAATTTAATATCTAAAATCCTAAGTGGGTTTGCCAAGTCCCGAAGATTAAGTAACTTCATACCTCTTTCATACCACCCTCAGACCGATGGCTTAGTGGAACACTTTAACCACATCTTGAAGGGGATGATTCAGGCCTGTAGTCAGGGAGACCCCCGGGAGTGGGATGCCATGATACCTCCACTACTTTCCTTCATAAGGGAGGCCCCACAGGCCTCCACAGGGTATGCCCTGTTTTAATTAATTTATGGTCGCAGCCCACGAGGACTGCTAGTTCTTATATATGAAGCATGGAGAAGAGAGACTAGTGACTCAGCTCAACCACAAATGGTAGTGAACTTCTGGGAATGACTGAGGAAGGTTCAAGAGATAGCCCGGAGGAATCTGAGCCAACGCCAGGAAAAGCAGAAACAATATTTGTTTCTGCAGAAACAATAAACAATTTGCCTCTACACAAATGCTCGTAGTATGGGTAACAAGCAGGAGGAACTCACCCTCCTGCTGGCTGACACCAGCCCGGACATAGTGGGGATCACGGAAACGTGGTGGGACTCAACGCATGACTGGGCAGTGAACGTCAAGGGCTATAGGCTGTACAGGAGCGACAGGATAGGAAAGAGAGGTGGGGGCGTGGCACTCTACATTAAGGAGGAATACACATCCTCGTCAATTAGCAACGAGTCAGGGGAGGGGCACTCTGAAATGCTTTGGGTTAGAGTACAAGGCAGTCAAGGGGAAAGAGACTTAATGGTGGGAGTCTACTACAGACCTCCCAACCAGGGAGAACAGCTTGACCTGGAATTCTTGGGTCAGCTCACAGAGGTAGTGAAGGCTAAGGATGTGGTAGTCATGGGGGACCTGAACTTCCCGGACATCTGCTGGGAAGAGCAGTCAGCCAGGTCTGAACACTCACGTAGGTTCTTAGACAGAGTGCAGGACCTCCATCTAACCCAGGAGGTGCACAGCCCCACCAGGGGAGACGCCTTGTTCGACCTAGTGCTGGCCACGGGTGATGACCTGGTGAGGGGGCTGCGGGTGCTTGACCACCCGGGCGACAGCAATCATCGCCTGCTGGAATTCACCATCCAGCACAAGGTGGCAAAGGCAGGCAGTAAGGCAGGCAGTAAGGCAGCAGCCCTAGATTTTAGGAGGGCAAACTTCAGCGAGCTAAGGAGGATAGTTGGAGAAGCGCTGAGGTCCCAGAGGGGAGGGGAGCCAGGTGTCCAAGGAGAGTGGTCACTCCTTAAGGAGACGATCCTCCAAGCCCAAAGGAAGGTAATCCCAACGAGGATCAA
>NW_017729006.1:16971935-16985535 GCF_001723915.1 Gavialis gangeticus | reverse complement strand
CCAGGAGTGACCAGGAATAACGGTCACAAGCTGGCAGAGGGTAGGTTTAGGCTAGATATCAGGAGGCGCTACTTCACGGCCAGGGTGGCTAGGGTCTGGAACCAACTTCCAGGAGAAGTGGTACAGGCTCCTACCCTGGGGGTTTTTAAGAGGAGGTTAGATGAACATCTTGCTGGGGTCATTTGACCCCAGTACTCTTTCCTGCCATGGCAGGGGGTCAGACTAGATGATCTTCTCAGGTCCCTTCCGACCCTAGAAACTATGAATATTATGATACCTGGACTACCGAGGGAGAACTTCAGGTAGGAGACTGGGTGTTCGTATTGCTCCCCGACAACTCCCACAAGATCTTATCCCAATGGCAGGGGCGCTTTCAAGTAACGAGGCGCATGGGACCAGGAAACTATGAGGTCCTCCAGACCACATCTACTCAAAGGAGGTAGATTTACCACATCAACCTGTTACAGTGGTGGCACTAGTGAGAGGGATGGTTGATGAAGGAATCGAATGAATTTGATGAGGGGGAAGAAGTTGGGAGAGCTGGGAATTGATGACCAGTTAAGCATCAAACAGAGAGAGGATTTGAAGGCCCTGTTCACAGAGTTCCAAGACATGTTCAGAGAGGTACCAGGTGAAGCATGGGGTGTCTAACACCAAATCCTAACCCTGCCAGGACAGGTGATATGCAGTCAGTGGAGAAGGTTGCCCCGTCATCTCTGGCCAGCAGTAAAGCAAGAGATAGACCAAATGAGAAAGCTAGGAATTACTGAGGAATTGCAAAGCCCGTGGAGAAGCCCAATGATGGTGGTGCCAAAAGCAGATGATTTGATATGCCTGTGCATTGACTACCTCAAGGTAAACGAAATTGCAATATTCGATAACCTTCCAATGTCACAGGTGGACGACATGTTGAAGAGAATCGCCCAAGCTCTGGATCTGACTAAGGGCTATTGGCAGATCCCTATGGCAGTGGTGGACAAGGAAAAGACAGCCTTTGGCACTCCATGGGGCTTGTTCCAATTTAAATGGATTCCATTTGGGCTCCATGGGCAGCTGCTTCCTTCCAGCAGCTGATGGAACAGGTACTAGCACCACACTAGGGGTATGCAGCAGCGTACATCGATGACATTATCATCTTCTCACAAGACTGGGAGACCCACTGTCAGCACCTACGAGAGGTACTGGAAGAAGTTAAATGGGCGGGACTCACAGCCAACCCCCAGAAGTGTGCACTGGGGAAGAGGGAGACCCAGTACCTGGGTTTCCTAGTTGGCCATGGTGTCATAAAACCAGTAGCAGAAAAAGTGGCGGCCATATGACAACGTCTTTGAAGCATGTCTATTAAAGTGACAGAATGCAGGGGCACTTCTGCAGACTACTTTATAGTGGAACTAATGAATTATTTAGAAGCCTTGTGTTGATTTAAAAAAATGCTAATGAACAAATTAGTGTAAATACTCTGTATTTCCAAAGAAGAAAGGCAATCTGTAGGGATAATGAAATAATTTATTACCATAATTCTTAACATAAGAGCAAACTCTTTATGCCATTGCTTTTCTGTCCTTTCCGTAAGTGTTCTTCCCTTTTCTAGTAGCACAGCTGCTGGCTAGGAACTCTGCTAACACATTTATACAGCTCAGTTTCACAGGGAATAAGGAATGGAATGGCAGCAGTGTGAACCCTAAACTCTGCATAGTTTTCAATGATTTTCCAAATATATTTGTGGTATTCATTGATATTTTATTACAAAAAAGTATGTTTTCCACCTCTCATGCTAATTAGATTATGTAAGAGGTGAGTTAGTGTCCTGCAATACCTTGCTTTATTTTTTCTTCCATCAGAATTTGCAAATAGTAAATAGGAGGTTTCCAGGCCGAAGCAAGTATGCAACTGTATGTGCAGAATGTTCACTGACAGACAAGGTTCTTTGGGTGAATCTGGTATCTTTTATTAGACCAATTTAAATAGTTGGAAAACAATTATTAAGCAAACTTTCGGGTTCAAAAACCCTTCATCAGGCTAAGGAATTTTCTGCAGTTGGTGAGCGCTCTTCCTGGATGGAATGAAAAGTAAAGAAGCCAGAAGCTGGGCTGGTATGTATAAAAGACAGGTAGTCAGTGAAAATGTAGATTGAGGAGTCAATGGGTGAGAGAGAGGCTGGGGCAGGGGGGTGCAGGGAAAGAGAGAGAAGGGGGATGAATAGTGGAGAGATACCTGGGGAGTCAGATGTCAGGCAGGTTATAATGCGTCATAAATCCAATGTCTATATTTAGTCCATGGTTTTTAGTATCCAGGAGGTTGATGAAGTGCCATTCATAGGCTCGTCTCTGGGAAGTGTTTTGTAAGTTTCCTTTGAGGATCAGGACTGAGAGATTGGAGAGAGAGTGGTTTTCTTGGGAGAAATGTGCCCCCACAGGTAATTGAGTATTCTTGTCTTTGATAGATTTCCGGTGTGCATTCATTCTGGTGTGCAGTTGTTGTTTGGTCTCTCCTACGCATTTTCCCTCAGGGCATTTGGTGCATTGGATGAGATATATTACATTTCTGGAGGTGCAGTTGTGAGATCCAGGAATGCTGATGGCTCTGTTGTGGGGTGTAGTAATTGTGGGGGTAGTGGAGATGTGTTGGCAGGTTTTGCATTTCTTGTCATGGCATGGTCTGGATCCTTTTGGTGTGTTCTGGGCTTGAGAAAGTTTGCTTCTGGTGATGAGGTTAGCGAGATTCGGTGCTTGTTTGAAGGCTACGATGGGTGGCTCTGGGAAGATCTTTTTCAGAATAGGGTCTCTTTCTAGTATGGGTTGCAATTGTGTGAGGATTTTCCGTACGGGTTCGAGGGAGGGGTGATATGTCATAACCAGTGGTGTGCGATTTGTGGCAGGGTTTCTTCTGTACTGCAGCAGTTCTTCACATGGTATCCGGGTGGCTCTTTCAAACATTCGATCTCTCTCTCTGGAGGAGTGTCCTTGTTGGGTGAAAGCCTTTCTGAGATTGGTGAGGTGTTCACTGAACCATTCTGGAGGCTCTTTAAAGTGTGATTAGTTCAATAGTATTCCAAGCAGATTATCTCCAGCTATAAGCAAATGAAATACATAAGTAGATTTTTCAGGAAGGGAAACTGATTTTTTTTATTAAGCAAACAGATTTTTAAAAAGATAATGCTAAAGTCTGTCTTAGTGATCTGTTATAATCTTGTTGCCAAGCTTTGGAAAATATAGGTCAGCATGTTTAATGCAACATAGAGGGTTTTTTAACAGTCTTGAAATAATAACGCATTTGAAAATAGTTAAATTTCTATTTAAAAATTGGTGGCAATCTGAAATGTTTCAAATGTTTCTTACAGTTACCACATGAAACAGATTCAGTTATAATCAGTGTTTTGAAGCTTTACTCACTGTAGGTAGTATCTTATTCTGTGAATAAGTCTATTAAAATCATAGCAACTACTCATGGAGTAAATTAGTATTGCATATAAGTAGTGTAAGAGTGATGTTGCAGCTGTGCTTCAGAATGGGAGAGTGAGTATTGAAGTTAGTTGATGTTGGGGTTCTGAGTGCTGGTGGCTTGATTCCCTCCCATGTTGCTGGTGTGCTGCCTATGCTTAGTTAGTCCGATAAAATTTATCATCCTAAGAAATCCTTGCCTGTTGCATATAAGATCATTCTCTTAACAGTCAATCTGGTATATTGTCAGTTGCTAAAGAACCAGATTCTACTTTATTCCAATGGCCTTTGGGCTTCAAATTGGTATTAGTTATTGAGATTCTATCTAGACTGCTGGGATAAAAGGGATCACTAAAATGAAAAGTCCTTGAAAACATACAGCCAGGCTGTCTAACTGGCAGCCTGTGAGCCACATATGGCTCACGGGTTATTAAACTGCAGTTCACGGAGCTTGCCGGCATGACTCCATCTTGTCTGCCGGTTGCCAGATTCGTGGCCTTTGGTTATCATTAGCAACTAAAATCAGCAACAGAGGAAAGGGAGGATGAGCAGCAGTGGCACACCTCACCAGAGTAGGTCCCCTAAACATGCTGACAGAATCCTCCTTGCTGCTGGAGGTGGGTCATTTGGCCCTCCAGAAACCCTGTGGTCTGGGTCAGGCCCACAGGGCCAAATGAGTTGGACACCCCTGGCCTACAGTATCTTAAGTTGCTGTATCTCTAATCCCAATGCATTTTCACATTACACAAACGTTCATCATTCTGAGTTTGTGTAGCTGCTGGATCCTCATCATGGATTGTGCTAACTGTCCCCACACTAAACTCCTGACAACCTGCAGCAGCCAGTGTGAGAATTCATATAACCATGATATACATTATTCATGAAAAGATTTAGGATGGAAACACCTGTTAAATTCCAGTACTCCAGTTACCATCCATTAATAAAAAACAGGAAGAAAGGAAAAGAGAGGGGTAGGGAGTCATTCTATTTTTCTGCACATAAAAGTAAATCAGGAATAATTCCACCAGACCTCAGTGGAATTACTGTAGTGTAAAAATAGTATGAGAATCAGACTGGTGTTTACCTCATTTTTTGTGCCCAGAGGCTATAAGTATATTTGATACATGTGCATAGCAAAGCTGAAAGCTAATCTTTGGTAAATGATTATTTTTAGTGACATAAAACATTTAGATTTCAGGTTTAAAAAGCAAAAGTATTTCATCCCACCATAGGTACTACATCAGCAGAAGCTGTGGAATTCAATTTCATTTGCAAAAATATACAATTAATGGTTGCTGGCAAAAAAAGACACAATCAACAGGAAATAAATACTTCTTGTTCCTTTGAGACAACTCACAGTAATTAAAAACAATTCTGAACTGTATTCTGTTGACAACTGAATGTTACTTTTCAGCCAGGGGTGGAATTAATTATGCTGCTTTAAATTGTCTTTATCTGACTTCTGCTTTTTTCCTCATTAATTCAAAAGATAAAATTTAAACAAAGCAGCTATTGGCCCTGCATCTGGGCTACTGCCAAGGAACAACTTGCAATGGAAAAGAAATACAATTCTTCAAGTAGAAACATTATATTGTATATTTGGATAAATTTTACATACACTGTGGAAGGCACCAAAATGTGTGAGGCACTTTAAAACTCATAGGCTGACATGATTCTTGCAAATTCATTTGATTGTTTCTTTCTGTTAATTTGCTAGTTTCATTTTAAGATTTGATTTACAAAGATATGTTCATGGTAACTTGTAAGAAACACTTCTGAAACTGGCCTGACCCCACCCCTGCACCCATGTTTTTTAACTTTACTCATGCACATGACTTCTTTCCATGCTACTTTCCAGTGATTCTCAGACAAGGTACTGTAGATCCTTTCAGCGGTGTGACAAGGTCCCATGCAATGTTAGCACCGTTGGGTGTACCCACAGGCAGATCTCTGATTTTTAAAAGGGGTGGGGGGTGCAAATGGTGGACTGCACCATCATATATAAAATAGCACATATTTTTCTCCAGTTAAAAAGAAATTAGAAGCTTTACAGGGCCTAGGGCTATATTATTCAGATCAAAGCAAAAACCAAACTTCATTGAAATATGTATTAAGTATAAAAAACAAATTAGGAAAAAACAACCTTGCAAAAACTAATCAAAAGATGCTTTGGGTAGTCCTGTAGTCATTAGAATGAAATGGACATCTCTTTTTTTCAGATCCATACAACAAAGTCTAGCCATCTTGACATCCAATGCTTCACTGAAAGTTATTTCCATGCCTGAGTTAGTGGTTTTAGCTACAGTTAAAAAGAGTCTGCAGGACTGTGAAATAGGAGCTATGTTACCAGGAATAGCTAACAGACAGCAGTGACAGAAGAAAGGCTAGCTTGATTAGTGGAACAAATCAAGTGCCACTGACAGGCAGCTGGTTTTAAAGTTTGGGTGGACCAAAAAACATAGTGGGAGGCAGGGGTTGGACTGCACCGGTACCCCCCAAGTGTACAAATGTGATTTACAAGAGAAACTAAATGATTTCAAATGAGAATCCATCAGGTTAAAAATATCCAGCCCTGTTGCGGCCTGCGTTCTTTGCATTAGAAACCTTACGGGACTATTTTTCCAGTCAAAACACAAATGAAAAACGAAGAGCTGGCATTTACAGAGCGGTGCCTCATGTCTGAAACGGTGGAAAACCACTGGCCTGTTCATTTGAGGGCAGCCAGATGTCTGCATGTGTACTGCCAGGGACTGGCAGACCAACCCATCAGAGTGGCTGGGGTTGTGCGTGGGGTGCCTATGGGGACTGGGAGTGAGTGGGCAGCCAGGCCCGAGGGCAGGCGGTAGGTGAGGCAGACGTGTCAGGTCAGGTGCGACATTTGTAGCGTTCCTGGCTTTTTTGCTTACAAAGCTGCATTAGTGATCAAAGAAAGGACAAGGGTGGCCAATCGAACTGCCTCTCAGCACCTAACGTCCTGCTCCTAGACTGGGCCTGAAAACCACCGCCCCGTCGGAACGCAGGTGGCAGAGCTGCTGCGTAAGGCACTCGCGCGGCCGGCCTGGCTGCGCCCGCAGTCCCCCTCGGGCCCTCGCAGCGTCTCTTAGCAGCCAACTTCAGAGGCACCAGGCGCCGCCCCCAAAGGGCGCCAGGCTCCGCCAGAGGGGCGGGGCTTCAGGGACTCACGCCAGGCCTCGCCCCGCCTGAGGCCACGCCCCTTCCCCTCAGCTGCTGTGGTGTGCCTGCGCGGAGCCCGCTCTTCCGGCGCTGGAGTGCGTGTGCCGGTGGCGGTTGAATCAAACATGGCAGCGCCCAGCGCTGAAGCGGAAGTTGGTGGTGCGTGAGGGACCAGGACTCGCAACCCGCGACCGTCCCAGCTCAGGTAACGGCAGCCCCTCTCTCGAGCCGGGCCCGGCCTTAGAGCGGCGGGCGGGGGCTGCCGTGGCCCTGGCCCAGCGCCCCGCGAGCCCCTCGGCCGGAGTCTGGGGCTACCTTGGGTCTGGGCGGCGCGGAGTGGGATTAGGACTGGATGGGGCCTCACGAGGCCGCCCGGCTCTGCTGTCTGACTAAGCCCTGCCAGTCCCTGTCCCGTTCCTTTCCACGGGCGGACTCCCCACCTGCGCCTGCCGAGTCCTGGGTCTCCTGCTCAACTCCCTAGCCCCACTAGCCGCCTGCCAGGCCGGGTAGGAGATTCTGGCAGGAGGACCCCGGGGCTGCTTCCCTTCCCTTGTCCATAAATGTCTCTCGGCCGCTGGCTGCTTGGACTCCCTCAGGAGCTCTGCTCAGCATCCACCCTACGTGCGCTTGTTTTGAATCCACTTCCATCCCTGATTTTCTTTTCATCTGTCCCAAGGATTAAAGTGGCACTACCTAATAACCACCTGCATTAACAGTGGGGGCTAACTCTTGCTCTGTGGGGACAAGAACTGTGCTACCGACATGTGTCCAGTAGGCCTGACTAAGCCATCCCAATTAAGTGTCTGTGCAGCCTGTGTTTGAAAACTCCCAAGGATGAAGATTTCACAGGTTCTGTAGGGGCCTATTCCAATGCTTGACCCACCCTCCTTGTCAGATAGTTTCTCCTAATTGCCAGCCTGAATTTCCCCTGCTGCAGCTTGAGGCTGTTACCCCTAGTCCTGGGCCCCACAGTCACAGAGAACAAACAGCCCATCTCCATTCTGTCTGCAAGGGTCCTTCAGGGATGTAAAGACTGTTGTCAAATCCAAGTCTCCTCTTTGCAGGCTAAATAACCCTAGTTCCTTCAGCCTGTCCTCGTAAGTCTCGCCCAATTCTTGTTGATTTCAGTGGGAGTTAAGCACCTAAATAGCTTGGAGGGTTTGGATAGTCAGTCTCTGTGTCCTCCGTGCAAATGATTTGTCTAAATCGATGATTCTTGACCAGGGTACCCTAGGGATGCGCTGTGGCACCCTGGGGTGCCATGACATCCTTTCAAGGGTGCCCTGGATTGCTACGCAATAATAGCACTGGTAGGTGTACAAATATGATTCACAAGGTAAACCCAGAGATTTCAAATAGAGTTTTTTAATGCTACAGATTCCTGACTTTTTTGTGGTCTTTTTGAGTTTTTTGCAGCAGAAAAAACTGTTCTATTATTTTTCCATAGTCAAGAAATGAGTGAAAACTAAGAGCTGGCACCTTCCGAGGGATGCCTCAAATTAACGAGGGTGCCTTGAATCTAAAAAAGTTTGGGAATCACTGGTCTAAATAGACACTTCAGCAGCTCAGTGCCCCCAATGTCACAGAGAATCTGGGAAACAGCCATGGAGAAAAAGGCCTGAATCAAGATAGAAAACCCTTAGAAGTAAGTTTGCTGTGCAGCAAAACAGCCAGTGTAATTTGGGCTGCATAGGTGTAACCCAGGGGTGGGCAAAATACTCCCTCCTCTCCCTGCTGGTGTAGCCTAGCCCAGCTCCACAGACCCCTGCCAGCCCGTGCCCTGCTCTGGGCCTCACTGGTGCTGGCCCTGGGACACTGGTCCCAAGACATTGAGACATTGGTCTCAAGGTGGTGACCAGGGGGTGGGGCACCTGTCAAGGGGCGGGGCTACACATGCGACCCTCGACAGCCTGCCAAAACTGAGTAAGCGGCCCTCCACCAAAAATAATTGCCCGCTCCGGTGTAATTTGATGAATCATTATGTTCTTAGCATGGTTCATGTGTACAATTGTAATGTTGCATTTAGCGTGGGACTGTGTTTATTACCAGAAGAACGTAAACACGTTAGAGGGAGCTCAGATTTCCATAATGGAAATCATCAGGACAAGATTTGCACCTGTGAAGATAGCTTAAAAGAGCTTGTGGGGCCTGCCCAATAGAAGACAAAGAAGAAATGCAATTCTGCAGAGTTAAAAAAGGCCCAGGATTGGGGCTGAAGCGATACATTGTGCGATATCTGGAGGACTGACTGATCTACCAGTCCTGTGATAATATGGTGAGACGACCATACAGATGTCTGTCACAATAGTGGGGGCACAAAGTGTTAGTTCCCCTTATTCTGTGAACCTTTTGGGGGGTTTGTCCAGCAATGAGTGGCAAGGATGTCTGAATACTCGCACGTTGTCCTGAAAAAAAACATTTTCTCCTGCAACAAGGGCAACATCTGTTCATAGTCATAGATGACAGAGATGTATTACTGCAGATACTTGTCAGTGCTCAGAGCTTATATGCTTTATAGCAATAATTCATGCATAGGAAATGGAAAAAGCTTATATTGGCAACAGGTGCTTTTAAATTAGGATAACTGTGTTAACACTAGGCCATGCATTGATATTGTTATTACAGTTAAAACACTGGAATACTTAAGACTGTTAAAATTTGAGTGTAGATCAGGCTAATGATGGAGAAGTGACATGGAACAAAGGACATCAGTAGGAATAATGGGATGACATTTTAAAAAAGGGAAACACCTAAAATGAATATTTATGAGTGTTTATTTGGAAAAACTTCCTGGTAGTGAGAGGGGTTTTTTAGATTTTTTCCTCGAAAAAGAAGCTGGAAAAGCTTCTACCACTAGCAAAATTACCATGCTGTATAGTCTGAGGAGGGACTATATCTTTCACATCTCTGGGTTCTGTGATAAGCAGGCCTCCAAAAGTGCATGAAGAGTACTTTTCCAGCACTTGCCTGTTGCTTGACAAGAGAATTGGGCTCATTACTTTATTTTCTTGATTTGTTGAACTCCATGTCTTTTCAGCAACATCAATAACTTCATATGAGATTGTTTCCCAGTTCTCTCCTTCCTGTGCCCTCATCCAAAATCACTCTTAAAATATCAAGATCACCTCTTCCCCATTCTGTCATCTCAAATGTGTAAAATATCAGTAAGTTGATGCTGATTTTAGGTTAAGTTGAGTAGAAGCATTTCATCTTCTAGTAATCTAGTATTGCCATACTAATTTCATGTTGGTCCCCTCTATATAGAGTTGCAGCTAATTATTAAAAAATGAAGTTGTTAACAATATAGGCTTCTGGAGATAGAACACAAGTATTATGTTGATTTTTAAACCACACCGGAACAATTAAACAACAAAATTGTTATGTAAGTTTCTGCTGTAGTTAGCACTGTTTTATAAATGACTACAATCTATATGTTTGTATTTTTCAGATTGGACATTGTATCTTAAAGAATGCAGCCTGTTTGGAAGAGAGTTGGTATTTCTTCCTCATGTCTAAAAAGGCAGCTAACTGGATTCAGGGGTTTAATTAAATGGCAAAAGACACTGGCTCCAGGATGCATCAGATCTATTTACAGCGAGACAGGGAAGTGGGAAAGCAACTATACACGGGAGACAAGAAAGAGAGTGGAAAAATGGTGGTTTCCAAGAATAAAGGAACAGTTCTGCAAAATTTCAGAAACAGATGTAAGCATTATGAGAAATTTGGCAAGCTTATTTTTTTTGTTTTGTTTTTTTGAGGTGAAGTATATTTTGAAAACGTGTTGAACACTTTAATATAGATTTTTTTTTTAAATGTTCTCCCTCAAATGTAATCTATTCATCAAAAGTACATAGGGCAATAGAGTATTTGTAACAGCTGTAATAAAATAATCCATGAAGTAAAGACAGAATATAATTGACAAAGAGCAAATTAATTTCTGACTCTGTGGCTCCGAGGTAGTGTGTTTTAACAGATTCAAAAAATTGCTTTCAGTAAAACTAAAATATTTATTTTCAATACTGTTACAAAGTATGTGTGTATATGTGTTCATGTATAATATACAAATAAAAACTCAAAATGTTCCTGAGACATGCTGCCCAGGAAGCAATAACAGAGCAAATAAGCCTCTCCCAAAAGAAAGCCAGAATGAAATAAAATGGGTATCTTAAAATGATCACCAAGACTGTATGAAAATGATGTTGACAACACAGTATTCCTAACAATTTTTATTGACAATGAGACAGTAATGGAGAAAACAGGCAATAGGTTTGCTAATTCACACAGCTTCTTGATAAACAGTTACACTCTCATTTCATGTATCTAAATAAAGTTTGCTTTCAGATGGTGCATATGCATCTTCTAATACATGTTTACCTTCAGATGGTACATATGAATCTTTTAATACATGCAGATTTCACTTGGGATTTTTGCCACTCCTACGATTAATTCTATAAAGCAGTAAAAGTGACTGAGCATGAGGGATAACAATGGACAATAAATTATGTGGCTTGCAATTCCTGTAAGGGCAAAGAAAATGTGATTCCTTCTGACAGGGATGCTTCTCAGTTCCAAAAAGAGGCCAGTTAACTGGTGGAAAATTAGAGAAAAGTAAGTAAAATAATTCCAGTGCCAGTAGAGTCTTTGAGGACTAAAAACTAGGGGCCAATTCTATGTTATGACTGAGTGCAAAAGTTGCTCCATCCGGAGGGGACATCTGTTGACTTCGGTGAGAGACTGTTCAGGTACAGGGGTTCTTCCAGGGTTGGCATTAGGGTAGTGCAAAGCCTGCAATTGCATGGGCATTGATCTGATCCAGCTGGAGATTGCATTGCATTAACAGCTGTGAAAATGACAAGCAGAGATTGATTTTGTTGCGCTAATTAGATTGGTGGCCTAGTGAAAAGTAGGGACCCAATACTGACCCTTTGCATGGAGTCCCCAGATGGTAAATCCTTCTCCAGGTTCACCCATGTGATCAGCATATACAGATGACAAGGCCCATATCTTTCCAGCACTTACATGCTTGAATTTACATATAAGGCCCATTCATTTCTTTGGGACTACTACTAGCATGTCTGTAAGTAAGTGATAGTGAGATGAGACTTCCAAAAGTGAATATGTTAATTGTATGCAGTAGTTAGAAGGATGTAAACAATTTTTCTTTCTAGTGCTTAGGATGGTAGAGAGAAACAATTAAATGAAGTACAGTTTAGGCCAAATAGAAGAAATATTTTCTCAAGTGTTACATCTGCTGTGTTGTGAAAGTCTCCCAAAGGAAATGGTAAAAGCACCATTGTCTGAGACTTTTTTAAAACTTGCCTGACCAAAGCATTGGAATATACTGTAAGAATCAATACTAGATAGTCAGGGGTTCTGGTTTAGTTCTGTAGTAAATCTAAATCGTTTGTGTGGTTCTGTGATTTAGGGAGATCTGAGTGGGCCCTTGATAATAGAGAATCATTTTTGGAATAAAGTATTTTGTAGGTCTGATAAGGTTAGTTTCCCTGTGAATGCTTACAAAATAACAAACACAAGTTGTTTGAGTTTGTAAACTTAGGAATTGGTGTTCTAAAAAGGCAGCTTGATCTGTTACAAATTCTGTTGTCCCCCTAAGGGACTATGCTAAATATGCATTTAGGGAAGCCTTTTTTTCTTGGAAATTTGCTATAATTGAAAGCTTCCCAAGAATTATGAGTGACTTACAATATCTTCTCCATGCTGCAAAAAGTCATGGAAAACGATTTAAGTATGTAAATATATGGCTCCCATGTCACTTTGGGTGTTTACCTTTTTCTCGCTTATGCTCACTCATAGAGCTATAAAATTTCATTCTTCCTCCTTGCTTGCTTCTCTTGTTTTCCCCTTCTGAGCTGCCTGATTTTGGTAGGAAATAGAATTTAGAAAAATTATCATAGAAATGAGAGAGGTGACTTAGATTCCAAGGAGAATAAAATAAAGATGAAAACTGTGTGTGTCAGGAAGCATTAGTTTAAACGCATACCTTTTTGGTATCTGACGACAGTCTGGAAAGCATTATAAATATGCAAAGCTCTCAGGGTTATTTTTAATAATATATTGTTCCATTCTTAGTGTTGCTGTAATATTTAATAAAATCTATTATTGAGATGCTAATTTCTCTCTAGTACCTTAATAAACATTCTTCTTCTCATTAGTTTTACTGTTTATTCGCAAACAAAAGAAGATAAGCAAATAAAATTATTTCCAGAAGAGAAATTGTATGCAAGCTGTGTAGTTTTTAATGTATTCATTTGATATTATTTCATAAAATACTAGCTGGCATGGGTTTGATTTTTGTTGTTCTTTCTAGAAATCAAAACCAAAGTTTTACGTGCTTTCCATGTTCCCCTATCCTTCCGGGAAGCTACACATGGGCCATGTCCGTGTCTATACCATCAGTGACACAATAGCACGGTTCCAGAAAATGAGAGGAATGCAGGTAAGGAAAGATCTGCAGTAGGATCATTCTACTAGTATCTTAATCTTTTTTTGATCCAGGTATGTGGTACCAAGTCAGTATTACTTGTGCACTGAGTATGACAGGCTGAGTCAAAAGTGGGTTAAAATAGGCATTTCAGGCAGCTTTCATTGTAAGAAATGATGTTTGTACCACTAATGGTTGCAAGTAAATATGCAGATTTGGCCCACATGTAACAACTGCAGTGTTGCTGTTTGAGTTTGCACAGTCTGAAATAGCACTAACGAGAAGCAAAGATTATCCCATGTCAATAAGATATTAATCCAAGGAGGGCCTCTGCCAACACCATTTAAATAGAGTACTCTTGAGTGTGACAGGAAAAAAGTGCAATGGGCCCAGCCTAGGAACCCAAGTAGATAACATGCAGATGCTAGTATTAATAATGGGAGCCCCCTTGATGCAACCCCTGTGTGTGAGGCAGAGAATAGGCAGTCTGTCCTTTCACTATCCCAGCTCCTGAAAGGCAGATTGCCCCTTTTGCTGTGGGGGG
>NW_017729006.1:16948583-16966935 GCF_001723915.1 Gavialis gangeticus | reverse complement strand
CAGCCTAGGAACCCAAGTAGATAACATGCAGATGCTAGTATTAATAATGGGAGCCCCCTTGATGCAACCCCTGTGTGTGAGGCAGAGAATAGGCAGTCTGTCCTTTCACTATCCCAGCTCCTGAAAGGCAGATTGCCCCTTTTGCTGTGGGGGGGGGGGATAGGTTGCATACTGCTGCCTTATTCAGTGTGGGGGGTAGATAGGAGATGCCATCACTGCCACTGAAGTGTGGGAGGCATTGTCACTGCCACTGGAAATTGAGTGGAAAGTGCAGGTGGTGTCCCCAAGGGCTTTCCTAACTATCACGGCCATAAAGATTAAATCCTGTACTCTAGGAGCATAAAAAAAGGGAGATCATCCCTACATGGCACTTCGATACATGGGGAAGGAGAGAAAAGCAAGGGTAGCTTAGCAGATAAGAGCCCAAACTTGAGAGACTGTTCTTGGTCTTTGGTTTCATGAGCTGAACCTGAAGAAGATGATCAAAGGAGGAGCATTGTAGCATGACTGAGAAATGCACGAAGAAGGAAATAGACATTGAACCCAAAGGAAATGTGTAGTACCTGGAAAAAGGTGGCAAATAGCCAGGAAAAAGGAGAATGCTTGAAAGGAGTATTTTGGGAGGGGAACAGGAAGAAAGAAACAAGGATAGATGACTTGGTAGAAGAATTAGAAGAGAGTCGTTGATATATGAGAGTTAGCGGAAAGAAAAAGTCCAATAAAAGTCATGGCTTACAGCAGTGGTTCTCAACATTTTTAGCCTCAAGACACTCTTATATAACTTTGCAGTTTAGCAGCACCCTGGCTGAGAACCACTGACCTGGTACCAATTGAGAGCAGGATCATACCCCACTGCCTTCGTCCTGCCCCTGGTCAGTACCTTAGGGGGAAAGTGTGGCCCCCTGCCTCCACAGTGGCTGCAGTAAGCTCATGACTGGAGCCATGTGTACCTGTGGCCCCTCCCATCAGCCCTGGGACATGAGCTGGGCTGAAAAGTGTGCCCCCACATCTTCCCACCCATATGCATGGCAGAGTGTGCTGCTAGGAGCACAGGGGCTGCTGTGGGGAGGAGCGGGGGCTGGGCAGGGAATGGCTGCAGGTGCCACTTTTCATTGGACTGTTGGGGCACCTGGCAGGAAGGGGAGTTATCACATACCTTCTGGTACAGGAGCCAGATGCCATTGCATACTTGGAAGGATCTCATAACATCCTGGCTGAGAATCACTGGCTTAAAGTATAGGGTGTTTGGTATAACATGGGAGAGTACAAATATACAAAATTGGTATAGAAGAATGCAATATTTTGGAGTTCTAGCAAGATGGTCCTTGAGATTGTCCAGTGTGTCAGTGAATTATCCAGGAGCCTACCTTTCCAAATCCTTAAATACCTATATTTAAATACCTATATTTAAATGCAGCAAATGAACATGCCATGCTCTTAGAATGCACTCTTCCCTTTACAGAAGTACATTGTGATTCCTTTGAAATTTCCAGAATAGTGAGTTGATCATTTTTTCCTTCTAAAAGATAAATGTATATACACTTTAATGTCAATATACACTTGCTCTTTGGCTACTTGATCAATATTCAGCTGTTATTAAGAATGTTGATCCAGCTGGTTTCTTGATAAGTGTTTTGTTTCTTGCTCTATATTAAGACCAAAGGAAAAGTAATTTTAGTGTGTGATACAGTTCTCATTAACATGATGTGGATTTAATTCCTGTTTAAGAAGCCAAAAACATGCTTCCTCTGGTACCAGCTAAAATAGATTAAACAGAAATAAATTGTTAGCATCCATTAGGCTACCAGAAGTGTTAATTGGTGAATACAGAGAAGAAAACACTATGAGTAGAAATCTTTTGGGAACATGAAGAAATAATATCTTAGCTGTGATACCAAACACGGCATCCTTTACAAAAGCAGGTCTTTGTATTTCTAAGATTGCCTTATTTTCATTAACTGAGCTTTTTATCTTTTATGTAAAAAGACTATGAAGTGTGTAAGAGAGTTTGAATTTCCATCCCACTCAAACATCTATTCGTGACTAACAGTGGACAGTCAATTAATTCAACCTCCATGTACTGTAATAAAGAGGTAGACATCTCAACTGATTTTTTGGAGCATATCACACTCAGAACTACCGTATCATGATTCTTATTTACTTGAAAAGAGAAGCTTTTTGAAAATACTGGACTTAGTAATGCCTAAACTCATAAGAAACAGTGTGTGTATCTTTTTTTTCCACGCTTGATTTTTATCTTTTGGATTAATTTCTCAATCTCTCTGTTTTTTCCAGCAATTGTGTGACAGGTGTTCTAATCTTTTTGAAGGTTTGCTCTGTGGGATGATTTCAGTAGACAAGGCTATGACTTACTGTTGGGTTATCGTATACATGGAATTAGAAATGTATGAGATGTTCTTCTGTGTTCAAGTGGACTTTGCTATACAAAATGGCTCTCCTGTATTTTTAGTAAAATGTGTAACAGTATTTATGAATAAACAAGCCAAAGTATATCTTTAACTGCATGGATCAGCAAGATTGCTTTGTCTCTTACACTGAAAAGGCAGCTTTGGGTCTTGCAGGGCTGAAGATTCACTGAATTTGCAGAGAGAAAATTAAAGTAAAAATTCATATTTATATTCAAGGCAAATTTACCTTTAAAGATTTTTCTGAGCATAAATTTTAAAGTTAGATTAATGCCACTTATACTTGGTTAGTTTCCTTAAGAAATAGAGGCAATGGAAAGCAGAGCTTCTATCACTCTGTATGAAGATGTAGATCCTGGCTGACAAATTAGCAGGTCTTACTAACTGATCCTAGGAGATAAATAGAGTGAGTTTCCCTCTTAGGCAAGTGGAAACTGTGGGAAGTGCCAGTGAGGTTTATAGCAAGAAATCTTAGAAATGGCCATTGAGAAGAAAGCTCAGGCTGAGATTTATGTTTGTTCTTTAATTTACCAGTAAAGCAAGACTCCAAAGAAAGAGGTTCATTTGGACATGTGTGCGTGTGCACTGAGATAAGAGCAGGGTGGAAATGCTATTTGCTGACCTACAGGTGATAGCTGTATGATTTAATTAAAGCAGTCTAATTGATTTAACTTGAATTGAACAGGGAATGACTCATTAATTAGATATGGCATTTAAATGAGAATGAGGGGGGCTACACAAAAGGATTACACATATTTAACTAAATGTGTATCTAAATCAGTTTATTTAAATAAAACAGTATACTTTTCTCATGTAGGTGGTAGATTTCTCTCTCAGACAAAGTTACGTAGTTTGTGCA
The DNA here is from genome assembly GCF_001723915.1 of Gavialis gangeticus. Classification (NCBI taxonomy): domain Eukaryota; kingdom Metazoa; phylum Chordata; order Crocodylia; family Gavialidae; genus Gavialis; species Gavialis gangeticus. The sequence continues at coordinate 16,963,650 of NW_017729006.1, read as the reverse complement.
CTTTTTAAAATAAGTGCATAATATACAGTCTGTCAGTTTTTCATTTAAGCTCTAATGCTCTATATTTTGCATTCAAAGCACTAATATTTATTGAAATTTTACTTCCACATCAACAAGCATCAGAAAAGGACCTGCAGTTATAGTGGACCATAAGCTGAATATGAGCTAACAGTGTGCCTATTGCAAAGAAGGCTAGCGGCATACTGGGCTGCATTAGTAGGAGCACTGCCAGCAGATCAAGAGAAGTGATACTTTCTCTATTTAGCACTAGTGAGGCCACATCTGGAGGACTGTGTCCACTTTTGGGGGCCCCATTACAGAAAGGATGTGGACAAATTGGAGAGAGCCTAGTGGAGGCCAACAAAAATGGTTAGGGGGCTGGGGCATATGATTTGAGAGGCTGAGGAAATTAGTCTGGAGAAGAAAAGACTTGGGAGGCATTTAATAATAGCCTTCAACTACCTGACAGGGGTGTTCCAAAGAGGATGCATCTAACTGTTCTCAGTGGTGGCAGATAACAGAGAAAGGAGCAATGGGTGATGACAGATGTGGGGAAAAAACCCCCAGCGCTTCACTGGAAGAGGCATCACATCAGTTTGACCCAACTCCCCAGCATCTTTATAGCTCAAGCTCTTCAGCCGGGCTTTCTGACACTTTAATAGCAGATTCAATCAGCTATTAGATAAAAGCACCAAAAAGTCCCTCTGAAGCACAGGAGCTATACAGATGCTGGGTCCGCTGGGCTGAACTGATGCAATGCCTCTTCTGGGCATGTGCTGCAATTGGTACAGAGGCATGCCAAGCTAAAAGTAAAGCACTGTTTTGTTGGGGGGGGGAGTATTTTCCATGCCTGTAAGCCACCATAGGCCTCAAGTTGCAGCAAGGGAAATTTAGGTTAGATATTATGAAAAAAATTCTTACTAGGCAGGTAGTAAAGCACTGGAACAGGTTACCCAGAGAGGTGGTAGAATCTCCATCCTTAATGGTTTTTAAGACTAGTCTGGACAAAGCCTTGGCTGGGATGGTATAGTTGGGGAAGTTCCTAGATCTCCTGAGGTCCCTTCCAATCTTAATTTTCTATGATTTGTATGGGGAATGTGTATCTGATGCTTTCTTTTTCCCTGGTGTTTTGAAATTTCATTTTATTATATGGCATTAGTGGCATAGGACCCTGAGCAGGCAGGCATTAGAGCAGGGGTAGGCAAAATGCAGCCTGGGGGCCGGATGCGGCCTGCCAGGCCATTCTATCCGGCCTGTGGGGCCCCCCCAAAATTAAGAAAATTAATATTTATCTGCCCCTGGCTGCCCTCAATGGCTTGCCAAAACACAGTAAGTGGCCCTCTGCCCGAAATAATTGCCCACCCCCAATCATGTTCCAGTAGTTTCTTGCTTTTTCCACATAGGAATATAATTCTTCATGAATATATAGCCAGTTCTTAACATACTGCTTAACATTGTAATAACAAGGTTTGCTGTATTTTTGATAGAGTATTTTTTAATATGTAGGGATAAACTTATCACAGCTGCATCGGTATGGGGTCAAATCTTCAGCACATGCATATTAGCATGTTCCCATTGAAATCTCTGTACCATGTGAGGAGCTCACCCATGATGCAGTGAGAACAGTTCCACAATCCACAGATGTTTCAAGGGACAGTGTGTAAAACTAGAGTTATTTTGTACATTTGGCTTAGGTTGCTTCTGATGTAACATATTTGTCATAGAACAAATGGTTTACATTAGAAAATAAAATTTGAAGGCAAAATTGTAAAATAAAAGTTTAACCCATACAGACTGCTTAGTACAAACACCATGAGCACTGATTTAAAAATGTATATACAATATACATCATAATTATACATAATAATTTATATGCACCTTTCTTGAAATTTCCCAGCTTCAAGTACAGTAGTTAAATAAGACTTTAGATATGTATATACTTACAAATATTATGAAAACTATTTAAGGCTATGTTAAAGTTGATTTATATATTTTAATCTTCACTTGCTAAATAAACCAACCCTAAACTAGAAGAGATATTATTAAGTTACTACAGCTAACTACCCCTCTGTATTTTATTGTCTGTTACCCCTGAAATGTCACACATACTTCTGTAGCTTCGAGGGGGGAAACTTTGTGAAAACCTGTTATATATTTTCTTTTGTTGTACCATTTCAAAAATTGAACTTTGCGTTCTTTACAAATTTTAGAAATATTCCTAATGCTTTTTCTATTATAGAAAAAAAATCAATTATACTGTGATGTCATTAATAAATTTCGTTACCGGGGGACTGTTTGTGTCCTTCCAGAGTCTGAGAATAAGTCCCACAGCAATCAGTAAACACAGAGATATCCAGCTCAGTTGTGCCCATGGTGGCATTTTAATAGTTATAGATTGTTTGTTTTTTTAGAGGAAAGTTGGCAAAGATAGGGTGATGATAATATGAAAGTAGTCATGGTTGTTTAGGTTGGAAGTGACATAATCCATTCTTCTGCCTTGTACATGTATTTTTAAATTTATACTTTAGTAGTTTCTCATAGATGGATTTCTAGAGGCTACATTCACAATTGTGTAAACAGGGAGAAGACAACTGATGTACAACCCCATATCAGAGTAACTTACCATATTTTTTCATGTACAACATGTTCAGGAATATAATACACACATTGCTCCTAGGAAAGCGGAATAAAGTAAAAAAAGATTTTTCCAGAATTATAGCTGCATAGAGTAGGGAAAGAGTGTAATCTTCAGCTGATTCACCCTCTTCTTCCTACTTAACTAAATCTGAAGCCCTAGCTGCTGCTGAAGATTGGCCTTCAGAGGTGAATCTATAATTCTGAAAAGAGCTAAAGAGTCTCCAGGCCTGTAAAATAGAAGGAGAGAAACCAGGAGCGCTCCCAGACAGCAAAATTGTCCTAAGAAAGGTTAACTTGATTACTGGAACATCAAGATTATTAAAATAGCAAAAAGGAGGAACAATTGTTCTTCACTCCACAGCTGTTAACAATGAGCTGTTAACTCATTCTCTTTGGTACTTGAATAGCAACGTCACAGCTGCTGCACTGTACAGTAGGAATCAAAGCACTGTGCTTCTATCCAAAATCAGCTTTCCTACTACATACATGCACACCGTTTTTGGGGTGGCTGATTTTGGGGAGAAAGGTGTGTGTTATATGTGAGAAAATGTGGTATTCAAATCTTGTGTCGCATTACTCTGTGGAGGGTGTGTGGAAACAGATATAAAATAATACTGGGGTTGGTATTATCTGTCTTCATCTGTTGAGGGTTGCTTCTTTGTGGAAGCAACTAGGCTGTTGTTTGTTTCCTCATTGACTAGAAGAGAGGTGCTATAGCATTACATGCTGTAGGGCTGTCCAAGTGGCACCTCTGGGCCACTTGTAGTCTCTGGGGGGTCACCCCCCATTTGCTTTTTGCAGCTTTGGACAGTACCCCATTCTTCCTCCAGTTTCCACTCCCTGCCCCCTCCCTTGGAGTGGGGGCAGAGCAGTGCAGTTTTGGGGGTTGAAGGAGCCCATGGCTGGAGGGCTCAGAAGGATCCATTGACCCTATTTAGTATCCATGCTGCTGTAGTGCAGTAGGAGTCATCCCCTGTCTGTAGGGGCAAAGAATGGGCAAGGGTGGTACAGGGTGTAAAGTGTGGGGTGGGGCACACAACTTATCTGCACATGCAGGGCATGTCTGTGGTGCAGCAGGAAGGGCTCACACGGCATGCTGGGGTTCCATGTGGTGTGGTAGGAGAGATTTTTGGGAGGCCTATGCATTGTGGTAGGAGTGGGGCTTGCAAGATGCAGTATACTGCTCATGCAGTGTGTTACTGGGGGTCCTGTGGCCCTTGCCCCTCAAAAGTTGGGCAGCACTGACCTACTGCAAGCAGCTGCTCTTGGAATAGCTGCTTATCTGTCCACTCCGGATCCTTCTGTCATTCCCATTGCTGTACCAGCTTGTCACGGCGTGGGGCCTACAAGTGGCCGTGATCCCGCTAGCGCCCCCTTGCCGTGGCAATTAGGAGATCTAGCACCCTCTAATTCTTGCTTGCCACGTCTTTGATCTTATATAATGTAATATGGGAGGCTGCCTATGATCTCCTGAGATTTAAGGGTGACTTGGTGCACCCCCAGCCTTATGGGCTATGCGTGCCTCCTACCTCCCCTTTAGCACGCCCCAAGCCTCGCAGTTATTCCTGACGTTCTTGCGTCTCCAATCTTCCGCTAGCCCTCCCCGGGCTTCACTCTTACCGGATGGCCCCCCCCCCGGGGCCTATGCCATGCTCTTCCCATGCTCTTGCCCCTCACTGGGGCCTTTGTCTGCGCTACTCGCGCCCGTGGCTTTCTCTTAGCCGGTCCCGCGCTCTTGCGCCCTTGGCTCCCGCCGAGCCTATGTGCCAGCCCTGTCTCGGGGCTTCCGTCCGCTCGCGCCCTTGGCTCCCGCCGAGCCTGCTTCCACGCTGCTCGCGCCCTTGGCTCCTGCCGAGCCTACGTGCCGGCCCTGTCTCGGGCTTCCTGGCGCTGGGGCTCAGGTGGCATGCAGCCATGCCTGGCCCCCTGATCCTTCTCAGGGTCCCTATGTCACGCCTCTTGTGCGCTCTCCCTGAGCCTGTGCGCCAGCCCTACTCGCACCCTTGGCTCTCCCTGAGCCTGTGCGCCAGCCCTACTCGCGCCCTTGGCTCTCCCTGAGCCTGTGCGCCAGCCCTATCTCGGGCTTTCTCTGGCACCGGGGCTCAGGTGGCACGCAGCCGCGCCTGGCCCCCTGACCCCTCTCGGGGTCCTAGGCCCTTACTGGGCCCAGTACTGCCCTCTCAGGCTGGGGTCTCAACCCCACACACCGCACCACGCTGGTGCCAAGTTGCCGCCCTTCCAGGCACTGCTCGGTGCCCGCACAGTGCACCCAGGAAACCCCCGGACTACTTGGGATCTCCTGTGAGGCCTCCTCACACCCCTGCAGCCTCATCCAGTCCTCCGGAAGATATACACAACTGAATCATAAGCCAACCGGCTGCAACCAAAATCATAAGCCTACCGGCTATAACAACACAATCAGCCTACCGGCCTCTACATCAAGTCCCGGCCGTCCTGGCTCTCGGGCCAAAGCCTTCTGGTCCGGCTTCTCTCCGCCTGCACCATAATGCAGCCCTCTATGTGCCAAGCAGCACTGCTCAGTTTAGCTCTCCCGCAGAGCTCTTACACGCAGGCTGCCAGAAGGGAACTGCCAGCCAGGCTCCGGCCTAGCTGTTTATAAGGGCCCAGCCCTGCCCCCTTCCGGTCACATGGCTGACCTGGTTACTCCCGCAACCCACAGCAGAGCTGCCCTGGTGATTGGCAGCTGCTCTAATCCTTACTCAGGAACGGGGCACCCAAGTGCCCCCGTGACACAACTCTTGCAAATTACCTCAAAGTGAATGTGTTGCATGCCCAGGCTGCAAATTTGGATATTTCTACTGACAGTGCATCCCAAAGCAACTTGAACTGTATTCTTTTTATTTCCTTAATTACACCGTAGCTTTCCCTTTTTTAACTGCATTTCTTGTCATTCATTATTTCCTTTATTACAGTGAATTCTGGTTATGCAGCATGTGTGCATAGTTGATGATACAGGGTGGGTGGAGAGATGGGTAAAACACACGCATAACCATGGCATGTTATATCACTAAACTTCAATTCTAAACTTCATTAGCTGCTATCTAGCTTCTCCTGAGAAAATGTTGTCCATTTTGGTGAATGATTTCAGTTTTTGACTAAGGGGAGAGAACCATGTAGATTTCATGTGAATCGAGTCAAATTTGAATTCATATTTTCAGAGTTGGATACCTAAGGCACTAGATAATTAGCTGACTGCCTCTCATACTTGAAAAAGCAGAGGGAGGAAAACACTATATGAAATACAATTAAATTTGATAAGAACATAAAAAATTAAAGAGGTGAGAGACCTTATTGTTTTTTAAGTAGTTTTGATAGAGTGCGGACATAGAATAATTTTCATCTTTTATTCCTTCTGAGAACAAGAATAGAAATAAATGAGAGCATTACATAACTAGAGTTATTATGTTTTGATAGAAGTCTGTGTGGGTTGATTTTTTTTAATTTAGGCAGTACATTATCAGAATGTTAATAGGCAACATTCTGTTGCAGGCAATTATTGAAAGAATGCTGCTGTCTAGATCCTGCAAACTAGTCAAATATTCATAATGTTAATCAGTTACTAGTTGTGCTTTCCGTGCTTGATTTTTAGCTGTTACATAACAGTTCTTTTAGCAGATAAACTTAAAAGGCTTTTTGGAAATGTGTTCAGATGGAGATCTTTGCTTTAAAAACGTTGATCTTTCCCTACCCTGTAGCTGGGGAGGGATGTTGTTTTTGTCATGATAGGAAAAACTAGTGACATCTCAAATTCTCTGTCCCTTAAATGAGACTTTACTCTGGTCTCAGGTTGTCTTCTCTTTTCATACCCCATTGAAATAAATACAGTTAACTGATGTGGAAAGTGTATTATATGTATGCATTTATAGGCGTTTCCTTGGGACTCGTTTTGTAGTTTTGAAGGATTTTATGAAACTTCAGTCTTCAGAATGGAAAGAAACAAACCATGAAAAAGACTTTTTTTTTTTTTTTTTTTGAAAAAACCTTGTTGGTCTAATATGAGTCCTGATTGCCTAAACCATGAAAAAGGTGTTTCAGTTCTCTGACTACACTACTTCAGATATACCAAAAACAAATACATCTGGGAAAGTAAAGTCTCTTTGTTTCTTTCAGCATTTAAGTAAAGTTCTTTCAGTCTCATTACATGCTTTTCTAGCCGTATTGATAGAGACAAAGTATTGAGGGTTATCATATTGACAGCTTTGTATGTAAACAGTGTTATGTCTTACCTAGCAGCATCACATCACTGGAATTGGGTGTCTAATGAGACTTAAAGGTTAGGATACTGGACATCTGGAGACCATTTGGGAGAAAGAATTGAGAGGAGTGGCACATTAAACCTTCCTCTACTAGGTTCTAGAAGACAGCATTTGTAGTATCAGTCTTTGCATGAACGATGCATGCCCCTGGTGGCTGGTGAGGCACAGCGGCAGTGGCAGGGGTGGGAGATTGGCGCTGGTAAGCGTCAAGCTCCCGCCCTGAAACTAATACAGTATCTATGTCATGACCTAATGTGAAGTGTGATTCTTTGATATCTAATTTTTTTCTAGGCGTGTTGGCCTAACTCCTGTCTTTTCAATGATCTTTCCTGGAAAGGAGAGCTAGAGACAGTATGGCAATTATCACAAATGCTTTTAAACCAAGGTATCACATAAACACTGTACTGTTGCAACTTCATGGGCCTTCATTGATACTATCTCCTGTAGCATTCTTGCAAGCAAGCTGAGGAAGTACAGGTTGGATGAAGGGACTGTAAGGTGGATAGAAACCTGGCTGTATTGTCAGGCTTAATGGGTAGTAATCAATGATGTAAGGTCTAGTTCACAGCCAGTGTGAAGTGGAGTGCCCCAGGGGTTGGTCCTGGGGCCAGTTTTGTTCTGTATATTCATTAACGGTCTGGAAGATGGGCTGGAGTGCACCCTCAGCAAATTTGCAGGATGACACCAAGCTTGAGGGTGTAGTAGATACATTGGAGGGTAGGGCTGAGATTCAGAGTAACCTAGACAAATTGGAGGATTGGGCTAAAAGAAATCTCATGAAGTCCAATAAGAACAAGTATGAAGTCCTACACTTAGGATGGAGCAATCCTAATCACCACTACAGCCTGGGGACCGAGTGGCTAAGCAGTAGCTCTGCAGAAAAGGGCTTGGGCCTTACAGTGGACAATAAGATGAATATGAGTCAGCAATGTGCTCTTGTTGCCAAGAAGGCTAATAGCATACTGGGCTTCATTAGTAGGAGACTGACTTCATTGGCGTCCTTGCCAGCAAATTGAGGGAAGTAATTTTTCCACTCTATTCTGTATTGGCGAGGCCACATCTAGAGTACTATGTCCAGTTTTGGGACTTCCACTATAGAAAGGATGTGGACAAATTGAAGAGAGTACAGTGGAGGGCAATGAAAATGGTGAGGGGGTGTTAGGGTAGCTTGTCACATTTAGCTTTAGTTGCACACACTTGAATTATAATAGTCTTTGAACTTTTCTTTTATATCCAGCCTTATTTAACCATTGCTTAAGTTTTTGTATAAGCCTCATTATTATTTGAACTTTTCATTTTGCTTGTGTCTGCACTATCAGCTAGTCTTGAGCACAGGCAGCTTATGTTCCAGCATTATCAACATGTGTGTGTGAAATGCATACCTTGTTACTAGCTCAAATTAACTGAGCTTGGCACTAACTAACTAAAATAGAGAGATGACATGATTCAGTATGTTAATGAGAGGTCATAAGAGGGGACCAGTTGGGCAGTGCCCAACTGCAGAGCCCTTGGAATTTCCATTTTTGATGGACAGACCAAATTAGGAGTCCCAGGCATGCCCAAATTAAGACATTGGTAAAAGACCAAATTAAGATGTGTGCATGTGATGGGTTTGTTAGAACAAAGGAATATGCTGACAGGATAAGAACATGAGCAGTATGATTCTCACAGAGAAACCAGTCAATGGTACCCAGAAATGAAGAGTCATCAGAAGAAATAGCATAAAAGGGGAGGCACGAGGAAGTTGGGTGTGTGTCATCGTCCAACAACCTGGACTGAAAAACAGCCGTCACCCACAACCGACGACCCTCTGCTTTCAGGAACTGATTGGTCATCTTTTCTGTGAAGTAGGGTAACATCTGGGATTGGGTGAGACCATTGAACTAAGTGTTTTTTCCTGTCTCTCTCTCTGTAGAAACTATTAATGCATTTAATGTGTTAATAAAGTTAGATTTTAGTTAAACTGACTTGTGTGAAGTGCATTGCACATTAAAGTCTGAGTTGATTATGCTTTGGCAGTCCTTTAGCATCATGGTGGTGTAATGGACTGGGGCCCATGGCTTCTGAGGAGAGGCTGAGGGAACTGGGTATATTTAGTCTGCTGAAGAGAAGACTGAGGAGGGATTTGATAGCAACCTTTAACTACCTGAAGCGGGGTTCCAAAGAGGATGGAGCTGGACTGTTCTCAGTGGTGACAGATGACAGAACAAGGAGCAATGGTCTCAAGTTGCAGCAAGGGATGTTTAGGCTGGGTATTAGGAAAAGCTCTTAGTAGGAGGGTGGTGAAGCACTGGAACAGCTTACCTAGAGAGGTGGTGGAACCTCCATCCTTCATGATTTTTAAGGCCCAGCTCAACGAAGTCCTGCCTGGAATGATGTAGTTGGGGATGGTCCTGCTTTGAGCAGGGGGTTGAACTAGACGACCTCCTGAGGTTCCTTCCAACCCTAAGTTTCTATGATTCTGTGACATTGTAGAGAAGATTAGACATTGGTAATAGAATACCAATCTTTAAATAGCTTTTGCTTCTTCAGGCTAGCAATGGATCAGGTTATTAAATCATTGGGCTTACCCTTCTCCATGTTATTGCACTCATTGCCTGTTAAGTTTTAACACCTGTTTTGAAGGATGTGGAAAGAAAGTAATTGTGGTACTAGCTTATTTTCTAAAGAGCTTTGGTACCCCAGAGCTCAGGAGTCCCCTGTGGTTCAGTGGTAGAATCCTTATCTACCACACAGGAAACCTGGTTTTGATTCCCAGACACTTATACAACTACAGCCATGGAGGTATCAAGCATCTGGACTCAGTCTGGTCCTTGGATTCTGACTCAGTGGCCTAAAGGGAAGATGGAGGGTCTGGGCAGCCTCCTCTCCTCCAAAAAAATTGCCCTGGCATATGCATTGGAGGTCTAGGTGGCTCTCATGCATACACCATGATCCAGGAAGATTGATGGTTGCCACCACCTCAGAACTCACTTCATTTCCTCCCTTCTAAATATTCTTTATATTAACTTCTCTCGCCTTCAGATTCAGGGATGTTGGGTATCTGGAGACTTAGGTTGTATCTACATTCATTTTCCTCTGCTGCTAGCAGTTTGGTGGCAGACAGGAGCCACTACCACCAAACCACCACAGGGTGCACACCCATGCAGTTCTGCTAGCTCTGTATAGCTCCAATCAGCAGCTGTGCCATGAGAGTACAAAATACACTGTGGGAAGGCTTCAGCTGATTAATAGACCAAAGTAATTGGCTGATACTGTGGAAAGGTCTACACTTGCCTTAAGCCAGCTGGAGGGCAGTGGCAGAAGGACTATTTCACTCAGCAAAGGTGGTGTAACTCCAGTGGCAGCATGAAGGATTCTGCTGTCACAGGGAAGCTTTGAGCATGAATGTGTGTGACGTCTTGCTGTCAAAACTGGAGTTCTTCTGGCAGTATTTTTTATTGCAGCCAAAATCTTGCTGCAAAGAACTTGAGTGAGGAGAAAGGCCCATTATTAGTTTCTTTTTACTTTTCAGCTAAGAGAATAAAGATCCTGTGTCTTGAAAAGCCTTGTTGAGAAGGGGCTCCTGGTGAGTGATTTCCCCTATTGAGTATTAGTGGTCAACTTTTATAACCAAATGAACTTGTGTTATGGAAAGTCAAGACAAAATATAAGAAAGTGATTTATTTCTTGCTTTTCAATTGCTCATCTGTAATTCTGGGGAAAATAATGTTTTTCTCGTAGCTGGGGACTATGACTCAGGCACTAAACAACTGGTGGGAGTACCCATATGTCTTCTCAAATGCCTGGTTCCTATTTTTTCTTCTTTTTTTTTCTTTTTAACTATCCTTGCATTATCTAAATGTATAGCCCCTTCTGACATCCAGGTTGATTTTATATATATATATATATATATATATATATATATATTTCCTTCTGCTTTGCACTAATCTGTCTGATTTCTGCCTGTATTTCAGTACTTTGGGAATTATACTCAGCTAAGTAAGTAGGTGTCTTTTTGTGTACTTTGTGTTAACAGAACACACTTTGAGGGCTCCTCTGCATGTGCAGGTAAAGGCACAAATAGGGTCTAATGCATGATCTACACAACTGCACCTCCTGCTATGCCATACATGCTGCCAGGAGGCATGATTGTGAGATCGCACAGTAGAGCCCATCATACCTTATTGCTGGGGCAGGGGAAGCTGATTCCAGGATCCTTCTGCATTGGCAAGAAGTAAGCTCCCTCAGCTGGGAGATCACAGCAGCTGCTGTTTCCCAGTGCATGAGACCCCTGGGGCTGGGAGATCGCAGCTGCACCTATGGCTGCTGGGACCCAGCTTAGTCTCAGCACTGGGAGGTGCGTTGCTGGGACCCAGCATCCGCAGCTGCGGGACTCTGAGTCCCAGCAATTGCAGGGTGCTGTCGTGACTAATGTTGGCAGCTTCTGGGGCTCCCAGCCACAGGGGAGACCCTGCTACACGTGCAAATTAAAGCTCCATACCAACCAGCTATAAAGTCTAACTTTAAAGTTAACTTTTCAAGGTCTAACTTTGTAGTTGGTTGGAGATTTTTATGGCACGATAGGTTCTTTGCGCATGTAGCTGGTTGTCAAGGTAACTGTGGAATTAACCATACCTGTAACATGTCCAATACCTGTAACATGTAGAGAGGGCCTGAGTACAATACTGAGTCCTGTGTGAGGGCTATTGTGTCTTAACTATAGATTCATATCACATATTCTGGTCAGAAGGAACTGACCTATTACTTTTTAGACAATTACATTTCACAACCCTTTCAAATCCATTCACAGCAAAGAAGTGAGAAAGATAATGCACTACATTAATCTCTATGGCAACTATACAAACAGATCTAACCTAGAGATTAATTTGGGGATATTTTAAATGTGTCTCTTTAAACTGAGGTTTCTTACTGGAACTTGAATTTACATTTTTCTTTAGTCCTTTAATTTTAAAATGTCTATAGCATTTGTTAGCTCAAAACATATTTTTTGCTAGTGGAGAGTATTTTGTAGTGGATTTACTCATTAAGAGAGATGCCAGTGGTTGGTGAGAAAAGTTACGTGAGCAGCTAACATTTTGGAGGGTGGTAGGCTATTAATTATATTAAATTGTTGCAAGGTAGACTTAATTAGAAAGGCACAGTGTGCATTGCACATGTATTATTGAAATGGAGATTAGAGTTATGATGAGGCTGTTAAGTGAGGTGTATAAAGAGATGCTTCATACCACACTGAAGCACACTGTCTTTGGGACACTAGGGGAGAGAGGCATATGCAAGAATGGCGTCTTACCTATTTTGGGATTCTGTAGCCATCAGCAGACCTGAACTTCAGTCTTTGCACTTGGGAGCATGAGTAGTGGTGCTGGGACCTGCCTTTTTCTGTCCTTGCACTGTTTGACCCTTACTACTCTCAGTAATGAGCCCAGAACAATTCTTCATATGCCATTTAATGTACATCCAATTGTGGTGTTTAGAGGGATGTTGTAGGCCTGTTTCTAGTACACATTGCTATTGGACTCTAAATAATTGCTGTATTTCATAGCATATTTTTACTTGTGAGAAAAATAGTATATAAACATATTTGACAGCCACAATATTTAGGGGTGAGCCAGACCATTCTTTTCATGTGGTAAAAAGTTTCTTGAAAATACATTGTGCCACTGAATAGTTTTTATTTATTAAATCAGTTGTATAATAATGGAAAAGATATACATATGTTACGCTGCAATGAGTTAACTTTTGTCTCCCAAGTAAGCTTATCTTTTCAGCTTCTGTATATCTGGCATCTTTCTAAAATATATTGAATATAAGTCTTCAGCTAAAATTCATACTTTCACAAAATGTAACTGGAAACTCCATTCAATGGTATTTGAAACCCTTTGTTTCCATCTTTTCACTTAAACCTAATGAAAAAAATATAAACTCTATCATTTCAGATTTGGTCTTGAGCCAGTGCTGTACAGCCAGTTCAGTTATGGAAAATGGTTTCCAAATACTTTTTCTGTCCTTTCCACCTTCCTCTAATACAAAGTTTGTATTACAGCAGCTTCTTCAGTCGGAATATCAAGTGCTTGGTTAGAATATTGCATGAATTACACAGGGGTGGTGGTAGTAGTGGTAACCCAGCCTTGAAACAAGTGACCAGAATGTATTATGTGAGTGATCTGTTGTTTAACAGTTACTTAAGTCTACATTCACATTCTGTCTGCCACCAAAATGACAGCAGACATATCTCATATACTTGCATTTAAACTGAACTAGTCCCAGCAGGCATATTTTAAAATGACTCAAATCTGGGAAAGTAAATGCTGAAATGTGAAATATCGTTCATTATTTTGAGCCCTGAAGGCGTGGCTGGCTCCATTCCAGAGAGTGACAAAGAATAATACTTTTCATTTGTGTTACAGGTGATAAATCCAATGGGATGGGATGCTTTTGGACTGCCTGCAGAAAATGCTGCAGTTGACCATGGGCTGCACCCAGTAACCTGGACACAAAGGTATTTTTATCAGCTTAAATACTACCAGATTTGCTCTATAAAGAGGAAATTGTACTCTGGCCTTGCAAATAAAGCCAAAACAGTGTTTAATAATGGAGAAATGTAACTTTAGAAAGAGCCTACTTGCTTGTCTTTTGGTCAGGTGAATAGTTATGAGCCTATACAGTTGCTCCTTTCATGTCCTTGTTACAAGGTATTTAGCAGAATTCCCAGATTCATTGGAATCTGGTAGGCCACACCATGAGCACTTCTTTGGCCTCAAACTTGTGACCTCTGGGCTGTCAACTGTCCATCTTAGCACCTATGCCACCCAGCTTCCTGTACAGTTGGTTAAAAGTTTATATAAATCATTTTGATTTGATAACACGAGGTGTTATCAAAGGAGAGTAAAAAGCAGAAGGTTGGAGGGGAAGGATATTATGTAGAGTAGTACATCTGGAGCTGTAAAAGCCACAGTGCAGCCTATAAGTGTAACAGTATCATATTCGTTCTTGTATTTTTCTTATGATGTTATCTGGAGAAGAATGTAGATGAAAACAAATGGCCATCTAGGAAGATGCAAAGAACTGTGTTTATTTTTTTATTCTGTAAAGAGAGAGAGAAAAAAGAACCATAATACACCGTGCATGACAGTCAATATTATTGCACTTGAAAACAGTTAAAAAGAAATTGTGCACTACTGAGCATGTAGATAAGTTTCATAGATACTCAGTGCTAATGCACTGTGCAATGTTTCTCTTCTGGGCAAATGCACAGTTGATAGTATTGTAGACTGCAGGCTATTTTATCTCTGGAGAAGCTGGGCAATAAATTAGTGTTTACTATCTTCCCTGATAAACTTAGTGTATCCTGAATGCAAAACATGTCCATATAATGAACTGTTATGGCATCTGTCACTGTCCTACACCTGTGAGATAGGGAAGTATTGTTATTCTCATTTTATAAGTGTGAAACAGGCACAGAGCAGACAGAGGCCTCTCCTCTACCCTCAAATACACTGCTATGCTTGTGTGGGCTATGTCCTGAACCAGAAGTTTTTCCACATCCATGTGGTATTGTGGGCAGTGTAAGAGTTGGCTAATTGTCAGTGTCATCCAACAGTGCTAGCTAGCCTACCTGCAGCATCATGCAGAGGCAGCTGTGCTGCTTCTGATTTGAGGCACTGCACTCCAGTTGGGTAGGCTTGCAGTCCAGCTGTGGGCTAAGTGACTTGCTCAAGGTCACACAAAATGTTCGTGGTAGAGAAACACATTGAACTCAGGTTTCTTCTGTTTCTGCTGTCTTATTGTCAGAAGCACCTTTTTCCTGCTAATTCAGCTCAGGCAGGTTTTGTTTCTCTTTTTCTTTGGCCCCTGGTAGATGTTATATGTACGACACAATTAGTCTGTTTATCACATCCTAAATGTGATAAATGTGATAATGATTTCTTTGCCTCCGTCTTCCTAAGTAGGGACCAGAACAGCCACCTCCCTGCTGGGCCCCCTCGGGCCCCAGGGGAGGCACACCTGGGCCAAGGGTTAGCAAGGATTTAGTTAGGGAGCTTCTGGAGGGGCTGGACATTTTCAAGTCAGCCGGTCCGGATGATCTCCACCCTAGAGTTCTAAAGGAACTGGCTGAGATCATTGCAAGTCCCCTGGCAAGGCTTTACGAG
>NW_017729006.1:16938453-16943583 GCF_001723915.1 Gavialis gangeticus | reverse complement strand
TTCACGGTCAGGGCGGCTAGGGTCTGGAACCAACTTCCAAGAGAAGTGGTGCAGGCTCCTACCCTGGGGGTTTTTAAGAGGAGGTTAGATGAACACCTTGCTGGGGTCGTTTGACCCCAGTACTCTTTCCTGCCATGGCAGGGGGTCGGACTAGATGATCTGCTAAGGTCCCTTCCAACCCTAGAAACTATGAAACTATGGAATAGGAACCTGGACAAATATTCAGGTAATTAATAGCTTCACACAAAGGGAAACCAGCCACAAAAATGTGTAATATTTTTCTTTCTGATTTCCAGCACACCTTAAATTAAATGTGAGTCAGGATGAGGACTGCACTGTGGTCTCCAGTTGGTCCCAGAGCGATCCTCATCAAATGACAGTCAGCTGATTGTTGGCTGGATCCAGGGCCACATTGGGGCTCCAAACTGGCCCCTGTGTGGTTATTGCTGGCTGATGATCAGCTGATTATTGGCTGGCTTGGGACTGTACCAGGACTCACACTGGCTTGATACAGTTCCTACCAGCCAACAGTCAGCTGGCTCTGGGACCACACCAGGGCTCAAACTGGTCCCACTGGAGTCCCAGAGCCAACCAACAATCAGCTGATTTTGCAAACCCAGCTTTCAGTTTGCCCGGGCAGGGGGAGTCTGGGATCATGATGACAAATAGGGCATGACTGGGATCTGATCCCCAGTCCCAAAGTCATGCATCCTGCCATGCACATGTCACATGGCAGGAGGTGTGGTTGTTAAGATCAGGGATCAGATCCTATTGTGCCTTTAAATGAGTGTCTATTGGTGGCCTTTAAATGTAAACTCCTAATGAAGCAATTTCATTTATGTATTTGAGCTCATAAAACTTGGGGACTGCTATAGTAAATCTCTCAATAATATTAACTTGCCTACACAATGCAGATATTTGTCCTGACACTTATAATACCTGACTGTAAATGCAAATGCATGCATATTAGCAAATTGATGTTGCTATGGAAGTTTCACTTTTAGCATATTCTGATTTCCTTCCTCCTTTCTCTGTGGGCTTGGGGGTTAAACAAGTAACCTTTACATTTGCTGCATAGTCTGTCTTTTTATTACAAGGCGGTTAGGTTTGATTTTTTTGTATGTGTGGGGGAGCTCTTTTTGCATTATATGCAAATATTTTCTGTCACAAGTTGGTTTTGTGAGTCTGTCTAACCTTGCAGGCATATGCTACTGCCTTGTTTAAGATTTAAATAGCATGGAAATTTTATACCAATTAATAGTTTTCAGGTGCTTCTGTCTCTGAAAATAAACAAATAGCACCTCATTGTTGAGACTGCTTACAGAAGCACCTGAAAACTAAAACAACATTTGCATTTTCTATTGTCCTGATTTCTACTAATCTCAGAACATCATTAAATTACCCAATATTAGTCATTTAAAATAGATCCAAGTGGCTGCTGTGTCTCTTCTTGCTCCATCCTTATTATAAAAGCAAACAAAGACCTAGGCTACATTCAATAGAAGTTTCTGTTGGTATAAAATTATCCTTTGAGGGATGATATTTTTAATGGCACTTTTTGTCCTGGCAAAAGTGGTGGTGTGGATACAGTGATGTCAGGAAGGGGAGGTGCTTTTGCTGGTATGGTTAATTTTCTTCAGGGAATTGGTATGGATTAGGATCATGGGAAAGTAGGGCTGGAAGGAACCTCATAAGATGATCTAGTCCAGCTCCCTGCTTAAGGGGGCTATATCTACAAAGACACATTTTCTTTTAGTAGAAGCTGTGTCTGCACTAGGAGGATATGCTATATAGGAATAGCTCTGCAAAAAACCTTTCCTAAAAAGAACCTGGACTTACACTCCAGGCTTACTCAAATTACTGTCCCACTATTTCTGTGGTGAATTTGTTCTGCAATTCTGATTATTCTAGGAAGGATGCCTTGTTGCTCAGGGTATCAAGAGTGGGCATATCTGAACGTATGCTGAATTGGATAAAATTCTGTGATATAAGTTCTGTGGAACGTTGGACTAGAAATTATACTGGTCACTTCTGGACTTAAAATGCTTGAATGAATGTTGTTGTTTTGAATGTAAGCAATTTGGAAGCAGGGGCTGTCTTATTGTAAAACATACGTATGGTCCCTAGACTCTCTACTGCAGTACAACTAATACTTTATAATGGAAAGCAGCAATAGGGTGTTCCCTACAAAACAGAACTATTATTTTTTTTAAAGTTAAATGTCCACTCTTTGGTTGTACCCTAGGTTAGAGCACAAATCAGCATAGATATTTTTGGAATCTTGAATCAAAATGCACTTGAAGTGGTTAACTAAGATGGGTTTGCCTATCACACAACTATTTGAGTTGGAGTATTTATAATAATAGTATTTAGCAAGAATGTAGTGCCTTTACATTAAGAGAACTTGACCAGCATTTGATTGCAAGTGTATTTTCTAATAAAAATATTAATATTTTAAAGATTCATGTTTTTATTGTTTTACAGTAATATTCGACACATGAAGGAGCAGCTTAATGCATTAGGTCTGTCTTTTAGCTGGGAACAGGTAAGATTTTTTTTCCTTTAAGTAGGTGCTCAATTAGTTCATATGTGACAACTATGCAAAATAAGAGTACCATATTTACTCACATTATCACCCCTCTCCCCCCACCCTACCCCACCCCACACACACATTTCCTCAAAATCATCTCTCTGAAATTGACATGCATGTCTTAAGCGGGGAATCTGATTTTTCTTCCCCGGAAGAAACAATTGAAGAACACAGACTGTGCTGTAATGGCTCCCAAGATGGCTACCACTTCTCTCTGGCCTCAGCAAGCAGAAGGGGCAGAGTCCTATGTTAAGCCTCTCACAACTATAGCAGTGGCTGAACACTGCAGCATGTGCCTGAAGCAGCAATTGAGCCAAGTCAGGGCAAATGAGCTGCTACATCTCGATGAGGGTTATGGTAAACAACACTGTTATCTTTATGAACTTATATAGTGAATTAAATACCGAAAAGAAGTAGAAGACTTGCTGCTGCTTTTGCAAGGGTCTCAGGCCTAGCCTTTTGGCTGTCTTACTGCACCAGAAGTTCCTGCTGCCTCACCCAAACTGCTGGGAAGCAACACTTTCTAGACACTTTGGCCATGTCCACATGTGGTGAGGATGTTGGCTCCCCAGGGACAACTAGCACCAGTGCATCTTGTGCCACCACTAATTGTCCCTGGAGAATGCCCATGCCACGTGCTCTGGCACATAGCAAATTACCTCAGAGGTGGTAGGGGAGGCTAAGGCCAGCATTGGGCTGGCCCCAGCAGCCTTATCTGGGGGCCTGGGGGCCTCCCAGAGCTGCAGCATTGATCATGAATGCCGTGTGCCCCCAGAGGCTGGGGAGGCATGGCAACCATCCGCAGGCAGTGGCAGTAGTTGCAGCAGCAAGTGGGGAGCTCCCGCAGGCAGCCATGGTGGTGTCGGCAGCAGGGGGTGGGCCGAGCGGGGAGCTCCTGGAGGTGGCCACAGCGGTCTCGGCAGTAGAGGGTGGGTGGCAAGCACCAACTGGTTGTCGGTGACCACCTACAGATGCCGCCAGCAGCAGCAGCTAGTGGCAATCGGGGACTGCCTGCAGACGCTGCCGACTGTGTCAGCAGCGAGCAGGGGTGGGGGTTGGCAAGCGGTGACTGCCTGCAGGCACTGTCGGCAGTATCATCGGCACTTGTCCCAGGGGGTGCATCACCAATCTCAGGGGTTGCACGTGCACCCACATACACCCCTTACACATCGCCAGTGGCAGCAATGATTCTGCCATGCACAGCCTGGCCAGCAGCCGCAACACAACTCCAAGCGACCAGGCTCTGCTTTTGAATGGCGCATGCTGCCTGTGCATGCACCACTCCATTTTTTTTCCTGCACACTGGTGCCTTGCAGAATGGAGAACTGAACGTGTGGTATGTGGTGCCACAGATGTGTTTGCAATGCTACATACCCCACAGCTGCACTCATCTGGATGCGGCCTTTGGTTGCATGCCCATGTGCAAGTTGACTTAGATGTATTAAGTCTAAGTCTAATCTAAGTTAAGCCAAAGTCAGAGTGTGCACACATAGGAATGTACACTCCTTGACATGGTGGCAGCCATCTTGTGAGCTCTCCCCTGCAGTAGCCCTTTAGAGTCTACTGTACTTAACTAATGCAGCTCAAGATAATACACCTCAGAAGTGTATTATTTTGTGCTGCATTTAAGTCGACTCTGCTCCACATACATATGTACCATCTGATAGTTAAGTCAGTTTAAAAAAAGTTAAGTTAGCTTAACTGTCAGAAAGTTAGTACATGTGTATCTACCTTTTGTTTCTAGGAGAACTTACTTTGCATCACACAATCAGCCACTACTGGAAAGATCTTTTTTACATTGTGTTCCCAAAATGAGGTGCTGGTCTTGTTTGAGGATGTTTGGTATGTGGAAAAAAAAAGATGTGCAATTTTGGAAGTAATGATATAGCAGTTTGCTTTGTCATTGGCTCAAGTAATGACAGTGCTTAATTATATATGAGATGAACTTCCAAAACTTAATTACCAAACTTCTTCCACTTTTGGAATGCTTACAGAGACCAGTCAGTATTTGTTTTCACCCTTTCTCACATTGTCTGGCAGATAAGGGAAACCTTCCTTTCTTTTAATAGCATCTTAGTTTTGTATTAAAATAATTTTTCCCGTTGGTTTTTCTGTTTAATCCTAGTAGCCCTTCACATACCTATAATTAAGATATTGTCAACAGTTCTTTATATACACTACATCTGCGTACTGGAAAATAGTATGTCTAAGCAGGAATGGTCATCTTAATTATCACTGTACTCATTTATCTTGTGTATGTAGTTGTGGTTATTCACAGTAAATCAAAAAAATGAAATGAAACTTTTTAGAGACTATTCATTCTATCTATTTTATAAATAATGTTTTTGGTAAGTGATGCCTCTGATGCATGTTACTATGGGAGAGAAGATAAATAACTGATGCATATAGTTTATAAAAAATAGGCTGTACAAACAAGTAAGTTGAGACATTTTAAGACCTTTTTCTATATTTACTAGTCATTGTATTAAATTTAATCAAAATAATCATAGAATCATAGAAGTAGGGTCGGAAGGGACCTT
>NW_017729006.1:16927927-16938442 GCF_001723915.1 Gavialis gangeticus | reverse complement strand
TCTAACCCGGTCCTCCCCAACCTGAGGTCTGGAGACGTTAATAATAAAACAAACTGTTCTCGTGCAACTTTTTTGGTTTGCTGGGTAAATAATCTGCTGTTTAAATGTTTTCCAAATACTGATGTAGATGGTCTTGATACCTAATTTCTATCAGTAAAATTTCTCTAAAGGTATGTAAAAATATAATAAATTATGTCCCAAGGGAACTGTTAAAGAGAGAGTATTGCATTTTAACCCTGGCCTGCCTTTTATGTTCTATGAAGTATGTGTGGCCCTGAACAATATATAAAATATACTCCTTAAAGTCTCACAAGGATACTGTGCATGAGACATGGCTCAAAGGGTTTCATTTTGAGATGTGCTTTTTTAATATGCAGCTTTATGTTATGAAGGGACAGAAGAAAATATAAAAAGGTAGTAACTTCAAATGCTGGATGCGTAAGTTGTTTAAGGTGCAAAGCACTAGCCTGCATTTTTAGAGTTCTCTGTCATAAGCACATCGGAAACTGGAAGCTTTATTTAAAACTCAGGTGCTTGAAAAGCAGCTGTTCCTAAGGCTTTTAAGGTAAAAACCAATCAGACAAAAGCCTGTGCAACTGTTGAAATAAAAATGAAAAATTGCTTTTCTGAAAAACTTGTATTTAGGGTTTATTGCATTTATCAGTGAATTGAAGTCAGTCACTACTTTTGTATTCTCAGCAGTAATCTTAGTTTATTACCTTAGTATGATTCTGTATGGAAGGGTGAAAATGTTAATTTTGAATTGTTATGGCATGTCTGTAGCTTTGAAAAGAAAAATGATTTGTTTTCTGGCAGTACAAGATCTGCTCTCTGGTTTTCTTAAGCTTAAGGAAAGGCTGCTCAGTTATATGGCTTAGGTATCAGAACCATGACTGGTTGTATCTTATGTTGCAATGAGATATTCAGAATAGGCCATGTATGCAGAATGATGTTTTTCTAATAGCTGAGAAGTTACTTTGGAAAAAGAAGAAAAATAGAAGGAAGTTCAGATGTGGTTCATAGTGAACTGATTTTATAGGTCATATGCATATAACTGTGGTGACCAAGTTGCCTGGTCACAGTCTGGGCCGACACGATCGAGCAGGTGGGGGCTAGCGGCGAGGGGTCAGGCGGCCAGTATTCGTATGGTTGCAAAAACCAAACTTTTATTTTCTTTACTTACGCCACCAGGTAACAGTAGTGTAGTGCAGGTCAGGCTTGGTTACAACAACAGCAGTAAACAAAGACAACCGTGTGTGAGGGTGGGGTACGCCAGGAGACGACGGTGGCGGACAGACGAGCTAGTTGAAACGAGTCAAGTGTGTGTGAGGATGGGGTACGCCGGGACACGACAATGGCGGGGAGACAATCACAAGTGGCCAGCCTGCGAGGTAACTCTGGGCTCATGCGAACCAGGGTTCTGTGAGAGCTGGTCTCCGCTCTCTGATTTTAGCTGGTCTCCGATTTTAGCTGGTCTCCGCCTTGGACGGAAGCCTGCTGGCTTAAATACTCTCCAGGTAGCCAATCACACGGTTCTCCTTTTGGAAAGTTGTAGCCAGATTACATAATGCCTAGTACATGACGGGGCATGCGTGCTTTGCCAAATCAAATCACCTCACTCGATGGCATACTGACCATGTGGGGCATGTCTGGACATGCGTATTGGCTTTCTGGGGTTTTTCCACTTGCATGCTCGCACTAGTTTCTTTTAACTCTGTGTTATCAGCATCCTTTTCAATTCTGGTTCAGACAATAACAAGGACACTTTTCAAACCATTAAACTGGCATGTGTAACCCTGGAATGTATAGTGTTGCAGAGAGTCTTTCAGGAGACCTAAGCATGTTTATATAAGCCAATTGCCCATTAAGAATGGTGGGGAGGAGCAGGTGGGGATGCAGCCCTGTGCCCCCCTGTTCCTCCCTTCCCTCCTGCTGCTTGGGGTCTGGGCCCGTTCCCCCCATCCCCACTGCAGCGGTGGGGGCAGGGAAGGAGTGGGCCCGGGCCCAAGAGTGGGAGAAGCCAGGCCACTGTGGGTGGATGGGGAGCAGTGGGCCCGGGCCAACCCGGTGGCGGTGGGGGCATAGGAGGGGCAGGCTTGGGGCTGATGTGGGAGAGTGGGTGGGAGAGGAATGGGCCTCAATGTGGGGAGGAGGCCCGCTTCTCCCCTCCCCCAGCTGCTTTTGCGTCGGGCCAGGCCCACTGCTCCCCCCTCACTGCTGCATTGGGTCCGCTTCCCCCACCAGTGTTGGGTCTGGGCCCAGTCCTTCCCTTTCCCCACTGCAGCCGCACACTCACTCCTTCCCCCCCCCCCCTTTGGGCCCACTCCTCCCCACACTGTCGCCAGGTCAGCCCTACAGGCAGTGACAACAGAAGAGGGGAGGGGTGGGCCGAGGCCACTGGAGCTGGCCTCGCCCCCCCACCGTGGCATTCTGACCCTGCTCCCCCCCTGCACCACTGCCACTGTCACCTCCAAGGAGCAGGGGAGCCTCTCTGAATCCTAACTCTACATTCCAGCATATCCAGTACTCCCCCCAAATTGGTGTCATCTGAAAACTTGCTGAGGGTGCACTCTATTCCATTTTCCAGGTCATTGATGAAGATATTGAACAAAACCAGCCACATGGCTAACCCCTGGGAAATTCCACTTGATACTAGCTGCCAATTAGACATCGATCCATTGACTACCCTCTGAACCCAATGATCCAGCCAGTTTTCTATCCACCTTACAGTCTATTCATTCAACTCATACTTCCTTAGCTTGCCTGTGAGAATGTTGTGGAAGACTCTATCAAAAGCCTTGCTTAAGTCAAGGTATACTACATGCAGTAGTGTCCCTGCATCCACAGAGCCAGTCATCTCATCATAGAAGACAATCAGGTTGGTCAGGCGTGACTTGCCCTTGGTGAATCCATGCTGACTGTTTCTAATCACTTTCTGTTCCTAGTGCTTAGAAATGCATTCCTTGTGGATCTGCTATATGACTTTTCCAGGGACTGAAGTGAGCCTGACTGATCTGTAGTTCCCTGGATCCTCCTTCTTCCCTTTCTTAAATATGGGCACTATATATGCCATTTTCCAGTCACCTGGGAGCTCTCCTGATCACCATGAGTTTTCAAAAATTGCAGCCAGTGGCTCTGCAATCACATCAGCCAACTCCCTTAGCACCCTTGGGTGCATCCTGTCTGGCCCCATGGATTTCTATGAGTCCAGCTTTTTAAAACAGTCCCTAACCTGTTTTTTTGCCAGTGTTGGCTGCTCACCTCATCCCCAAACTATGCTACCAAGTGCAGTAGTCTGGGAACTGGCCTTGCCTGTGAAGACTGCCTGTCTTCTCCATTTCAATAAAATATGATGCATTTCAGTGCCTAATGTGCACTGCTGTGCTTAAGAAGGTGACTACACAAGGAATTATCTTTGTTGTGCTGCAGAATTCTGTCCAAGATTGTGGAAACCAACATGTGTTTTTAAAATTCAACTGAACTATGAATAAGTAGATAAGGAGCCTCCTTTTGTACCTGTTTCCTGGAGGTTGCCCTCTCATAGCCTAGTTTATTTTAGTTTCTATCACAATCTTAGCAATACTTTTTATTGTTTGGTTTGCATATTGTATTGAACTAAACTATACAGATAGGACAGAGCAGGTAAAAAATTATTAAAATGCAGCAATGTTATTTCAGAAAGCTAAGCATCACATCTCTTAAACCAGGGCTGTCCAGTTTCTGAGCCCCAAGGGGCCACCAGGCCACACAGGCAATTCCGCAACCCCTGCAGCACCACACAGGCACTTGAACCCAGTCTCCCCCCCTTACTACATTGTTCAGGTATAAAAATGCAATTCCCTCTACTGTACAGCTTGTGAATGCAATTTCACCCCCAGTTGCAATGTGCAGGCACGTGAGCATGATTCCCTCTCCCCACCCTTCCTGACCCTGCTTCCCAGCTGCACTGCATGCCCTCATGGAAACTACCTTCCCCTTTCCCCACCACTGCTGTACCATGTAGGTGCGATCCCCCACACAGCCCTGTAATCACCTTCAGCTCCCCATGCTTGCTGCACGGCTCTGTCACCTAGGGCAGAGGCAGGAAGCAGCAGCTAGAGGAGAGTGGGAGTACAAAGTCTCTGGCTGCTGTTACAGCCAAAGCAATGGGAGCAGCTTCTGGGTAAATGCCCATGGGTTGCAGCTTAACTTCTTGTGGGCTGCATGTAGGGTAGCCATTGGTCTTGTTTTATACTGGACCACAGTGTTTTTAAACACTTTGTCCCCTGTCCATTCCTGAATAAGGAATGGACTGCAAAAAGTCCTGTTTTCAGTTCATTGGTGGAAATGCATGTCAATCATTTGTCCTCATGATTCTGTTGACTGTGTCTAGAGACAGGGCGGTGCACAGCCAGGAGGAGCAGGGTTCTAAGCCAGCCAGGCAGGGGAGGAGGTGGAGGATCCCAGAGGCTGGTCTCTCTGTGCCTGCAGAAGGAGCTGTGGCTGCAGTGCATGTGCAGGCATAGCAATGCCGAGGCACTGTTGCATGCCTGAGGTCCCTGATCCTGGGCTGGGCATGTGCAGGTGGACCTGGGCCCTGAGGGCAGCTGAGCTGAGTGGGGGTGGTAAGGTTCCTGTGTCCCCCTGGCTCCTGAGCGTGGATCTAGGCTGGAGTGACACCGGATCCCAGTGGAGGAAGGGGTGCTCAAGCTATGCCACATTCCCTCAAGGCTACATTGTCTGGAGAGACTGGCAGAGCTGTGGGATATGGGAATCGGCGATACAGGGGGAGTGAAGTGAGGCTCCTTGCTGGCTGAATTGCAGCTCGCAAACTTGCTGTTGATCCCAGCACTTGCTTTCCCTCATTTCACAGAGTGCCACACATTCATCAGCTTGGGGTTCATGGACTGAATAGCAGTCTCTTGTGGTGGTCCCACGCCTTGCTGCTGATTGGCCAAGGGGCCCAGTGGCCCCACCCCTCACTGTTGATTGGCTGAGGAGGAGCCAGCTCCACCCCTCACTGCTGATTGGCCAAAGGGGCCCATGGTCCCACCCCTCACCAGGGGGATGTCCTGTGTTCTGGGGATGCGTCAGTGGCCACCCTAGTTGCATGTGGTCCAAGGGCCACGAGTTTGATAGCACTAATGCTTATAATCTACCAAACAAAAATGTTTTTGTGTTTCTTACGAGTTCTTAGAGTTTAGAATAATAGGAATAGCCTAAAATTTTCAGAAGTGTCTTGATTTTTAGATGCTTTAATTTTTAGATATCCAATTTAATCAGGACTTTTTGAAGTATCTTGTCATAGGTATTGAACACCAGACTTCTGAAAAGCAGGTGCTTCTCAGGTGTCTTAAACAGGCACCCAAAATCACTAGTCTGTTTAGAAATACAGCTTGATGATAGTTTTAAGCTCCAAAATCTAGAAGGATAAGTGTAGTGATGAGCCTTATAATATGCATAGCACAGGATGCACAGTGTCCCTTAGGTTTTTTTATTTAAAAAATTTTAAGACATTTCTACTCTGAAATTCCAAGCAGGGCATTATGTTTCTCAATCTAGCAGAAAATCAGATGTTCAAAAGCAGCAGGTTTTAAGTCTGTAAGTGGTATCAAAGATCTGAAGAGTTGAAAATATTGTAGTCATGCTTTGGCTGTTTTCAAAATAACCATAGGTTTGAGATGTCTGGCAATAGAATTCTTTCAAAATACAAATAGATAGTAGGCCACTCCATGGCACTACAGTTCTTTTCAGGAGAGCTACCTTCTCTAGAAAGATTGTTTTGATACTACACCAGCAGCAAATGATGCAGAGCCTATGGCAGGATTTCTTTTCCATTACCTTTGGGTACTGTCAAACTGAATATGCATTTCCATCAAGCCACCACTTCACAAGTAAAACAAAATCTAACTTTTTTCCCTAGGGTGTAGGTTTTTCATGAAGACTTTATTCATGAACCATTTCCATCTGTGCTAAATTTGATCTAATTTTCACATAAAAGTAAAGTTGATCTCATATTCTGCTTATATTTAGGTTTTGAGTTCATTTTGAAGTGTCCTTTTGTCCTCTATCTGAAGTAATACTTAAATGTCATGTTACTTACATAATTTTCTTCTCCATGCATTTCATTATTTAATTGATAACGAAGTCTTCTCTTGGTAGTTGAACAGAAAAATAACTTGACATTTGACTGCTTTTCATTTTGAAGAGTGGCTTCTGCAGGATTATTTTTTATGTTATAAATGATATGTGAAAATGTGAAAGTCCTTGAACTATCAATGTTTAACTTGTACATAGGAAATATAGTTGGATCTGCCTCTGTAGATCTGTGAAAAACAAGACATTAATATATTTCTAACAAGCTGTTTTGTACTTGGGCAGCCAAAATGTTGTATAATGCCCAAACAGATGGATAACGGATTTTAAATGGTTTCATTTCTCTCATATATTTTGAAGAAATTCCAAGTTACTTTTTCCTCTTCTTTTCTCCTTTCTTAACAAAAAATATGTGAGTGTAGTATGTGAGCACATTGCTGTGGTAGTAAAGAATGATTACTAATAAACTAAGAAATGGCTTTCCTCTAGTTTAGTTATGTATTATTCACAAAATCTAGCTGGGCTCATAGCAGAGAACCGCTTTTACACAGACAGCAAATACTACAGATATTGAAAAATTATACCTGTGAAACTAGCTTAAAGGTAAACTTTAAATCTCCCCCCCCCCCTTTTAAAAAATAGCTGTTTAAATTCATAGCTCTGTAATAGAACATGGTAAGTCTGTAGCAGACTTAAGCATTGGAAATACATTTTAAATAAATCATTTAATATTATCATTTTTTGTTTACTGATAAGCAGTATCTTGACTTTAAGATACTCTAGACACCTGTGTGTCTAGGAACCTTTAACATGGGTTTTGTCCTGTTTCCTTAGTAGCTGGAGAAGGTTAGGATTTTGATTTTATGGCAGACCTAAGATTTCCTGTCAGAGCACCCAGTGTGAGTTAGCCTCATTTTAAATTAGTAGTGCCATTTGGTTCAAAGTGTAAAAATATTTAACTGAATTTCAGTTCATTAACTGATCAAACCAACTCGTTCAGCACCATCTTTGCATAGGGGAGATTGCTTGGCATGAAGGGTCTATAAAGGACATCCTAAGTAACTGCATATTTTTCTTTCTCTAGCATCGTGCATGTGCATCAGTCTTCACAGCAGAAGGTTTGTAGCAGGGAGCATCATCCCTGCAGGTAGTATAGTAACAATAATTATGATAAATAATAAACGTAGGCTATATAGATTTTGGCTTTATAGATTATGTCTGTGACTAGCAAGTTGGCAAAATGAAAAGAGAAAACTGAAATGGAGGGGAAAAAGAAGAGGAGTCTTTTACAAGAAAAAAAAATCTTCCTCCTCAAATACTATTATGGCTGTCTGTCACTAAGTCTGTTGCAGACTGCCTGGGAGCACATCATATGGGGAGAAGAAGAGAGTATTGCATATTTAGATTAATTAATATTTTAGTATATATTATCAAAACTATAAAGAAACAAAAATCAGTGTTCAAATAGGTTGAATAGGGTATTTGCTGGTTACAGCATTCTTGCATTGTTCCTTCCCAATAAAATGAGTGATTGTACACTGGTATGCCAGAGTTCTGCAGCAACAAATGAGAGAACAAATTTGGTGAACTGTGGAGAAAGCTCATCTAATAATCCTATAGAACCTTCTTATGAAAGCTTTTTTGGCCTTTTGTGTCAGGAAAGATCAGTTAAAGCCATTCAAATTTTTGTCAGTAATGCAGATAAAAGCCTTTAACAAACATCTGGCTTGAATTAAAGTGTGATAATAAACCCACAAGAAAACATACAAAGAGGACACTGCAAAAATAACTTAGGGTTCTGTAGCTGGAAGCATACAAACTTCACTTTTCTCTACAAATTTTAATGTGCTAAACTATAGAGATCACATTATGAACTTGTCAGACAGCTGTTGGCGTCATTATCTGCAATGACATAAATTCTTACTGCTTTCAAATCTTATTTATTCTTAAGAAAATCTTTTCATGAGTGACTCGTGGAAAAAAGGTAGAGTAGCAATATTGTTAGTGATTTATAACTTCAGACCTCCATTATGTAGAATTAATTATGAAACTCTTCTGTTCAGTGATCCGAGAGCAAGTTTTTTCTATGCTAATAAGCGGTATCTGTTCCTGAATAGCTAGCCAGTTCACCCTACTAAACCAGAGGCCAGCAACCTATACAAAAAGTAGGCTGGAACAACTTGGATGTAGCGTGACATGGGCTGCAGAGGCAGGAGACTTTTGCCACACCAGAGCCAGGCAGCTGGGAGCTGTGCTTATGCTGCTGCTGCTTCCCTCGGATCCCATTTCACAGTGGCAGTGCAGATACAGTTTCCATCTGTGGGGAGCTCCAATTGGGCTGGGCATGTGCAAACTGTCTTTACACGTGCTTCAGGGGTGGAGGGTGGGAGGCACTTTAGTTGGAGTGGCTCTAATTAAAGCACCTTCAGCATCTCATGTATTCAATGTCCCACACTTCAAAATGGCAGCAGGGGTGCTTTAACTAAAGCTTGCTTGACGAGCTTTTAGTTAAAGTTCCCCCATCACCATTTTGAATCATGGGGATGCTGAGTACAAAAGATGTGGAGGCTGCTGGAGCACACTAATTAGAGTCTGCTGTGATGCACTGTAATTACAGTGTGTTGGAGCAGTATCCCCAGACATGTACAGGTACCCTGTGTCTGCAAAACCTCCACTTTTCCCTGCTCCCACCCCAGTGGCTGCAGCATGAATGCAGCTCCCCAGGGGCTGGAAGCTGCATGTCTATTTGTGAGAGAAGGTGTTGGACAAGAGACCAATGCGTGAGTTCGGCAACCAAGGTCTTTATTGAATGACACGCATAGATCAAGTGGGGAAAAGAAATGCTCTATCTAAAACCATTCATGTTCACCCCTCCTCAGCCCTCTACTGTTACCAGATTTGCCCATCACTTTGGGGTGTGCTCATTTATTAGAGATATGTTTCTAGAGTCTGGGTAATTCTGTCAATGTGCTGCTTGTGTTACTTGTGTTTCTATACGGAGCTGAATATCTTCCTTCTGCAAGTCCTCACCCCCAAGAGACGTATCTTGCAGGACTCAGTTTCAATGGAGCTGGGTTCCTCCAGTCACCAAATCAGTCATACACACAAACACACACAGATTAACATGATATGCCTGATCCGACCGGGTTGATCAGCATGGACAGGCTGACACCCTCATATGCCAAGAATCAATTCATCAGAGCAACAATAAACTGCAGTCATACACAAGCACACAGTTAAACAGAATGCCTCTGAATCTGGCTGGGTGTCCAGATGACACCCTCATGGGCCAGCATTCAATTTATTAGGGCACATCTGAGTCAAACTGGGTCAATCAGCCTGTACAAGCTGATCCCCTTATGTGTTTTAAACTCAGCACATCCCAATCTTTAGCCTCTTGATGAGCAGACCCCACAGTATTTTTGGGCTTCGCACGGATCTTTAGCTTAGGTAAAAGAAGCGTTGCTGCAGAGCAAGTGGGGAAGGAGAAGTAGAGAAGGAAAAATACCCAGTTACTACCAGGTTGACTATAAAAGTTATTTATTGCTAAGTATATGAAATATATAATGGTACTAGTAGTAATAGACATGCAAAGGAAAAACAAACACAAACAATTACAGTATACCCTGGTTTCACTAAGTATTTTGGGAAACTTAGCTCAAGCTTAACTAATACAGTTCAGGTTCAGAAATGTATGCATAGAGAGAAAAGAGAGAGAGAGCTGGGATCTCACCAGTCCAAGGCACTCGGGTTGCAAAAGCTGACAGGTAAATTAAAGTTCTTATCACAATCTGTGAAGGGAGACGATCGGTTTCTTCCAGCCTCTCGAGAAGAACAGCAGGTGGTGTGAGAGAGACTTCTCCTTTTGAAGCACACACACACTTTGCTTTTTTACAAATTTTTATACCCTCAGTTCAGCTTCTTCAAAGCAGTCTCAACAGTGTAAATCATTGTCTTTTCTTTTGACAAGGTGTTATATGGTTTGGAACATCTCAAGAAACTGATTGATACTCAGGAAAACATAAGGTTAAGGAGTAACCAGACACTTAGGAGTCAGCTTGAAATTCCTATGGATAGCAGATATACTGATGGCATATCTCATGGTTTCTTGAGAAACAATAGATAGCTTGCAGCATCAGGGTTTTGGATTTTTACTTGTGAATAAACCTCAGCTTAGCATGACCTTTCCAGATCTTACTATAGTCTTTTAACAGACTTAAGGCAATTATTGGAGTGTTTATAACCTTCTGTGGGGAGAATTTCCACCAGTCATCCCGGGAAAAGTATGACAACACTTGTAGTCAGGGCTCCAATGGGCTGGACGCTGTGATGAACCCTTTACCATTGTTCAAATGTTGCCCACACCCCCTCTGACTCGGTGTCTTGCCTCAGCATTCCCTAACCCGGCAACCAAGTTTTAGCCAATCAAGTTTAAATAGG
>NW_017729006.1:16921412-16922927 GCF_001723915.1 Gavialis gangeticus | reverse complement strand
GAATTCCCTAACCCGGCAACCAAGTTTTAGTCAATCAAGTTTTAATAGGCCTCCCATGGTGGAACGGGGGAATGTATGGCCCGAGATGCCTATTAAACTTTACTTCTGCTTAGAGGTGTGTGTGTGTGGCGGGAGGAAAGAAAAGTCCTTTGTAAATCCAGATTAGAACTGGTCTGATAAATGCTGAGCTGGGTGTGTGTAAATGTGGGTTGATTAGCATTTGGAGCACAGATTCCCCATCATGCAGTGCTCCCCTGCTTCTCTGATCCCAGAATTCACTGCGGTCTCTGCTTCCGGCGTTCTGTTCTCCTTCTCCCATGAATTGGCATCTGGTTCCGTCTCGGATGCAAATGAAACCTAGGGCACTTGTTTCACTCTTGTCACTCTTCATCTGGAGGGTTTCAGGTGTGTCTCTCACTGCATCTTAATCGGTTTTTGTTTAGGTAGAGGAGGGGGAGGGGGGGATTCTTTGTAAGACAGGCTGCGTGTCAGGGTTCCCCAAGAACATGGAGCTGCGAGGTAATACTACCCCCAATCCACTGATCCTCAGGTTCAGTCACGATGGCCAGTCACGATAGCTCTGGACACGATCTTACAGGAGGGACGCTAGCAGGTTCTCCTGAGTAGATGTGGATGGCATACGGCATCGTCGGGGCCTGGTCTTCACTGTCCTCTTATACTTAGTCCAGGCAGACAGATGCCTGCTCAGCCAGTCACTTTGTTGTTGTTGAGCTGAGTTGCTGAGTTGACTTTATCAAAACTCACAGTCCTTCAGTCACATATGGCATGGCTTAGGCATGCAGATGGCGAGGAGTTGCTTCACAACATCCTGAGACAGGGTGTTTGTTCTGCTCCTTATCTTCTTGTAGGTTGTTTGTTGGTTGTTCTTATCTTCCTGTTCTCAAGGCTGCTTCTTCTGCAGACGGTATGCTTGAAAAACATATTCACTCACTCACTCACTCATGCATTCATCCAAAATTAGTTCTTAATTCTCTTAATTCTCCCCATGGGTGGGGAGAAATGGCAATAGTGCAGATGCAGCTTGCAGCTGCTCAACCCCAGCACAGTTCCCCATCGTCTGAAAGTTGCACCTGCACATTGTGGAGGGAGGCAAAGACCTCTAGCTCTGTGTGCTGGATCCAGCAGCTCTGTGGCCTGGATCCATTGATTCCATCCCATGGGCCATATATCATCACCCCTGTACTAGACAGATTGCTGTCTTCAGGAGCTAGCTTGTATTATATAATTCTAAATATGTTAATTATGCCATTTTAGATTGAGAATATCACCTTTTTGTGGTTTCCATGCTTAATCTGTGCTTCAGCCCTGAAGAAGCTATGTACATTCCTAGTACTGGAAATTTTTCACTGCTAGAAATGATTTTGGGAGAGGTGACAGTACAGATGTTCAGTCTTTAACACCCTCACGTCTTCCCAACATCAGGGTGATCCCAATCTGGGGAAAGTGTGGGTTGTTCTAGTTTTCGTCTTTCTTGGGGGAGGGGGGTGTTCTTGT
>NW_017729006.1:16879109-16921365 GCF_001723915.1 Gavialis gangeticus | reverse complement strand
TGGGGGAGGGGGGTGTTCTTGTTTTCCTGTTCCTGTGGGGGGGGGGGCAGCGGGAACAGTAGAGCGAAGCCCCTTGCTCTGGGGACTCTGGAGTGAGAATTGGGTGCCTGGAAGCTGACCAGAGGGAGCACTGGTGTAAAGCCCCCCACCTGAAATCTCACTCCAGTTCACAGTGCTGCTCCTTCTGCTTGGCCTCTGGGCCCAGTGGATAGAGTGGCAGGGAAAAGCCCTCTGGCCACTTCTCACATTGGGGACTCCAGAGTGAGAAGCAGGTGGGGAACAGCTGGTGGCTGCTCCTTCCCTTCTTTCCCAGTCTGCAGGAGGGAAGGAGCTGTCCCTTGCCTTCTCCATACTGGGTTGACCCTGGTCTCTGAAAGGCACAGGAGACTCCCCATGGTTCCACTCGTCCTGGTCTCTAGGAAGAGTTAAGCCAGGGCAAAGTGTGCATGTGTTCATTCTCCTGAGAGAAACTCTCCCAGGAGCAATTTCTACCTGGATGTAGTCAGGTTAATTTTCTTTTGGAACAGCTCCAGGAAAAAAAGATGAAACGTTAGCATACTAGTGGTTTCTACCAGGAGAGCAGTGCTTCTCCCAGTAGAAACTAAACATCTGTACATGGCCAGAGACAAACCTCTGTTCATTTTACTACTAGTGCGTGGACCATTTTATGGTAACTTTTTTGTTTTTTAATGAATTGGCAGCTACCTTTATAACCTTATGTAGAAAATAGAGTTCAGTTGAGCTTGATTCTCTTTTTTTATACAGCTAATATTACAATGACAACTGTCTATTGGTTTCAGTAGAACTCCACTGGTGTAAACTAATATCCTGCAGTGGAAAACAAAGCAAATGGATTTAATGTCATGGAAACAATACCAAAGGTATTCTCTGTGGTCTGTCAGATGGGAATATTTCAGTACTGTGCAGTTAAAGGTGTAAAATAATGAAAGCTATTATGATGACATTCAGTCAATGTATCGTCAGTCACCATAACTAGAACAGGGAAGATTTAAGGGCATTTATGGTCAGAAAAAAAACTTTGAAATAAGCAGTATGTGGTCCGTTTATGAGTTCATAGTCAAAATTGCTCCATTTCCAGGTTGAATGTTAGTAGTTTTTCTAATTCCCAACTCTACAGTCCAAAAGTCAGAATATGCTCTTTTTGAGTTTGGGACCAGAATGTAATCTAGCTCCCACTTCTAGAGCTGCAAGATAGAAGAAAGAATCATCAAAATGTACTGGTTTGCTGAAGCAAGCACATATGATTCTAAATTAAATAAGGCAATGGATTTGTTGAGCAAGAAGGTGCTATTTGCATAGAATTTTACTTCTCAGACCTTAAATAGAGTTAAAAGTAGCATTTCTTTGCTCTTTTCACTTGGGGACATACCTTAAAATCTGTCTGTGCCTGTGAAATTATACCCTAAAAATCCCACATTTGCACAGAGAAAAAGAGAATCACGTGCACATCTTTAGAAAATGAAGTCAGTTATCTCATTTTATATATAGCTTATTAGTTTAAGGTAGTTTTTGTTTGGTCTTCGAAGCTCATTGTTGCTTTTCATTTTTAGAACTATTTTTTGCAAAATGTCGAACTGAGGCGTTGACAGTAATGACTAAAGAAAATTCTTGCATCCGGTGATATAAATACAATTTTAATTATATGTTTTGGCCTCTCCCTAAACTTTTACTTTCTAACACCATATTGTATCAGAATGATTCATGAGCCTATTAGCACAAACACTGGGGTCTGAGCTGCACTCGTCTCAAGGGCCATACTTGTGGAGAAAATATTAATAGTGGTGTGTGTGTCTTCTCTTCACACCTACAACACACCATCTCTAGTACAGTATATTTTTTTTACATTGCTGTTATTTCTAAGCAATATCTCTTGAAATGCATCAAAAACACTAATCCTGAATAAGGCAAGTTTTGAATATTTTAAAAGCAGACTTTATTCATCATTGCTATATAAGCATCTGCAAAATATTCGGTAAAAAATATATTTGTTGATACTGTCTTCCTCTCTTCTCTTAACTTTTCCCCTTTCTTATCAGATTTCCATTTGCTTCTCTATGGGTATGGACACACATATATTTGGACCTATTTCAGAACAAGACCTTTTCAAAAGGGGCCCTGCTGACATTGGGAGCAATGCCACAGCTGTTACCTGTGGACAAGCAATCAATGATCAGCAATCAGGCCCAATGCAAATATAGCAAAACTGCTCCAAACTTTCATCCTGGATAGAAGAATGGTGAAGTTAAAGCTGCTTTGCTGCATTTGTGTCATCCTGGCTTTGTCCAAATATTAGAAATTAACAGCTGCTGCACAGTTCAGAGCAAGAGTCATTATTCCCCTCATCCCCCTTTTGAACTGGTTCCAAATGTACATGTACATGAAAATCCTTTCACTCATTGACTCACTGACTTCCTGTCTGGCCCTTTGCCTTAGTCCTAGCTTTCATTTTTACAATGTTCAACGTTAAATAAGCTTGTTTGCCAGTGAGAGCGGCCATTCACTTGAACTTATCATAACTAAGCATTACTCCCTCTTTACTTTTTCAATATGCAATTTGCTCTGTACCATCTTATTTCTAAGATTGTAAACTGACTGCCGGTTTCTGCCTGCCTGCCTTATTCTTCTGGTCTGTTAAGATCCACAACTTCTTAGGACTTTATTTCATTCGCCTTCTTTCTCATTTACCTTCTCATTTTCCTTCAACTCCTGCTTTTCTTTACAAATATAAAATCCCCCTACTAGCCCCAGCTGCTTCTGCTCCTGCTTCCGTGTTACTGAGAGCAGTGTGAGGAGATAAATTTTGTCTACAGCATTTCTTGTGTTCTTCCTTTCTGCCATCTCCCTGGTCAAGCAGTACTATGGTTCTATCCCCACTGGACTTCCCTGCCCAGTGTCTTATTATTTTCCTATCTCCATTTCACACACCATCCCCTTGAAAATTCTGATTACTGTGTGTGAAATTCATCCATAATGCATATTTTCTAAATGAATTTAATTCAGTACAAACAAGTTGCAATAGTTCATAGCACCTGTCAAATTACTTGAGTTATGATGTACTTGCTAAAAAAAATTCTTTTTTTTATAAACAGGAAATAACCACTTGTTCGCCAGACTACTATAAATGGACACAGTACCTCTTTATTAAATTATTTGAAGCCCGGTTAGTTTATCAAAAAGAAGTAAGTGCAATCTTTGACCTGTAAAATTATGCATGTACTTTAACCTGAATATCTTGAATCATTCATACTCCATATAACATCTTTCACTCTTCGGTTCACATTCATTATGGAGGCAAGTATTTATGTTTTACAGTGATATGCAACCACAGATTTTATATATTAATGAGCAGCTAGCTACCATTGCCAGATAGAATGGAAACAAAATCAGTGATTTTTATTGAAGTGGTGTCTGTTGGCCATATGCAGGCAATCTCTCGGCATATTCTGAAATGCTAAATTGTGATGTAGGTTGAATTAGTTTATTTCCTCGCTGTTGATATAACTACTCACTTAGAGCCTTATTCTCTTCTTAGTGAGGTCCCAGAAATATTTGCCATTGATGTAAAAGGGATCATGATTGGGACACTTAGCTATGCTGTGCTAGCTAATGCACATCTTTATCTCATGCCTCCAGCGCACCTGAGATGTGCATTAAATATTATTTCTGCACAGTCTGAAGATTCTTTTATTACAATTGTAAATTGAATGCAAGAGGAGAACGTGTAGCTTTGTTAAAGCAATGAGGATGACAGATGTGGTGTTCTACTGTAGTTGGCATTTAATTCCATGGTTATGTATGCCATACCAGGGATTACCTCCAAAGGGATACATTGGTTCAGTTGGTCTGGGAGCTAGAGTCAGTGGAAATGAACAGAGTCTGTCTGCATCCTGCAATCTCAGTAAGAAATCCATTTTATATTCGTCACATGGAACCCTATTTCTTGTCTTCAGTGAGAGACTGCACAAGTCCTGAATGCTGGTGAGGGGTGTATGAGGTAGCAAGGTGTAAGGGATGAAGCACAGTATTAAAAATGACTTTTCAGCTCCTGATTTTAGTGTGTACTGCTCTGTGCTTTTATCTGTTGATTGTGTTGGAGTTATTTATTCTGAATTATATGGCGGTATTAGTTACTGCCCAAGTCACGTGGCCTGTTTAATCACAAACCACAATTTTTAGCACAGATATTACCTCTTTTTAGTAAGTGAAAATACTCAATTTCTTCTCAGTTTTGGATCATAGCCTGCTTAACAAAAGGAACTAAATGTTTATAATAGTACAGCTTTGTTTTATTTTAACATTTATCACTTTTTAATATTGTTTATGTTCCTCTGTGTTTTAACCTTTCAGTTTCCCAGTCCCTTTAGTAGGAAGTGCTTTACAAATAAAAAGGTTGTTATTTTAGAGTCAATTTTATTAAGGTTTGTACTGTTACTGAAAATAGAAATTTTGATTGGCTTTTAAAATGGATCTGCAATAACAGGGTATATTGATTATTTTTAGTTTTTAGATTATACTATTGGTATAGTATAATGTCAACTTATTTTAATGAAAAGGTCTGACATTATCAGCAAGTTACAGACACAAGGCAGATGAACCATATAAAGCATGAATTCCTGTGACACATTGAATTCACTTGGGCTTGATTTGAAGATAAGGGTTTATTTTTGATGATAAATATAACTCTTTCATTCATGAGATATATTATTGCAATCAATGCAGAGGCAGTCTGATTATGCACAAAAGAAATCATTGTTAATGATAAGAACAATGGTATTCCAAAGAGAAAAGGAATCAAACAGCTACATACTACAGTATTTTTCTTTATCCTCACCACAACTTTTGCTTCTACCTGAGCACAGTAGGCAACTTTTTTCCAGCTTAAAAGTTTAAGCAGGAGAAAAGTGGTAAAATAAACATAAAACATAGTAGTATGAGGATCGCAGTATTTGCTGGTTTTCGGGTTTTTGCTTTTTATTTTAAATTTTGTTTTATTCTGACAGCTACTGAGCTCTTCTAAGTACTGAGTAGGTTTATTTAATTTATTTCAAATAAAGTGCTTGTATAACCTTATGGCTCGGGACACAAGTTGATCAGAAACCCATTCAAATTTGTAACGCAACTGAAGTTCAGTGCAGGTAAGCCGCTTTCAAAATGACCGAAACCATTTTAAGATAAATCTGGATGAATGTAGTATCAGACTTAATTGATTTAGGTTAAATTGGTTGATTGAACTTCTGTCCCAGATCCCCTCCAGATTCAAAGTCCCCCAGCATCCCAGGATGCTTCGCACCTCCCTCGCAAACCCTCACCCTCACAGGGTGGGTGGACTAGCCTTGGCCCAAGCCGTTTGCTCCAGCAGAGCAGGGAGGCATGCTCTAACACTCCTCTGGCTTCTGGACCACTGCAGGCCTGTACGCTATTTCCGGAATCAAAAGCGAGTGTCTGTTCACTTGCTTATCAGTTTAGTCTATACATCTTAGACTAACCTGTGAAGATCGATTCAATTCAGTCTCAAGCTTTCTGACTGTCTTTACTTAGCCTATGAGGCAGGGCTGCTATATTTCAGTTGGTTGATTTTAATTTTTATAGTTTCACTGAAGTTGCAAAATTAGGCCGCATACAACAGACTGATCTTCAGAATTGCTTTTACTCTTTCCTTGGTATTTGCCTCTTTGTTTATGTTTAAGTAAACACCTCATGATGAATAGTGGCATACCTGTTTAGGACATAGGACTGGCAGAGACTTCCTGGGCCATGAAATTGCAGACAATAATTTAATTACTGTACCCTAAAATGATTCTGTTTTAGTCCTTTTTGATAAATAGCTACATCTTTTGATTTTTCACAAGATCACTTCTGCCATGTGTAACATGTATGACATTTTTATTTAGCCCAAAGTGTAGCTAACAACAAAGTTTTTTCATGACTTGAACACAGACTTGATTACAGATGTTCACTGTGCTGTCATATTCAATTATTTTTGGTTTACTTGGATTTAGATAAATAAGAAAGAGTAACCTCTAAAACAATGCACCTTTTCTCATCAAGAATTCAGCACAGAGAATGTTACCTGTATAACAATCTAGTCACAGATGATTAGTCTTACTACCCAACATTTTTGATGTGGTACTCCCTATCTTCTCAAAGTAAAACTCCTTAGTTATAAAGCCTTTTGTCTCGTTCCACAGAACTCTTGCATCAGTACACGCCAGTTTAAACTTCAGTCTACATACTTGTTCAGTAAGGTCAATGAAAATCATGTTCAGTGATGTTTGTATTTTGTTACTGAAAATAGCAAATGTCATTGAGTCAGTATATCCCTGCTAGTTTGATCAATCCAAGCAAAATACTTCAGCGTTAGCCATACCAACTTTGGCCTTTAAATCCTCCTTAATGTCTTTAAATTCTCTTAAATTCTGAAGAGCAGGGTATGCAGCAGATCCTCAGTTGCATCTTGCTGATTCATTGACATTTTATAATGCAGAAATTGTGGGAGCTCTTGGAAACTGTATTTGTAGAGTTGTATTAGTATCTGAGCAGTTTAACTTTTTTTTACATACATACTAAAAAGGGTACTGTTTCCTGAAACTTTTTTAGGCCTTGGTTAATTGGGACCCAGTGGATCAGACGGTTCTAGCTAATGAACAAGTGGATGAAAATGGCTGCTCATGGCGTTCAGGAGCAAAAGTGGAAAAGAAGTATCTCAAGCAGTGGTTTATCAAGACTACTTCTTATGCAAAGGTGTGAGTATGAAGGTTTGGGGCATTAACCCCTCTAGTCTCTTTATATTTTTGTACATCTAGCAACAGACTGTTACATACAGTTTCCATTTTCATTTCCACTTGCTTTTGTAAAGTGAGAATGCTAAATAAATGGGCGTGGAATTTAGTACTGAACAAACTGAAAACAGAAAAATACAGGTGTGAGCGGAAACACTGTAAAAAGGAACTATGATCCAGATCTTAGTTGGCCTCTTATATGGCTCCACTTACACACTGCAGGGTCTAAGATTTAGGCAGTTTACTCTACTCTAGGGTGGAGCAATCTTGATTGACAGGGTTGGGGGCCTAGGCTGCAAAGGAGATATTTTTCTCCTGTCAGGGTCCACATTGTGCATAGAGGAGACACCTTCATGAACCACCATGCCTAACTGACAGCAAGCATTGACTTCAGTATAAAGCATAGCATCCCCTGTTCATTCTTGAACTTGTCCATGCGGAAGAGGAAAAGGTCACTTGTTGCCCAATAGC
Source organism: Gavialis gangeticus (assembly GCF_001723915.1). Classification (NCBI taxonomy): domain Eukaryota; kingdom Metazoa; phylum Chordata; order Crocodylia; family Gavialidae; genus Gavialis; species Gavialis gangeticus. Next base: position 16,914,094 of record NW_017729006.1, on the reverse strand, counting down.
CTAGCAGTGTTCACTGTTTGGTTTACAACAATGATTCACAAGATGAACCTAGAGATTTCAAATAGAAATACATAGTTGTCATTTTTCTGAGTTCTTTGCAAAAGAAAAACTGCTCCATTATTTTTCTGTAGTCAAAAAAGAGTGAAATCTAAGAGCTGGCATTTTCTGAGGGGTGTGTCAAAACTATCCAGGGGTGCCTTGAATATCCAGGGATGCCTTGACCCTAAAAAGGTTTGAAAATCACTGGTTTAGTGGCAAGAGCACTTGTCCAGGAAATGGGACACCTGGCTTCTTGGGCCTCTTTAGCCTATGGGGGTTCAAACCTCAATCTCCCATATGTCAGAAATGTGCCATTCCCAATACACTAAAGATTATAGTCTAGGCATGGGCCTCCCCATCTCTCCTTGTTGAAACTGGCCTATTGGACGTCCACAAGTACAAATTAATGGAACCAGAAGAAGATCAAGTAAGAGAAAGCTGAGAAGGGCACCCTCTTGTTATGAGAAATAAGATGCTAAGCTTGCTTCTGTTTTTTTAACCAATGATTGTGTAATGAAAAATGCATAAACACTTATGTTTCCAGGGAGAGAAGCCTGTGAGTGCCATAACCATTAGGCTACGAAGTTACACTATTGCTTGTTGTGCTCCCTGGCCTATTTGTCCAGGGAACCCAGTCTAGCTCATTGCTTGGTGCTTAGGTAGTGTGCCATACATATGTCATAGTTTGACTGGGACAGTCCTGGATTCCATAGGCTGGTCCTGGCTGGTTGGTCAAAAGTCCTGGTCTGAAGGCCAGGAAGAAGGTGGAGTAGCATGGTGCACCAGGCAGGTAGGCACTGCTGTCACTGTGCAGGAGCAAGAAATGTAGGGATCTTGGATATGGCATCTCAGATAGGGTGACCATATGTCCACCCACACAGTGGCAGTGGTGACTGCACACTTACCTGCTTGGCACCCCATCCCACTCCACCTCCCTGCTGGACTCTGGCCCTGGTCTTTTGACCACCTGGCTGGGACCTGCCTATGGAACCCAGGATTCTCCCAGCCAAACTGCAATGTATGGTCACCTTATGCTAAGGGCCCTCTCCCTGGAGGTGAGAGTTACAGGTTTGAGTTTTCTCAGGCTGAGGAATGTCTGGAATCCAGGTATTCCACTTTTTGCACAAGTGTTCTTGCCAACGTGCTACTAGGGAAAAATATTCCTCCTTTACCTCCTTTCTACTGAGTTACATGCATGCTGCTGCCATCAAACGGTTTGTTAGGCATATTCTGTCCTTGCTGAAGGAATTGGAGGCTTATGCAATTTAGCTGCTTCTCAGCACCAATTCAGATGCCAGTAATCTTTGATGGGAGTTAAATACCCATGCAGCCAGCCTGGATCACTCCTGGTCCTGTGCATTGGCCCAAGTTGAGGCACCTCAGTGTTGGTTCAGGCCAGAATAGAGGCACCTCATGAATTTAGGTACCTAAGCAGTTGTGCAACTTTTTACAGGTAAGGATCAATGTTTGAAAATCTGTTTGGTGAATCTGTCTTCCCAGCTCATATGAGTCTTTACTTAGCAATATAGACTGAATTATTATTAATGATATTTTCATGTTTTTCTTGAGGCTTCTATGAGATATTTTATCACGGCCCAGAAATATTCTCAGTCAAGCTATACACTATAGGCAGATCATCTTTCCATTTATAGAAACAGAAGAGTAGGCTGGAAGGGATCCAAGAAGTCATCTAGTACAACCCACTGCTCAAGGCAGGATCATCTTTGTTTAAACCATTCTAGACAAGCGTTTGCCTAACCTGGAGGTGTCAAACTCATTTAGCCTCGTGACCAGTCAGCAGGCCAGATCAGGTCAACAGACCAGCCCCATGTGCCAGATCCAGCACACAGGGTTGAGTCAGTGCAAGTGCCACATGCATTGCATGCCCTAGACCAGCACAAAGAGTTAAACTGGTGTGGACACCCCATGAACCTCACCCCTCCCACTCCCACTCCAATTGACCCCACATGCTGTATGCAGCATATGCCAACCCTGGCCCCATACAGGATGCAGTGCATGGGGCCAGTTCAGGATATATGCTACATTTGGTGCTTGCACTGGATCCAGCATGTGTGGCCAGTCTGTGGGCCCCATCCAGACTGGCCCTGGATCTAGCATGCAGAGCCAATCCAGCAAGGGCACCATATGCAGTGTACATGCCAGACTGGCCCCATGTGCTGTGTACGTTGTATGTGTGAACTCCAGTCCCTGCCTATAGCATGTGCAGCCTGTGCCAGGTGGGCAGCACATGGGGCCAAATCCAGTGCGTTCTTCATGGAGTATGTCAATCCAAGACTCAGAGATAGCATTGCAGGCCAGATGCTAGGGCTTTCTTGGCTGCATCCAGCCTGCAGGCCATATCTTTGGCACCCTGTATAATCTGCTCTTTAAACTTCCAGGGATGGAAATTCCACAACCTCTGTAGGTTATCCGTGTTCTTATTTTATATTCACCAAGTTTCTCTGTTTTTCCCTTATTTTTCAACTCTGGTTCTTTTACTTAAACCTTTGTATTCATGCTTTAAGTAATTCATAAAATAACAATAATGATAGTAGGGTCGTTATGGACTGTGCAATCACTTTATTTGTTGTATGAGTCAGTTGTCTCTCTCATGCATAAGACATCAGTTAGACTCACAGTATGTTAGAAGTGATATTATTTTTTGTTCTGATTTGGATGTTATTACTGCACCTGCACTAATTCATCTCTTAAAATGAAGAAAATAAAAGCTGTACAAAAACTAGGCCTGTTCACATGGCAATTTACCAAAGAAAATGCATTTTATTACCAGGAGCAAAAGTAGCGTCCTTGATTTAGACATCTATGCAGGAACCCTTATTTGCTGACAGTTTCAGTCATATTACGAGTGTTGACGTCCATATTGGCCCATTTTTTTTCAAAACTATCATATAAATTTAAGACATAGTCACATAACTTTTATGGTTTTTTTAAAAGTAAATTTAATTGGTTTTTTGCTTTGACAGATTTCCTTTGTAAAAGTACAATGCTTAACTGATGGCATTATTATTCAAATTATTATCTATGCATTTTAAAATTTTAAACTGAAATGTTTTGTTTTTATGGTTACTCAGCTAGGTCTTTATTCAGTTTCTTTGGAGAAGCTGTCTATAAATGTTAATAATTTCTGTATGCACCTGTAAATCAGTATAGTTATGTTTCTGTGTAGAAGTTCAAATCGTGATGTGTAAGGCTGGCCTTCTGTTAGTGCTTTTTCTCCACAAAAGGAACTTTGTAAACAGATCAGAAAAAGCTAAGTACCTATAACAGCTGGATATTTATTTATTTTAAAAGCCAAGCCAAGCAAAGAAATCCACTTCAAATACTGTAAAAGACAAACAGCTCTGACGTTTCATGTTGTTTCATTAAATTATTTCACTAGGTTTTTCCCAGTCCTGAGAGAGCTTACACGTACTTACCGCTGATTGGGGCAGGAGGGAAGGGGAAGTTGGTTCTTTGGGGGAGTTGGGGGGCTAAACATCTCCTGTTCCTTAGGGGTGGATGCCCACACATTCCTCCAGGCCCCCCCATGGACCCTCGTAGCCCCCCCCAATTCTGCCAGTCCCTCCTGCAAACACCTGCTGTCCCCCTGATTGCCCCTGTTCCCTCCTGCAAATCCTACCTGCTCCCCTGTTCACCCCTGTAGATCCTTCCTACCTCCCGATCCTCCTGCAGATACTGCCTGCCTCCTATCCCTTCTATGGATGCTGCTTGGCACCCTGATCCCTCCAAGGATGTCACTTCCTCCCCAAAACCCCCTACAGACCCCCTAATCCCCACCATGCCCCGAGCCTGCTTGTTTCTGTGATTCCAGCCCTCCCAATTTACCTTAGAACGAGTGGCCATTTTTAACTTGCTTTAACCTCACTCTAACCTCCCCGAACACTGTATGTAGCCTTAGAGTTTTAGTCATGAAATGAGCTTGACTCTTGCTATTTTCTCCAAATGGCATATTTTTAATACTTTGGTAAATAAAGAAGAGTGAAAAAGCATGTTATAGGCAGAGGGAAAGCTGGATAGACAACAAGGATAGTGAAGGAAGAAAAGCTGCTGCAAATTTCAAGTGTTTGCCAGAGAGATTTTAACACAGGTACAGTATTGCTCCAAAAAAAATAAAAAAGAGCACAGTTAGAAATTCTTCAATAGAATACAGAATAATAAGAAATTTTTGCTTTATCTTTATTTACCACTGCTTCATTATATGTTGAATTGTAGCAGATTACTTCCTATTAACTTCTTAATACTTTGATTCTTCTTAATATTCTTTTGGGAGTTGGTTTAAATATGGGTAAGAATTAGAATTTGCCAACTTAACTTCAGTAGATCCTAAATATACTTATGACCACCTACCAACAATTTCTAAGCCTAGTAATTCCCCCCCATTATTTTGTGTTTATTAAATAAAAAGTCATGTTTTATTAATAATTTGAATACTTTTGTAATAAAATTATTTGACCCATTTTTGTATTATCTTTTCTGTTTAATGTGGCAGTTTAGTCTTCTTATGTCATAAATTTGTCTTAGTTATAAGTAGAACTAAAAGCCTTGGTTTTATAGGTCATAGTTAGGTTTGATTTATTTATAAAAACGTCCCTTCAGTGCTTTTACTATCACTGAGGCACTGAATCTCTTCTTATATTAATGTGGATGGGATGTCAAGCTTTCTTTCTCGTATTTTTCTAAAAAACTTGTATTTTTCTAAGTCACGTAGAGATTAAGTGTTCTGTGTATTAAGAGCTGCCATCCCCCATCTTTCCTTTTAGCAGTACAAATGGGGGAGGTGTTTTGGGTTGAAACATTTTTGGGGGAACCACAAAGAATTTTAAGCCTTCTGGATTTATTTAAATTGGTTCTGTCTATAGCTTGCAATATGTGGGCTGTATTGCTGTATGAATGGATGTTTCAGCTGAACATGTAATTCATCATCCTCCCATTCTATTAGACTTCGTTTTTGAAATTGGTTACTACTTCTTTGCAATTGGCTCCACATCTCATTTAATTCTGTGTTCCAGGTGACTGGTAGCAGTCTGAACCTGTTGACTTTCAACTCCCTGGCTATTTGCAAAGTTCCTGGTATAGTAAGGGAAGAATGAAGTAGTCCTTCTGGCTGAAATGTAACTTTCTCCTGAATCTCTGCCTTCACTATCACTGTCTTGAACTAGAAAACTACTTTTTGGCCCTAAGACCAGGAACTTGGAATCATTCTTAACTCTGAATTTAGTTTTGACTTTCTCCAACTTTCCTATGAGCCTTCTTGATTTCCAGATTTGGAGCATTGCCAGAAATTTTCCATTCTTTACCTTGACTCTCTTTCTGTGACAGATTATTATTCAAGCCTTACATTGTACTTCTCACTTATTGCAAATCTTTCTTTACAATCTGCTTAAAATTGCTACTTTCTGACCTCCGAAAGGTCCAGAATGGCATGTTTCTGATGACTTAAAAGTAAAAGCATCTCAATTCTATGTCATTCTCACTGCCTTTAAAATTGCCCTTCTGATTATTATTTTTTAAAGCTCTTCTTAGAATTCGAGTGTTTTGTTATCTGACTTTGTTTTTCTTCTTTCTCGCTTTCTGCCTTTCTTACTCCTCTGCTCTTTTCTGTTCCTTCTCCATGTGAGATTTGTTCTTCCTCTTTTTTGTAGCTATAGCTATATTTGAGTTTCTCTTCCTTTCTTCCTTTTGAGCCATCAGAGAAGGAGTGTTCCATTTAGAAAAAAAAATCTGGAGTCTCTCCTTAAAAACCTTCCTTTTACATGTGAAGAGGAAATTTTATTTCCCTGTCAGTTTCTTCCTTTTCCATTTGGGAAATACTAGTTTTGTTTTGTTTTTGGGTTGTTGTTTGTTTGGTTTGGGTTTTTTTTGGCGGGGGGAGGTGTTAATTTATTGCACAAGTCAGAATGATAGCTGTTTTATTTTTGTGTGCTGGGAACTCAGCTGTGCCTGCTGTTGATTGTTTCTCCTCTTGAGTTAGCTAGTTAACAGACTTTACAGAATAGCTTCTGTAGGAGTTGTATGTATGTTTTGGAGGAAAGAATATGGCTCCCTGTTGTATAAGTTAGCACACACCAGAATGGGCAGCATTTTTTTTAATGTTGGTAGCAAGAGTTCATAGAACTAATATGTAAAATTCTAAATCTACAGAAAATTTGATTCCAGTTTAAATCCACTGTAAGATCTGCTTTATGATCAAACATTTTCTTTCTAAGAAACCTTATAGCTTTAACTGTATATTTAGTGCACACACATTATATACATAATGTCTACATTAATGTGGCTTTATATGTTTATGAGAGAAATTATAAATATATGAAATAGGCTGGAAACAGTACCTCTTGAAATATTTCAGATAATATTAAGGACCAAAATTTTCACCTGGCTGTCTAAAGGATCCCAAATCCCTAATTTAGGTTGCCAGATTAGTGTCTTAATTTTTACTTCTGATTGCCATCTGCAGTGACTTTAGGGCAGTGAAGAGGCTGCTACTGACTTCATTTTTTCTGTGGAGTCCAAAAAGATGAAAAAAGTTTGAAAAGTTTTTGGTTCCTAACATGATTTCTTAAAATTGTAAGTATATTAATTTGAGCGCCTAAGAATAGACAGCTGCCCAGTTTCTGAGATTTGCTTTAAGGTTAGCGCTTTAATAAACCTCTAGTTGGTTATTAATTATTAGCAGTGCATGTGTAATGCATGTTTTTGCCTTTGTAATCCCAAGTAAAAAAATTTCACTTGTTGGAATGCTATCTGGAGCTGTAGCAGCAGTTGTTTTATATTTTATTAAATTTCTAATGCCGTTTGAAAGTCTGGCTTTCTTACATTTGCAAATTAGCAGATGAGGAAGTAGGCACTTAAGGATATTGGAGGGTTAATATAATAAGGAATAATAATCCAAAACAGTAATAAATTCTGATGAATGGGTGAAAGAAAATGTTAAGATATATTTTGAATCTTAGAGAGTGTACAGTAAAAATTCAGTAACCAGCAGCAATCAGTATTTGTAAAATGTTTTTACAGACCTAATATTAGAGAATTAAAGAAAAATATATTGTGCAAACAAAGATAAGTTAATTCAATAATTTCATATTTACAACTATTTCACTTTGAAGTTCGGACTCATTCATCATGTACAGTATGTATAATTCAAACTACCAAGTAGTTGTAAATTAACAAAATAATAAGTGTTGCATATTTGATGTTGGACTTGTACAACAAAAAGGAAAAATAATATAGCATATTGACTTCTCCAACTTAGAATTTAACTCAACTCCTCAGTACATCTACCATCTGTCCAACTGACTCATGCCTCTGGCTGTATTTCTGCCAAGATACAATTTTTGGAGTATTCAGAGCAAAATGTCAAATCTTATGAAGTGAAAATTGAAATGGGGTTCCTGTTATTACCTCCCGCTGTACAATCCTATTAATTTTAATTCATTAAGTAAATTTAAATTAAATAAAATTGTATCCACAAAATCTGTCTCAATTTGTAGCAGTTGCTTCATAAGGTTGTCATGCTCTATGTGTGCCTGTGTGTTGACATGAGCATATGAGCATACACACTAATAAAGCAATATCTATAACTGTACAAATATACACAAGAGTTGCATATTAGCTATAATAATGCAAACTGTTCTGTTAAAGGAGAATTATGGATAATGCGGAAACTAGCACTAAATTTCTTCTTTGCTGTGTGTTTGGAATCTCATCTGTAATGTTATATTAACTTTTTGCCTTTAATATATACCATTATCCTTATTATTTATATTGCAATACTAAACATATGTCCTAAGCATATGTTAGGTAAAATTATAAAACCAACACACGTTGCAAATAGCTGAAGTATAGAAAACTAATAGGAAACATGAAATTCCATTTTTGTAGTCTGACAACTGACTGAGTTTTGAAAAAAGTAGGGGACGCAAATGTAACCAGTCTGGATGCCATTTTTAGGTGAGTGGTTGCCAAAAACTAGTCCGTGCATAGGTTTTTATCCTGTGAACCCTGACACATATTATATAGTCCCGTTGTGCTTAACGGGGCCATTTCCATGTATTTGGGCCAGTTTAGGGCTACAGTTTATACATATTTCATGTTATCTTCTTATCTTTTATTTCTTCTCAGACTTAGTGTTCACTTTTTAAGCCTGAGTCCATTCATAAAGATGCTGTGTCTCATACAGTCATGATACATCTGGTATATCAGGGTATGTCACTCTTTTGGCCTGCACAATGTTCCCTTACTTTTTGAAAGATAAGATGTTGGAAAAAGCAGTGGTATGAAAATAGTTGTTCCTGCATTTTTACTCCTACAATCCTACTATTTTGCCATTTAATATACTTTAGACCCAAGTGTTAAGACACATGCTTAGTAGTGCTAGAGTTCCTAATACTCCATTTTTTGTGTCAGGCCATGCTAGATGCTTTGTCAGATCTCCCTGAGTGGTATGGTATAAAGGAAATGCAAGCAAACTGGATAGGTGACTCTGTTGGATGCTATCTTGACTTCATGCTAAAGGTGAGTCAGAAATTTAGCTGTTGCTTTTCTGATTGAACTGAGTAATCCAATCGCACATTTCTGTAATGCTTTTTAATATTTAAAAGATTTTGAACATTGCTAATGAATACTAGTATGCATTTTTTTCTTAAGTTATATGTTTATTAAGTATAGCATTATTATTGTTTCTTCTTATTCTGATTCAAGCTTATTAGAGGTTTCTGGCAGAAAGGTTTTGGCAGACCTTGATATTCTTTTAAGTGAATCTTGGTTCAGAATCCAGGTGTGAAGCAAACTAAGGGCCCCCCCCCCTCTACATTTGCAGGTAAAGGCATGATCTAATGCACGATCCACATAATCACACCTCTTGCCATGCCACATGTCCGGGCAGAAGGCATGATTGTGGGATCACAAATCAGGCTCTATCATGCCGTATTGCCAGTGCAGGGAGAGCCTGATCCTGATCCCAATCCCCTGTACTGGCAAGAAGCCAGTTCCTGCAGCTGGGAGCTGCTTCAGCTGACAAGGCTCCAAGCTGAAGAGGTGTCCCACAGCTGGGAGAGCACAGCAGCCCAGATCTCCCAGCCCTGGGGATGTGTGGTGTGCCCCTGTGATATCCCAGCCATGTGGATGTGTGGTGTGCCCCTGCAGCTGGGAAGCATGTCAAGGGAAACATGTCAAATGTCAAAAATACCCAATTACCTGTGGATGCACATTTCTCACGAGACAACCACTCTGTCTCCAATCTCACAGTCCTAATCCTCAAAAGGAATTTACAAAACACCTTTTGTAGATGAGCCTACAAACTTCACTTCATCAACCTGCTGGATACACAAAAATCATGGACTAAATACACACATTGGATTTATAGCACATCATAGCCTGCCTAACGTCTGGTATACCCCAGTTAACCTCTCAACTATTTATCAGTTACATCTTATCACCAGGTCTACATCCCACCTCCCCATCTGTTTCTCACCCACTGACTGCATCCATTTGAATTTTCACTGACTGGCATTCTTGCATACTGGCCTCTGGCTTCTATTCTATTCTATCCCATCCAGGAAGAGCACAGAACAAGTGCAGATGGTTCCTCAGCCTAAAAAGGGTGTTTGTACCTGAAAGCTTTCAAAGAAGAATTTTTCCAACAATTTTAGTTGGTCTAATAAAAGACATCGGATTTACCCAAAGAACCTTGTCTGCCAGTAGGAAGTTAGGCACCTATTCCCAGTAATTTTAAGTGGGATTAGATGCTGATTGCCATGGCCTAACATTTCAGAAATGTTACAATTCTAAAGACCTTGATTTCTGCGAGTTCAAACAGAGTTGCTTTAGAAGTACTCAGCATACCTGAAAAACAAATCTTAGTAATATGTTGTAAATTAGGCCCTCCAGAAATAAGACTCTCCAAAACACCAGCAGTGTTGAAAATGTATTGATTTTGATACATGCCTAAATCTACAGCCCAGCCCTCATATGCTCTACAGTTAATGGACCCGAATTCTGCAGCACTTCAGCATGCTAGTTCTGTGGCAGCTTCATTTAAATTATAAAAAGATTTTGAATGAATAAAATATGAAAAAATAAAATTGGTACAGTACCCCATGTTAGTTATTCACTTACTGAAGGAGTAGATTTTATAGCCAATGCTGTAGCCACCAAAAGACTCAGGACCTTGAAAAATACTTGTTACACATGTGATTTATACTGTTTCAAAATAAATAGCAATTATTAGCTATGATACTCTCAGTTGATCTAATGCCTATTGAACTAAATGGGAAGTTTTCTAATAGCTTGAATGGGCAATGTATCAGGCTTAGCAACCGAAACAGGCACTTTCATATGATTATCTCTTTTATGGATGTGGTGGTATATACTGAGGAAAGAAAATAAAAATTACGTTTCTAGTTGTATTGTATGTGCAGAAATGAGAGCTTTGCAGATTTCAGCCGTAATGGTATCATCAGATACAGCCATGTTGATACTTGGAAGCTGAATTTGTTTGGATGAATAGGCTTGTCATGTGCATTGGAAGAAAAGAAAGTCTAAAATATGCATTTCTAATAGAACAAACTAGCAGCAAGTCTGTTCTAGAATATTTTCTGCTCTTTATAAGGTTGATGGCAAAGTAACAGGAGAGAAGTTAGCTGCCTACACCTATACGCCTGAAGCCATTTATGGAGCTTCCCATATATATATCTTACCTGATCATAGACTACTGCATGGAAATAGCAGTCTGAAGGAAGTCTTTCAAAGGGAGTTCATCCCAGGCAAAGGTGAGTTGTTGTTTTGGTTTTTTTCTCTCAGACTGAATTTTGTTCAAGAAGTGTAACAATTTTAGAGACTGAGGTTAAAAAAAGAAAAAGTGCATCCAGCTCGGTATGAACAACTCCTGTTGAGAAGAAACAACTCATTTTGATTCTTTTTACACCTCATGTAGTATCATTTCACCTTGCTTTGTCTTCCAAGACAATGAGATGATGATAACTGAAGAAATTATGTAATTCCTAGCATTATAAATAGTTATAAGACCTTAAAAGAATGCAGTTGGTTTCATGAAACCAGAGCAGATTCCCATTTCCTTTCCAGCTCTTTTCAGCTGATGAAGTGGTAGAAAGGATCCAGAATCTGGATATAACTGCTAGTTGCAAAATTCCCTTGCTGCAACATAATTATCTCATTAGCATAAAATTAGCTCAGCCAACTCCAGCACCAGTCTCAGTTCTTACCCCACCGCATTGTAGAGGAAGATGGGAGGAAGAAGAGTATAGTGAAGTTATGCTGTTATTCTGATTGTCAGCTAGGATGCAGTTCCATCATCAGTGTTTAGTTAGAGCAGCCCCTGGCAGGTCTTGACTTACGCAGGGACTGGCACAGAATGACCTACAAGACAAGGGAGCTTAACAGGTTTTCAAAATGACTCCTGCACCCATACCTTGCCTGTGCTGTGTAGATCTCTGGCCCATCATACTGTAACGCATAGAGTAAGAAGAGTAACAGGACACCATAAAACAGGCTTACTACAAAATCTATGCGTGTTTTACTTCCATTTCATCCTGATAATATTTCTTTCAGCTTAATAAACATGAAAGCATTACTTCTCCTTCATGTATGCAAGTTATGATATAGGGCCAAATCCTTTGCTTTAGCTTTTTTAATACAGTGGAGTAATGTGAGGGAGAAGACAATCAGTGAACAATTATTTCTTTAATTCTCCTCCTATGCTTCCTCCTAGACATAGCTCTAAATTACTGCAGCTCTAAGCAGTCTCTAAAAGATCATTGGTTAGTGGACTGAAGCTACAGCACAGTGCATTTGAAGTGCTCTTCCACAATAGTGAATGATATAGGGGGAGGGGTTATAGAAATTTCCTATTTCAGGTCTGCAAGTATGTTGTACTCACCAAGGGAGATAGGGTGAGATGTATCCACTTTGCACTACCAGAGAATCTTGTCCATAGTTGTTAATAAAATGATCATGTACAATTCTTCGCACTTAAATTCAGTGCACAGAATAGGTGGCTCACTGAATGAGGCAGCTGTTAAATACTTATTCTCTTGCTCCTCAGTGTGTGGCCACTGCAGGGAAAGACAGGAGTCCTGCAGAAAAAAAACCAGTTAAGATTGCATAAGCACTCCCTGCTTTTTTTTTTAATTTTTATTTTTTACCCCTTCATTTTATAACCTAAATAATTTTCATATGGTGTCTTGAGAACCTGGGTTTGGAAGCCAGCAGAAACTTAAGTATGGACACAGGAGAGATTCTGCTCTATGATTACAAACCAGGGTGCCTGTGAGAGAAACACTGGATTGTAAACCCTTAAAAACTCAGCCAAGCCAGAAGAGTTGCTCTAGTCCAGAGAAAAGTGCATTTGAGATTTACACACTGACCACATTTCATATTTCTGTGCCAGACCACTGAGGTGCAAAGGCTAATCAGTAAAGGTCATAAAATATTTTTTATAGTGACACTTTTTCTGTGCAAAAATATTTTAATCCTTCTTTCTTAGGATTACCAAAAATATTCACCTGTCTGTGGAAACATTCAGCCAAAAAAGATAAAAAAAGGTTTCGAGGAAGTTACAAAACAGCAAATAAAGAAACCTTAAAATGGGAGCAATTGGCTTTAACTTTAGTATTGCTCTGTGTTTCTGCTGTGTACCATTTACGTTTATGCACAACTGTGCATGGCGAACTTGGGGTGACATCATGCCCTCTCCCCCTGTGATATCATTGGGAATTTGCTGTTGCCTTTATTTGGGACTAGGTTCACACATATTCCAAGGTGATATTAAAAATCAGATTTTTTTTGGTGCCAATTCAACAAGAAGTAATTTCCTGACCCTACTTTGCTTCTCCATGTGTTTTCAATTAGACAATTAGGAGGGTATGATTATATAGTTTCTGTGTGCAGGGCAAAATAGCTTAATGTTCTAGCAGATGTATTCTTAGAGTTTTTCTTAGCTTTATATTCTATGCAATTACTGTTTCAGTAGAAATTAGCAGTTAGCTTTGGATTATTTAATCTTTGATCCTCAAATAGGACAGTCTACTTATTTAGAATCTGAACTGCCTCTCAATATGTGCCAATGTGGGGGCATCCAAGGCAAAATTTTGACCTCTAGATTGTTAATCAGTTTATCAGAAAACATTAAATAGACTGTGTCTTTTGTGTGTGTATAATTAAAATGTCATTTATTTTCCATGTTATAAAAATGCATGAAATCAAGTGAATAAATAAGGAATTATTATCATAGGCTGAAAAATAATTTCATAGGCGTTTCCAGGTTTCAGTGTAACATCACTGCTGAAGCAGAATCTCTTACTGCCTCAGCTTCCTGTTCGTGAGGTTTCTGTTTGTATGCTTTCAAGGAATGAAATGATTCTATAATGCAGAAGCATTATACTGTGGGTAGAGAGGTTTGTAAATGATTTCAGTATTAAAGGCACTAAAAAAATAAACATGGGCTCAATCTTCCAAATTCAGATACATATTTTTGAACTGTCCAAACCTCAGTGTGTTTGGATCTTGTGGCTTTAGAAACATGATTTGAAGCCTTAGCTTGAATTTGTGCCATAAACAACCCCCTAGGAATCTATTTTGTAACTAGGCATATGGTCATTCATCTGAGGCATGAAAGGAGGCCAGACATGTTGTTAGCTACATCACTCTTTTGTAAGCCAGTAGCTACAGAAAATGGTATGCCTTAACCAGGCTAGTTCAATGACCATTGGTCCCAAAAAATAGGAGCTAGTTTCAAAACATAAATCTCAGGTTCAGATTATGAATTCAAATCACCAGCATCATATCTCTTTTCTCTATCTATCTCCTCACATAGGTTTGGATCCAGGGTTTTGGTTCAAGTCAATCTCCATTCTGAATGTAAATATATTATTTTTAAAATTGATCAGTTGTATGTCAACACTGGTCACACTTTTTCATGGTCTTTATTTTGTCTAATACTCTCTATATATTTTTAGAAGAGAGCAAGTAACATGAGCACCAGCCTTTCAAGTCCTGCACTTTCCTTTGTATCTTCAGAATCCATTTTTTGCATCCTTTTCTTCCAGGAACATCTTCCAGTATGTCAGTTAGGGGCATATCTTCTTGCCCCAATTTAAAGCTAGTTTGTATAAGTTTGTAATGATCCCTCATTCAGGTTCCAAATTCCTGCTTTCTGTAAGGTCATTAATGCATTACTTATGCTCTTGCCTGGAAGGAAGACCAGCTGGTAGGAGGTACTTTGTACCTCTTCACCTCTGGAGGATAACTGAGTTTAACCACCTTAGGGGCAACCAGGTATAAGTAAGAGCTCCCAAATTTGCCTCTCTCAAATACTTCCATTCTGCAATACCTACTGCTTCTGCAAAGCATTAGCCTGACTTTAATTCATTATTTTAAAGGGATACTCTCAAGAAACCAGTGTTTTGGTTTGAAATTTTTACCTCTAAAAATTCCTAAAATGGCTACACTAGAAAAAAATTGGAGAAGAATAACATTTCTAAATTGATTTAGTTCCTTCATTTTACTGATAGCCTGTATACTTTGTTTCTCTGGCTTATAAGGAACTTTCTGTTCCCTGAAAATGCATTAAATATATATTATTAAAATCACAAAAACTTAACATCACTCCTTTTTTAAAAATTGATTAGATTCTAAATTGACTATATCCTCTTAAACCCAGTAACACTATTCTTCAAAGTACTGCTTTGTAAGAGATGATAATGTAATGCACAGAGATCTTCTTTTACTAATTAGTGAGTTTCCTAGTACTTCTAAGCTAAGTGCAGACTGCCAGAAAGACCAAGGCTGAATCAATTAAGTCTTTGAAGGTTATTCTAAACTGTGTAGATTGAACCAATAAGCAGGTGAACAGACCTTCACTTTTGATTCACTGGGATGCAGGGGGACTGTGAGTTAACTTGAATCTGGAGGGGATCTTGGTTAGAAGTTCAGTAAACCAATCTAAATCAGTTAAGTCTGATATTACATCCATCCAGGTTTATCGTAAACTGGTTTTGGCCATTTTGAAAGCGGTTTATATGCACCAGATTTCTGTGGAGTTACAGATTTGCACTTGTTTCCAACACTTACACTGGTTTATGTGTAAT
The DNA here is from genome assembly GCF_001723915.1 of Gavialis gangeticus. Taxonomy (NCBI): domain Eukaryota; kingdom Metazoa; phylum Chordata; order Crocodylia; family Gavialidae; genus Gavialis; species Gavialis gangeticus. The sequence continues at coordinate 16,898,933 of NW_017729006.1, read as the reverse complement.
TTCTGTCCCTATCCCTAGTGTTATACTTAAATTATGTGATCTTCACATTTATTTGCAGACAGTCGTACTTCAGTGACAGCTGTGAACTTGCTTACCAATCAGGAAATTCCTGTAGTAATCTCTGCAAAATCAGATTTTCACAACTGTCTTGATACTAAAATAGGTAAGTGATAACTAATATATATGAGCCACAGTGTGTCTTTCTGTTACTGCATTGGAGCTGTAGAATCGCCACTGAAAACCACTGAACACGATGCCTTTCTCTTGTCCTTTAGTGGCTATTTTTCCTAATTAAGGGAAAGGGAAAGAAAAAGTAACTAGGCAGAATCCGTTACTGGAAAGAGAAGGAAGAGACTGGGTAATAGATGTTAATGAAAAAGAAATTCCATCCATAGAATTAATAAAATTTGAATGCTGACCTTAATATAGACTTGCATATGATGATTCTCACATTTCTCTGATCAAGGATTTTATAAGGCATGTATACATAGGTGGACATTTCTTATGATCATAAACCAAGACAGAACCTTACCAATGGTTAGAAAAAAAATATTTTCAAAAAACCCAAGCAGCAGTAACTTCTTTTTCTCTTCTATTTTATGCTTTTAGCAGGAAAAATAATGTATTGTTTAAATGTTGTTACTGCTATAAATGTACAAATTTGTGTGCAAATTTGAGTATATCTAGTTAGATATGCTTTGAAATCAGAAAAAGAATTCAGAATGTACAGTAATTGTGCACATTTAATCAAGGTCAGTTTTCTCCAAACTGTAAGCCTGAATATGCCATCCCCAAGGCAAATTTCCCCTGCATTACTATTTCCACTCAGTCACTCTTCTGCTTCTTTCTTCAAACCGTCTTGCTGCTTTAATGTCCTGGGAAAGGTGTTCCCATGCGTGGTGCAGGAAGAGGCTGAGTGGCAAATGTAGATTATAGCATGGTAATCAAGCTACAGTGTAGGACCTTTCAGTTTCTCTGTCCAAATGTGCAGTTTTCTGGAAAGTAAGTGTATGTAAAAGATTGGAACATACCAAAAAACAAAACCAAGCCATGAGTATCATTCATGACCACAATTGCTACAAAGTTCCTTTTGTTTTATATAACTGTTTTTAAAAGTTCTTAATAGTTTTGTAAGCTACTCAATTTTCTTAAGTTATTGGTAGCAGTATTCAGAAAAGAAAAATTGAATAAATCACGATACATCTAAACTACTAGCTGTGATGTGAACTTAACTGCATGGTTTGGACCTTGTTAGCCCAAAAACTAGAGAGTACAGAGTGTTTCTATGATGTGTTTAAAAAGAGAAACAGACCAATGAAAAACACAAAATGTTTGCATGAAGAGATGAGATTTTGGTTCACTGCAATTTTGTGCAATTTCTGTGACCTTCCTTTTCATTTTCCTTTAAAAAGGATTAGATAAGCTTTTTTTCTCTGTGAGAGCCCTATGTGTTTGGAAGGTGTGTGTGAATAAGTATAGAGATGGGAAGATAGAAGGAAAGAAAGCAAAGTATTTCGTGAAGAATTTTTGATTTTCTTAGATCAATTTTTTTCTTTTAAGAACTTACTTTTCTTGGTTGCAATGAATATTTTTTTCAAAATGTGAAAGGTTGCAGTCAGTATTTTAGCTGTCTTCCAGTTTATGCCTTTCTTAACTGTCAGAGGATTGCAGTAAGTTTTTGCATCCTGAGCAACAGCTATAGCTGCTAATATTACATCCCCTCTAGTTGGCACCAGGGACTGGTATACCAGTAACCTACCTCTAGCTATGTTGCTGTTAGTCGCATCCCCATGCCAACCTTTACAAAGTTTTACAGCCTTTTAAATATGTTACAACACCCTCTTAAAGATTTTAAATAAACCAGACTATTTTATTACAGAAAGGTGAGATTCAAAGAGTCTCCAAATTTGTACATGCCTGTTTTATTTATGCATTTACTGCACAGAAACCTATATACATACATTTTGGATACAGTGAATTGGTCCCTTGTGGGGGTGCGGGTGGGGGTGAGAAAGGAACTCAGTTTTCAGGCAGGTACCATATTTCCTAGAATCCAATACTAGTTTCTTTCACCCATTTAACTGGGACAGCTCAAGGTGGCTTGTGCACCATAGGAGTACAGGGGAGACTGGATGGTGCGGGGGGGGGGGGACACTGGGGAGACTGCAGGGGAGACACGGGAGAGATGCTGCTACCTTTTCTCCTACCTGTCACATACCTCCTTGCCATTTGCCCCCCTGCTACTGGTTTCCCTACTGCAGCAATGTTAGGTGGATGAATTTAAGATGGCCCTCTAATAATTAGATTATAACACTTATAATTTTCTAAGTATAGAATCTTAGAATCTATTGGGGGGTCATCTTAAATTCAAGTAATCTTGGAATCTGGTAAATAAAGTAATCTATTGTATGAGTATTAGAATGGACATGCAATACTGTCAGTATGAGTATGGTTTCTATGTTCTTGGTGTCATATTCTTTATCTATTAATGATACCAAGCCATGCTGGATTATTTAAACACTTATTTTGCTTACTTCTCTTCTCATTTGTACATTGTACTTTAAATAATACTCCACTGTGTTTGCAGAAGTCAAAATGTATCAGAACCATTTCTGAAATCAGTCAAAATCTGAGTACAACCTGATTATCATCTTTCATTTACCTTGTCTGTTGGTATGTAGCTGGTTTTTAGGTACATTGGATACTTCCCAGACTTTCCCAGGAAATTCTGGATACCAATTGTTGAGTTCTGAGAGAGAACAATGATAACATCATCCACTGTAAAATAAAATACATTGTGTGGGAACTGCCTTCTCATTTGTAGAGCATATTGTGAACCCCTTTGCCCTGTTGTGAACTACAGGATTCTTTGACAAATTATTAAGATATGAGTACATGGTGCTTTAATAGTGATTTTAAGAATTGCAAAAGAAAGCATGTGCTTTGGAAATTAAATATTGATGTCCCATGTTCTTTTCTTTGTGCTTTTGGTTTTCCTTAGTTATCTGCTTCTCTGTTTCCTTATATTGATTTAATTAACATAATAAGCAGCTTAGTGGCTGAGTGATGGGGTATGTTAAACTCTCTCTTGAAGATCTTAATTTGTATTGTGAGAATTTCAAGCTGGTCAGGAAAAAATTCTGAGAGCCTATGGTCTGTGAAATCAACAGTTGTTACTAGGAATAGGGAAAAAATGCTAATATGATATTCAGGAATTCATTTGTCTGTTGCAGACAAATCTGCAATGAAGATTATTTAAAATGGAACAAAACCACAGAAAGGACATACAAATTAATTTAGAAACTTATAGATTAACCTATACAAGATATAAAAATAATATATACTGTATATACCTAAATCCAACACAGTTGTGCATTTAAGATGACCCCCAATAATTAGTTTCTATTTACGGAAAAATTATAAATTTGTTATAATTTTCCATGTGTAGTATCTAATCATTGGAGGGTCATCTTAAATTTGTCTCCCCCCACCACTGGAAAAAACAATGTGGGGAAAGGTGGCATGGGGGCCGGCCAGAGACAACTGTAGGGGGGTGTGGGGACCGGGGCAGATCAGCCTGTGTGAGGCCCCTTTAACACTGCGAGGGATGGGGCCATGGCCACTCTGCCCAGCTCCTGCCTGGCTCCGCAGAGCCCCCCAAAGTGCGGGGCTCAGGGCGTTTGCCCTGATTGGCACCCCCCTCCAAAGTACAGGCTTGAAGCAGGGAGAAGGGAAGTCAAACAGCCTGCCCCTTGCCCCCTAACACCTTGACGCCTGCCCCCTGCTACTTGCACCGCCTAATACCTGCCCCTTTGCTGGCTGCCCCCTTGCCTGGCCCCCCTTGCTGCCTGCTCACCCCCACTCTCCCTGCCTCTGTCTCCCTGCATGCAAGCATGTACTCCGTGCCCCCAGGTGGAGTCTGCCTGCAGCTGTGCCAGAGCTGGAGCAAAGGTAAACAGTGGAGCAGAGGTTGTGGGGGGGCAGCAGCTGCAGCTCTGACACCCTGACCCGAGCTCCAGTCAGGGCCATAGCCATAGCAGCTGTCTGACACCCTCCCCTTCCCCACTTTGTACTCAAATCCCAGATGAGGGTTTCCCTGCCCAGCATATTAAATGTGGAAGGAAATTTCTCAGATTTGAGTAAATACAGTAATTAATATTTGATTTCAAATATATTTAAGGAAAATAAGGGTTTTGTAACTCATTACGGAAACACAGTCCTCTTGAGTGACATATGGCAGCTATTGAATTGCATGTAGGAAAACTAGAGGGGAACTGTCAGCTTGTATCAATGTGAATTAGGGTTATTTAAAAATAATGCATCGCATCATGATATTGGTAAGTTGCAGAAAAAAGACATCCCTGTGGGTTAAAAGAAAAGTGTGTATTCAGAATGTATGACTGTCCCAAATAATAAGCCTTATATATTCTGACTAAATGACTTATTCCAGCAATGGTAAGAAATACTCCCTGTAACAATATTCTTAGTAGAAGGGTGATGTTATTCTGAAGTGGAATTGCTAGAGATTATTTTTTAATGGTCAAGGAGAAGGTTTAAAAAAGGAGCATGTTAGTCTATCAAATTTTAAAGATGCATTAAAAAAGAGAAGTCCTTATATTTATTTTCAGACACCTTAACTTATAAAAATAGTATTTAAAACAACTGTGATCTTCCTCATTCATATCATTTGTTCACTTTTTGCATTTATCTCTACTTAATGTTTTAGCTTTGTCTTAAATTAATTTCTAAACCACTTTACTTTTAGTTGTCCTGTGCCTAACGCAGCATTTGCTACTTGGGTTGCAAACACTGTAGCGTGTTCCCCACCTTAGAAGTGAATAATTCCCTTAACTGTATAACACAATCCCAGACCCAATTTCTTGTCTATTGCTTGCATTGTAATACACATCGATTATCTGCATATTTGTTAAACCTATAGCATCTTCAGCCTCCAGAGTCTACTTCATAACTTAATTATGCTCTGGTAACTTCACTGTAACTCTAATTATTTACTTGTAAATCATTGTACTCCATTTAACTGTGCCAGGAACAGGAAAACAACTTTTAAAGGGCTGTTATTAGAATCCTTGAAAACAAAGGGAGCTAGTCCATTTCTTTAAATAAAGATTGTTGTTAATGCTGTGGTATCAGCAGCTCTGAAACCGAGTAGCTCTCCTTATTTTCAAGGTTTCTAATAGTTTCTGGGCTGCTATTAGTGGAGAGCTGTTTTTTTAGATCCAAGGGTGTGCACTTAGAGTAACTGAATTTCACCATCTCCTGCCTCCTCACTCCCTCCCCTTCTCCCAAACACCCCGTTTCCCCCCCCACCAAAAAGAGCGGGGGGGGGGGGGGAAAAGAAAATGCTTTTGTACGGCTTAAGTTTGATTTAAATTTTTTTTTAAAGTTTTTTTAAGACTTAAATGGGTGTCATGAACTGAACATATTTTCACCCAAAACTGATGAGGAGTTGTCACATTACTCAGTTCCAGAACTGATTATTTTCCCCCTTTTGTTAGGAATTCCTAGCACTAATCCAGAAGATGCTGCAGTAGCTCAGAACCTGGGTCTTCCTTTCACTGAAGTCCTTGAAGTGCTTCCAGATGGTTTGGAGAAAATGATCAACTCTGGAGAGGTTGGTGCATGAGAGCACAGTAATAATGCAAGCTAAAATCACAGCTTGGAAAGAAGTTGAATATTTTGCAAGTTTCAAGAGACTTAGGCCATGTGTACACTAGACTTCTGCTGGGATAGTCATGTCATTCAGGGATGTAAAGAGATGTCTGTCATTTTTTACTAAAAAAGCTGTACTGGTAAACATCTGTGGTATGGGCACAATTTATATTAGCAAACCTGCACTTTTACCAGTATGGGTTGCTTTACTTGTGGGAATGGGTTAACTTTACTGGAGCAAACGACAGCTTTGTAGAATAGCTACATCCACACTGGAGAAATTTGTCAACAGTGTACATTGGTATTCCTATGCTGGTAAAGCACTTCTCCTGTAGACATAGCCTAAGACTTATATATTGAAGGACCCCTCTACACATGCAGGTAAAGGCGCAATGGGTTCTAATGCGTGATCTACACAGTCTCACCTCCTGCCATCCCACATGCATAGCAGGAGGTACAATTAGGAATCGTGCATTAGATCCCATTGTGCCTTGCTGCCAGTGCAAGGGGAGCCCAAGACAGTGATCTCAGGCTGCCTCTGCATCAGCTCCCATGGGTGCAAGCCCCTCAGCCGACGTGTGAATGCCACCGCCACTATGAGCCTCATGAGTTCTAGCCATTACTGCAAGCCCCACACCTCAAGTCTCATAGCAACAGCAGCCTTCTCCCTGCTGTTGCTACTGTGAGCCTTGCAGCTGCCAACACTACTCCCACTGCAAGCCCCACAAGCCAGTGAGGCTCACAGTGGCAGCAGTGTTGTCCCCACTGTGAGCCCTGCAGTTGACAAGGCTCATAGCAGGGGCAGCGCAAAGAATGCTGCTGCTACTGCAAGCCTTGTCAGCAACAAGGCTGACATTGGGTAGTGCACCCCTATAGCTGGGAGCCCCTCAGTTGATGGGGCTTCCAGCCATATGGGAGCACTTGGCCACATGTTCAAGTAATGGCACTATTAGAACAAGTTACAAGGTTATTACAGATTTTTTTGTGGAATAACTTTATAGCTTATTGCTTCTTTTATCACACCATAAATTGGTTGAACATGTAGCTAGCTCACAACTTAAGAGTGATTACCTGGTTAACTGTGCCTTACGTATGAAGTGTAGAGGGAATCTAAGAGAAGAAAATACTGTACTAGTATGAATTTTACAATGTAGATGGAAGAATGAATTCCATATACAACATTGCCGAATGCTTATTCCTCTTCTTTATTTATACATTTATTTTAGACTAAATATTAGCTTATTATTCCTTTTGCTCATATTTCTTGGAAATTTTGATTGTAGGCCAGTTTAGTAGTTTACAGCTGTGTAACAGATGTAACTCTAAAATAACATTGAAGTCCTTTTGACAACTGCAAGTATTAAGATCTGAAGAAAGGTGCTGTTCAAAAGGAAATGGGTTTAGCGTCTGCCATAATTTGAGAGGGGTAGGCCCAAATGTTAAAATGTAGTGCTGGGGGAGGGGGCAGAGAGTAATTAGAATGACCAGGAAGAGGGAAGCTGATTTACCACCCATCTTCTTCCAGTCTCTACCTTGGAATATTTATATTCCAGATGCCTTGAAGCAAGTCCCCTAAACAAAGGATAACCCATAGTAATTGCAGATATCTGGCCATTAAGGACGAGAAGTGTATAATGGGGTCTCTTCAGCAGTGTCCTGTTCAGCCCGTCAGGGACAACTTGTTTATGTACTTTTGAACAGAAATATGCTCATGCACATGTGAGGGCCAAGGGTATATAAAATAGGCATAAGGTATATAAAAGGGCTTATAAAATAGATATTACATGAGGCATCTCTGCATAGATTGAGTTTCTTACATATCTGCTAAGTACATGAACAATGATGTTTTGGGAAGAGCATAAAGTTCATCTGCCTTTTTATTTGTTTGTCAGTTCACAGGCATGACTAGGCAGGAAGCATTGAAAGCCCTAACCCAACAGGCCAGAAGTAAAGAAGTAGGTGGAGACCTAACAAGTGATAAATTAAGAGACTGGTTAATATCTCGACAACGGTACTGGGGAACACCTATTCCCATAGTTCACTGTCAGACCTGTGGTTCTGTCCCTGTGCCATATAAGGATTTACCTGTGGTGTTACCCAATGTAACCACCTTTACAGGGAAGGGAATTTCCCTTCTACAAACTGTTCCAGAGTGGATGAACTGTTTATGCCCAAGGTAAGAAAGTGTTACTTCCTGTAACTCTTTGAGCCACAGTGTTACAGTCCCTGACTGCAACAGGTGAGGAACCATAATGCACCTCAACAGAAAAATACTAATTCTGTTGCTTGATAAATACCTCCTTGAGAGAGAATTTATTGCTTTTATAAGTGGGGAAAAGCAAGTGGGGAAAGATAGAATAGTTTTTTCCTCTTTCATTTCTTTATAGTAGTTCTTGCTTCATATGGCAAAATTTGTCTTTGGCTTCCAACAGCAGAATTTGTAGGGAATATTTTATTGTTTTATTTGCTCTTGGAAATAACACACACATCTTGTTCTTTTTGGACCAATTATCCAAAAGCAAAGGTAAGATGGTAGTTCTCCTGCAGCATATAATCTCATATTTTATGAAGATTCAGATATTTGGCACTTATATATACTGTAGCTGCAAATGATTCAAATGGGAGGAATTAAAAGGTTATGCATCCTTAATTCAGATTGTGATCATACAGTTTGTTGCCCAGCCCTTTAAGAAAGGAAGCGTCTTGTTCAGATTTAGAAGGATACAGATTAGTTTAGAAAATCTCTTGTTCTGTCTGTTGGGCATATTAGGTGTTGGATATATTAGCGTTTGTGCTCAGCCTTGGCATATCTTCAAGTATCTGTTAGAGACAATTTCCTTGTCAGATACTATAGAACACTGTTGGCAACAGAACCAGGATTATTATTATCAAGATACCATGTAGAATAACAAGATACATAAGTATCTGTAAGGTTCCCACTTTTCATAAGACAAGAGCTGTGAATTTCTGGCTTTCCCTGATCATTTAAAGTGTAAAATATTAATGTGGTTCTCTTTTGTAATGAGGAGCCTTAATTACAGCAGATCTGTGCTTGTCTGGGAACAGGTTGACCTGTGTTAATAATGCACCCACAAACATTTTCTTTAAAAAAATGTGTTTTCTTAGGCATGCATATTTACATGACATGCAGTAGCATGTTTTGGAGTATGGCTGCTGCACAGCCATCTCTCTAAATTAATATGTAATAGAGCTTTCAAGAATGTCCCCAAGTCTAAATTTATTAATCTTTACTAAAAGGTGCTCATTTGCGCTCCAGACTTCTTACCGATTTAAATTTGGAAAGGACTTTATCGTGAAGAAGGAATGCTAATGATTTTGATCTTCACCAATTAGTTGTTGTTTCTGCAGGATCTCAGTAGCAAATATATGTAAAAACTAATTAATGGTTCTTGCTTACTTAACAACAATAGTATACTGGGTCAGTTCATTAGCCTAAGATGTGCCTATTACTGAAGGTAAAATGTCTTACCAATATTGAGCTACTGTTAATTTGACTGCTTCATGTGGTTGCTGTTTCAGTATTCCTGTCAATGTACCTGCCTGTCTGACCCCCTCAACCTGTCTCGCTCTACCTGTGCACAGTCTTCTTAATATGAATGCTCTGATTTTCTTTGCCACTTGAGGGAGATTCTCATCCTTACTTTTACCTTCCTTTTCAGATTAATTGTTTTTAATAGGGATTGGGGAGGGGGAGTAAAAGGCTGCAGAGAGATAAGAAGCTTGGCGTGGTCATGTGTTGTGGGTATACAGAAGTAGTTTTCTGATGCTGTCACCAGACATCAGTAGAAAAATATGCATAATACTTTTTCACTGGTTCTACAAATATCAATATTCTGCTTGGCTGGTTGGGTAGCCAGAGTACAGTGACATGCACACTGCACAAATGTGAAGAAGTACCAGGCTGTCAGTGTGCTAGTGAGCCTTGCTCATAAAGAGTTGAGAAAGGTATCATTCTGATTTAGTAGCTGTAAAATGTCCCTGTATCCTCTTGGAGAGATGGTTCTGTTTGAATGTAATACCTTTATTTTGTAAAGAGTGCACTACCCAAATCTCTGGGCATATATGAGATGTTTAATATATTTGACACTTTAACGTAAAAGGGCAACAAGAAACCTGTTTCTGTCAGTACTGTTATTCACACAGAAGTAGAAATATGTTAATGGCAGTTGGTTTTGCATGGAGACCAGACTGGAGGAAAAAAGTGTTGGTATTCCTCTAAAGGTTGCTCACAAGTCAACATTCCCTGTTTACTACAAATTATGCAAGCATTCATAAGATTGCTTCTCTTCTGTCTTCTTTGCTCGGCTAAGTTAAGAATATGGATAATAATTTTCATTAGGCACCATTCAAGATAGAAGAGGCAGTTTGTCCCTCTCAAGATGTTTGTAGACTCAAACAGACATGACTATACCTATGCTTGGCTCACCTTCTGAAGTATATGATCACAGTCATAAATGCTGGAGATTTTTAATGGGATTCTAGTTTCTGCATCATGAGTTAACAGCTACCAAAGAAAAGTCAGGGCTTCTGACCTGATGCCCTTTGCCAGTCCAGCCCTTTGCAACATGTATTTTAGGTCAACACAAAAAATTCAGTGAGCAAGGAAAGTAAAGGCTTTCTACCAAGACTATTCAAACATCAATCCTCCATAATTACAACTTGGACTTTTATCTCTGATGCCTTTTTTTAAATGAACTGTTTCACAGAAAAAGAGGTGATATTTTGGGTGTCCCAGAACCTGAACACGATGAAACTTCAGGGAATTTTTACATGTGCTCCAGGGATGGGTGGAAGAGGAATGCTTTAGTTAGGGTGGCTCTGAGAGCTGCTCTAATTAAAGCGTCCACAGCATCTTGTGTAGCAGTATCCCCACGCTTCAAAATAGCAGTGAAGGCACTTTAACTAAAGTTTGTCAAAAAGCTTTAGTTAAAAGTGCCCCTGCTACCATTTTGAAATGCAGGGACACTGATACACAAGATGTGGAGTCTGGCTGGAGCATGCTTGAGCACACTCAAGCAGACTTCTGACTATAATTGTAGCTCATCAAAGTAACCTCCCCATGTGTACAGGGATCCTTATACACTAAAATGACACCAAGAATCACAGCCACAAGTTAGAAGAAACCAAGACTTCTGCTAAAAATGTTGTTTAATTTGCTGCATATAGCTTGCTTTGCCAGTCAGACAGGCAGCCACATGCTGTGCTGTCTAAAGCTTCCAGGAACGCTAATGAATTAAAGATACAATCATTTAAGTATTAAACAGCCAGCTGACATTCTTTGTGTTATATATAGTGTGCACATGTTGACCCTAGGTTGTAAAATTTCATTTGTGCTATAAATTTGTCATTGCTTTAGCAGCTATAATGTTAAAAGCTGAATTTTTGCAATAAACGTAGTCAAATGTGGTTATTTGTTCCCATAAGCAAATTGTTTTTATTGAAAGTGGGAAACAAATGAAAAACTTGTCCAGATATTAATTTCTGATTTTGAAACTGTTTGTATATGCTGTCAGTGTAATGTCTAGCAAATATTGATTCTCTGTACAGCAACATTCACAAATTTAAATAGTATTACAGTGACTGGGAGAAACTTGACCCATCTCAATAAAAGCTGAAATTAAACTAGATTTGTTTTTCCTGGGGATTTTAAGAGGAATCTCAAATAATCAGAAACAACAGTCCTTCCTATCAAGGCAGAAACAATCAAATGTAACCTTCCCTACTGGGAAGGGTCATATAATGATTTAGTACCCAGATATTTTATGGTAAAACAGCTTTCTTTACTTTTGAGCATGCATAATATTTTTTCATTTCTTTAAAATGTAAGAAAACACATCCCCTTTTTTCATTTCTAGAAGTACTAAGACTGTTTAGCACCAAATGATATAGAACTGGAAGGGACTTCCTAAATGCTTGTTGTTGTTAGGTGACCATGTCATATAATTCCTGTTCATTAATTTATCTAGTTAGACTTCAAAACTGAATAGATTTTGGGTTTGTCTGGGTATTTTTCTCTACTACCCCTGTTGGAAAGTAGTTACAGAACTACACTGCTCTGAGTATTAAAAACATTTCAGTCTGTAGCCTACATTTTTTCATAACCAGTTTATATCCATTTATTCTTGTGTCAAAATTCTCTCTTCATCTCTGTTGACCAGGTGCAAGGGACCTGCAAAACGTGAAACAGACACCATGGATACATTTGTTGATTCTGCTTGGTATTACTTGAGATACACTGACCCTCATAACTCTGATAGGTAAGGCATCTAGGCATCTTGCAAACAGGTACATAGCCATGTAGGCCAGTCTGCTTTATAAAGTGAAAGAAAGGGAAATAGCAGGGAGCCCTGGTTTTCTGAATGCTGCCTGGCCTTGGATACAGCACAAAGTAACTTAGGAAGAACTGTCCTAAGGCTATGGCATCCAGTTCTGGTATCCTCTGGGGATGGGTGAAAACAGAGTTTGAAAACAGTTGTTTTACTAGCTTGGAAGCTGAGAGACAATGTACACAGTCTTCCTGAAAGATCACTGTGGGACAGGGAGTCCAAGAGATTCTTAGCTGGTAAACTAAGGAGCTTTATTACCTGAAGGAGCTATTAAGGATGACTGCTTACCACAGCTCTTACCTTTTTAAAATTTTGCTAAGTGATGCTGATCACTGCTTTCACAGTAATAAACTGAAGTCTTTTTTGTGACTTTGAAAAGGCACCTGCTTTTCCATTTGCTAAGTCTGGAAACAGTAAGTGGAACTTCCTTAATTTGAAAAATGACTTTAGTTTTCCATTTTTTGTTATCTGAAAATATGGCTTCTGCGATTGATACTGATGCAATTAGTTGGCAAGAAGTGGTCAATGGGACATTTTCCCTCAGTGTCCCATCAGGGTCTGGGGGAGCATCCATTCACCAAAGCCCCCCAGGGGAGGACAAGAAACAATGGGCACAAACTGACTGAAGATCACTTCAGGCTAGACATAAGGAAACACTTCTTCACAAGTTGAGTGCAGAGGGTTTGGAACAGGCTGCCCCACAGAGGTGGTATGGTCCCCCACCCTGGTGATCTTCAACGAACATCTGGACACCCATGTTGCTGGGGTCATCTGATCGCAGCAGTCTTTCCTGCCCAAGTCCCGGGTGGGGCTAGACCCAATGATTTGTAAGGTCCCTTCCAGCCCCTAACAACTATGAAACTTTGAAACTATGAACTACAGTAGCCAAGACTGCTAATTGAGGTCAAGTACTAATATGAAGTATCATCTTAGTACTATGCTGTTTATTTCAGTTACATACATCATTAAAAAGGTAGACTCTAGATATGCTGGGTATTGGTGAGTATGGCAAGATGGGCAATTATTTAGCTGTTTATTCACTTCATATTCTAACTTACTAATAAGCTGATTGTGCCCTTGAGGTGTTCTGTCATAGTTGGCATTAAAGTGTTCTGCACAGTGGCTGACTCAGCTGTCCAGAAACATGTTTTATATAGGCTTGCCAGATTAGATAGCTTCATGCAGTTGCTGGACAGCCAGCAAGTAATTACTGTTTCTTGAATACTTTTAAGAGCCATTGGGTAGGCAGAAAGACAGCAGTAAATTGGATACATTGTCTTCTTGTTTAGGAGCTCAGTCCATCACACAGATAACTTCAACTTTCCTGTATAGCAGAATTATGTAAGGAACTACTATACGTGTATGGTGGGATCCATCTAATCTTTACTTGTCATTTTCTGATTTAGAGTTTATGACCACCACGTTAAACATGTATATTTGTTAAGAAATGTTATCTGTTTAAAAAAATTGCTGGATCTTCTTTTTAAAACAAACTCTGTCATTAAAACCTTTTAAATGGTTTGGTTGCCTGCTTAGTTTCTTTTGTTATCTTTTGCAGCATAGGGTACTAAGGTTGATTCTCTTGGCACAGGGTGAGGAGGAGCCAAGAGTTTTGGTTATGAAGATACAGGTGTATAAGAAAGGTTCCATGTATTAGATGTTGAATGCATACATTGCTTGTATTTCATTAGAGGAGTAATTTTTAGCTGATGTGCCATAGCACCCTAGGGTTTTGTGAGATCCTTTCAAAGGTTCTGTGGTACCTGGCCCATGTGTGAGGATGTAAGCACTCTCCTCCCCCACTCTTGCAACACCCCATACCTGCTCCAGCATCCCATGGGCAAGAACACCTTCAGCTGCTCCTCTGGGGATTCCTGTGACTGCTGCTCTCAATTTTTGAGCAGCATGTTCTCCTGGGGGAAAACATGGGGCTGCAGAGCCATGCTTTTTAGCCTGGCACATTTCTTCTTTCCACCAGCACCACTGCTCCTCAGCCCATACTTCTCCCATACTACCAGGGCTGGCAGGAGGGTCTGTGAAGTCAAATGGCTCTTGTCACTAGTGTGGGAGAGGAGGAGCAGCCTTGGCAGCAGAGCTATGCTTGCAGGTAGGAACCAGGGACAAGGAGGGGGCAAGCAATGGAAAGAGTAGGGCATGGCAGGGTAAGGTCTTGTCTCCAGTGCCCTCACATGGCATCAGCTAGATTCTAGTTCAGTGATTCTTAACCAGGATGCTGCTAAATCCAGAGATGTTAAGGAGGGGTGCCTTGAGGCTCAAAAGGTTTGGGAACCACTGCATTAGGTAATATCTTTTAAATAAATTTAAATAATTTAATAAGTTCCAGAGCACATGGGCATGGATCAAGGTTTGCAACTTAAACTTTAAGGTCTTTTCCACACACATGTATTTTAGTAAGTTAGTTAAACCAGTGAAAAACCGTGTATGGATACTTTGATTTCAATTTCATTTAAATGGGTTCCTGTGGACTTAAGTTAAACCAAACATTATCTGCATTTATACTAAAATGAAAATATCCATGCTGATTCTGCACTGGCTTAACTACATCGGTTTAAAATCACCATCATGCATATAAACAGACCTTTTGTTCCATGCAGTCAAATTTGAATACCAAATCTGAGCCCTCTGGACTTACGGAAATTTCATGTCTATTTTGAAACCCTGTGTACAACAACAGTCAGTTTTGGGGTTTTGATTAGTTCATTTAAAGATGCATAAAATTCTGACCCAGTGTTTGCTATTGTGGTCTTGGCTGTATAAGGAAGCATACTTAATAGAATACATTTAAAAAAACCCCCTCAGTTTTCTTAATTAACCAAAATGATTCAGAAAGTAAATTTCTGAACTCTGCCTTGAGGAGGCAGTTATTTGCAGGAGGTTAGTAAATACACCCTGAAGATGTGAATCATTTTTTTAAACAACTGGTACAGTTTTTTTGAGGTTTCAGGTTATGATGCTCCAAATGAATGTTCAGAATAAGTTTTGAAACACTATAATAAAATATCATATTGCCCTCTAATGGTTGCAACATAAACCTTAAATTTTTCTTCAGTGAAGTCAGCAAAGTAGTTTAAAATTGGAGTTGTCATATGTTTTTTGAGAGATACAGCTATATATATATACATTGCACAAGTTATTAGTTTCACACAAAAGAGATAAAGTAATGACACCATATTTAGGAAGTACCAATAAACAGGCAAATAATTACATAGTATGTTTGTACATATGTAAGTGATGCATATGAAATCCAAGTAATGCATCTAAAATGTATGAAAATCACATTAAAGTGATCTACTTTTCTATAGCTTTATAAAATTCCTGAATAGATTTTGTAATTTCACATTTAAAGGCTTTTAAAAAATTGAATTAAAAGGAGCAAGTAGAAAAATAAAAAGTATTTTAAAATATTCATGCAGCTCAGATTAAACAGCTGTTTCCAATTAAAGGCTAATGAGTTATTCATTGTACGTTATTTATAGTACCTTTTCTGTTTTGTATTTTAGGCCTTTTAATAAAGACTTGGCTGACTACTGGATGCCTGTGGATTTGTACATTGGGGGAAAGGAACATGCAGTTTTGCACTTATACTATGCTAGATTCTTCAGCCATTTTTGCCATGATCAAAAGATGACCAAAACCAAGTAAGCATTATTAGATTGTTACAGTCTATGGAAATTCATTCAGGTTTCACTTGTATAACTTCATTGGCCCCCAGGGGTATCAATGATACTTTTATGCAGGTTGAGTATTTCATTGTGTAAGCCTACATTTTCCTGATTGTCAAGCTCTGATGAGTGATTAGTTTTTTGCAGCTTCTACTACTATTTTTTGTTTACTCACATATGTTTCATTTGCATTTTGCAATTAACTTGCTTAGGTTTCATATTGGTTACACATGGACTTAGACCCTTATGCTATAAAGACTTACATATATGATTAACTAATGCCCACAAGAGCTTGCCAGGCATTTGCTCTCTCTATCAGCATAAAGAAAACAGTTGTACTAGGACAGGGGGTTCCACAAGATCCATCAATCATCCTCAGTGAGAAGCAGTCCAAAAATTCAGCTACCTGGGTTTTACAGTTACTACCAACCTCTCACTGGATGAAGAACTTAATGTTCATATCAGAAAGGCTGCCACCACCTTCAGCAGACTAACTAAAAGAGCATGGAACAACTCAAAGCTTACAATCAAGACCAAAATGCTAGTGTACAAGGCTTGCGTACTCAGCACTCTCTTGAATGGTAGGGAAACATGGATAGCTTATGCACCTCAAGAGAAAAGGTTAAATAGCTTTCACCTGCACTGTTTATGCCACATACATCAAATGGCAAGATAAAGTTACCAACACAGAGGTTCTTCAAAAGGCAAATTTACCAAGTGTGACATCCCTACTCAAACACAGATGACTGTGCTGACTAGGCCATCTGAGCAGATCGGAAGATAGATGCATACCCAAGGACATGCTATATGGAGAACTGTCAGGA
Source organism: Gavialis gangeticus (assembly GCF_001723915.1). NCBI lineage: Eukaryota > Metazoa > Chordata > Crocodylia > Gavialidae > Gavialis > Gavialis gangeticus. The sequence goes on along the minus strand of NW_017729006.1, from coordinate 16,882,409 downwards.
GGAACGAGCAACAGGACATCCTAAGCTTCGCTACAAAGACACATGCAAGTCAGATATGAAGGCATTTGGAATCAATCCTGACCAATGGGAAACCTTGGCAGGTGACTGTAACAAGTGGCATCATTGTCTACTGTCGTCATTGATGTTTTCCCAGGGCATCAAAATCCATGACAGAAATTGGCTCCAACAGCATGATGAGAAAAGATATCATAGGAAGCAAGCAGCTCCCAAACCACCCAACATGCCATATACATTTGTAACCACTGCCACAGATCATGCAGATCTTGGATTGAACTATTCAGTCACGTGAGACATTGCAAATCATCTATGTCATAGGCTGCAATATCCACTGTCTCCTGTAGACGAAAGGATGCCAAAGTTGACTGAGTAATGCTGTTTAATGTCAGTTTGCTTAACTTTGTCCACTGTAAGTTGTCACATTAATTTCCCTTGTGGAAAGTTAAGCATTTGCATGAGTTTTTGCAGGATTAGTGCTTAAATGTGTGAAATAGTTCCCAATAATATAAACCTATATTAAATATATATTGGTTAAATATACGAAAATATATTTAGCTGATAGCAGATTTTCTTTCCTTTATCTGCTTTTTCCATTGCAGACAAATATTATCTGCCTTATCACTTTCCTTCTCTGAGGGTTGGAGTTGGCTCTGAGTTAAGGATGGTAGATGTAATCTTTGACGTAGGGAGTGTGAGTCTGTATGTTCTGACTCATCTTAAACTTTCATTTTGACATCCCCCTCTCCATCCAGGTGTTTGGAAGGAAAACCTGCCGTCATTGTGCATACTAGAAGGACAAGACAGGAAATGAACTAGACTAGCCCTTCCCAGCTGGGGAGGTATGTGGGAGTGACAGACAGTCCTATTGCACAATGTAGCATTGTGCTGTCTACTAGGTAATCCTCCAGGGCTCATTGTTGATGTGATCTCTTAGCCTGCAGTTCCTGTGAAGTCCCCATGCTTTACTTCAGTCCACAGATGATACCATGACATAAAAGAAAACAATTGCTGTACACGTTATGGGCATTGAGCTCTTTAGGGCACATTGTTTTTGCTACCAAATCAGATTTCAAGCAGCCATGAGACAGAAAAAATATTGAGGAAAATAAGCCTTTTGAATTTTTAAAATGATCCTAAAGGTCACCTTTTCTCCCCTTGGGCTGGATGGACAGTGTGCCACCTGCCTATGGGATAGATTCAGCCAGTGGTCCTCATTCAGTGCCCAGGGCAGGCACAGTGGTCATCATTCAGCCATGCAGAGGGGCATGGGGGGGTAGCCTGGCCCCAAGCTAGCCCTAGAGGGATAGAGGCATTACTTGGCCCTGTGGAGGAAAGGGAGTACAGCCTAGTCCCAACCCAGCCCCACGGGAAAGGAGGAGGTGGAGGAGGGCCCCCAAAATAGTCTGGTAGGTGGGTGTGGCTGCCCTACCCAGCCCCATGGTGGGGCAGGGGAGAGGAAGGGGGCATAGCCCATCCCTGATCCAGATGTGGAGGGTGGGGCTGTGGCCCGGCCCCACAGTGGGGAACGAGTTTGTAGCCCAGCTCCAATGGGCCATGCAGGGCTTCACATTTGAGAATTTGATGGGGCAGGTGGGCTGCTGTATTAAGGGCCACCTCCTGGCCACCAAACATCTTAAGCCCCATAGGCCAAATGCCACAGTTCACTTCCACGGGCCATATTTTGCACACAGGCCAGAGGTTAAGCACCCCTGCTATAGGTTATTACATAGTCATTTGACCATAGATGGCTTCTATTTCCATTGAGCACTTCTACCAGGGAAATGGCCCACAATGAAAACAGTGTTTGTTGTCTTACTAACCTGATGTTCAGCAAACATTTCTAGTCTCACTTTTTGACCTGACTAAAAACTCCCTTTTAAAGACCATTCACAGAAGGGTGGAGACTTAAGATGGTCTAGAACAGAAGGATGTCACATTCACAAAAGAAGAACTTCCTCAGTCAGCCCTTCCCCGAACAACTTTCTGTTTTCCCAAAGGTTGGTTCTATTATAAGGGGTATAGAAGAGATTGAGGTCCCCAACACTTTCTGTCTCCTTAAGACACTGCGCCTGGTAGAAGAAAGAACTTCAGAGCTTTTCTCTATAGGTAACATGGTAGAGCAAAGTGTCACTTCAGCGACAACAGGTTCAGAGAGGCATGAGCTTTTGTAAACAGTAGCCTGCCTTGTCCACTCATAGGTAGCCAATGTCCACTCATAGGATCTGACAAAGTAGGCTGTCACCTATGAAAGACTATTAACTGATACCATTACAAGTCTTGAGGAACTGCCTACATAATATTTTGTGTCACTTCACTCCTATATTTTAACTCACAAATCTGTTAAGTAACCATTTAAAAAGGATGTTTTTTAAAAACCTGGACTAACAGATTTTTAATATAATATTAATGCAATATTAGGTTGAAGATTTTTATCAGAAATGCCAAGTTCAGAGATACCTTTAACTCTGTCCCCTTTGAGCACAGTATTCATGACAATAGAGGTACTGCAGGGTTGTTCATTACTTAAGCAGCAAATATGCTTTAAAGTAAAATGAGGTATTTGTTAGGGGTGTGTGGATAAGGATTTTCTTGGCCAATATGATGGCGATTATTAACCAGCCATATCCAGTAGCTGATCCAACCAACCGATCCAATAGCTAGTTTATAAGAATGCAGCCCGGCAGCTTGGAGAGCAGCCTCTGCTGATACATCTGTGGAGGAGAAGAGGTGTGGGGAAGGAAACAGGTGTGAGGGGGTGCATACTGGTGAGGGAAGGAGTAGGGCAGGGGCAGGCACTGCCCAGCCACAGTGGTAAATGCAACCCTGGAAGTGGTCCTGAGCCTGCAGCAGGCAGCCTGCCTCTGCCCTGCGCACAAATCCAACCTGTCCAGGGTGGGCACATGCCCCCCATGCCTCCCCTGGGGGTGCGCGCAGTAGCAGGGAGCCACTCCTCCTCCCCACTCCCCACACCACCCGAATGAGCTGTCCATGACTCTGCTCCACTCTTGGGGTCACATTTCATAGATTTCATAGACATTAGGGCTGGAAGGGACCTTGAAGATCATCAAGTCCAGCCCTCTGCCCCAGGGGCAGGAAGCCAGCTAGGGTCATAGAATCATAGAAGTAGGGTCAGAAGGGACCTTATAGATCTTCAAGTCCGACCCCCTGCCAGGGCAGGAGAAAAAACTGGGCTCAAATGATCCCAGCTAGGTAGGCATCAAGCCTCCTCTTAAAGACCCCCAGGGTAGGAGCCAGCACCACTTCCCTTGGAAGTTGGTTCCA
>NW_017729006.1:16872956-16874109 GCF_001723915.1 Gavialis gangeticus | reverse complement strand
TGGGGCCTGACCAGTGTTGCATAGGCAGGAGGATCACCTCCTTGGCCCTGCTAGAGATGCACCTGTGGATGCATGACAAGGTGCAGTTAGCCCTTCCAACCGTGACCTCGCATTAATGGCCCATGTTCATCTTGGACTCAGTAATGACTCCAAGATCCCTTTCTGCCTCCGTGCTCTCAAGAAGGGAGTTTCCCATCTTATAAGTGTGCTGCTGGTTACTACTGCACCCTGCACGTGTTAGTGTTGAAGCGCATCCTGTTTTTGCTAGCCCACTCCTGTAACCTATCCAAGTCTTGCTGCAGTCTTTCCCTCCCTACTAGTGTGCTCACCTCACCCCAGATTTTGGTATCATCAGTGAATTTAAACAGGGTGCTTTTCACCCCGTCGTCTAAATCGCTGATAAAGAGATTGAACAGTGCGGGCCCAAGGCCCGAGCCCTGGGGGACTCCGCTGCCCACTTCTCCCCAGGTCGAATATGACCCATCCACCACCACCCTCTGAGTGCGACCCTTCAGCCAATCTGCAATCCGTCTGACTGTGTAGGCATCAATGCCACAGTCACCCAATTTTTTAATGAGGATGGGGTCAAAGGATCCCAGCAAGATAAGCATCCAAACTTTTCTTGAGAGTCCAGAGTAGGTGCCTGCACCACTTCTGGAGGGAGTCTGTTCCAGGCCTTGGGGGCTCGGACAGTAAAGAAGTTTTTCCTTATAGTTTCATAGATTCACATGTAGGGACCTTGGAGATCATCAAGTCCGACCCTAAATGGTCATGGAGGAGTTATGTCCAGCCTAAAATGGTCATGGAGGAGTTTATGACCATTGGTCCTTGTTTTCCCTTGGGGTGCTTTGGTGAACAGATGTTCCCCCAGATCCTGATGCCATGCCCCTTACAGGCAGCCACCTGGTCACCCCTGAGCCTGTGCTTTTCTAGTCTGAAGAGTCCCATGGCTCTCAGCCTCTCATCATAAGGCCTATTTTCTTGCCCTCTGATCATGCACATGGCTCTCCCCTGGACTCTCTCAAGCTTCTTGACATCCTTCTTGAATTGTGGAGCCCAAAATTGGATGCAGTACTCCAGCTGTGGCCTCACCAAGGCCGAGTACAGTGAGAGAATGACATCCCAGGATCTGCTTGAGAAACGTCTATGGATG
>NW_017729006.1:16840548-16867956 GCF_001723915.1 Gavialis gangeticus | reverse complement strand
TTTAACATTCAGTGACTTGGCTGGGCAGCTTCTGCGCCCACCCCACTCCATCACTGTGGGGGCCTCGATCTGTGCCTCCAATGCTCCTTCGCCACCACAGACGTACCGGTAGGAGGCTACTCCCCAAGCCACCAGGCTGCATTCCTGGCATACATGCATGCTGCACATGCACGCAGCATTTATTGGTGACATTATTGGCTATACCAGCCAAAAAAAGCCAATTGCCAATAATGTTAATTTTCCTGTTATCGGTGCCAATCCGATATGCCACCGATATATCAGTGCACCTCTAGTATTTGTATCTAATGTTAAAAAGATGCCTGAAAAGGGAGTTGATTTTTAAAAAATCCCGTCAAGCTATGTTGTTCTTGCTCATTTTTTCCAGTAACACTGATTCAGGAGGATAAATAGAACCCTCAGGTACATCTGTTCAACTGCACTGATTCTAGTGGGAATTTCACTGCTGTAAGTAAGATTCAAATGTGGTGCTTCACTGGAATATATGAATCAATTCTGTTTGATAAATGAGCCTAAATGGAATCCAATTTCTTCTCCCTGAAGGACTAAAAAGCAATAACAGGTTTTGATTAGGTTAAGAAATTTGATTGTAATGCTCAAAATGAGAAAATGGCGTAGAGAGGGTGTCGTTTTTAGATAGCCACTTTACAGAATAGAAGAAAAATCTGTGTACGTAGTTGAACTTATTTGTACAAGCCTACTTGCTGTGAGAGTGCTAAATAGCACAACCATAAGACTACAGGAAAAGGTGGCATTCTTTTATGTTGTATTTTCAAAACAGTATGCCACATTGTAATACATAAGAAAAAAGTCTACAGCTGTGGGGCAACCACTATGACCTCAGAAGAGCTCACTGTAAACATTAATTGATTTTTATAATTGTACACAGAGATTATTCAGGCAGTTGACTGCCCATTGTAAGACCTGGTGGTTGTTGAGTGTTTTCCTTACTATGTATTTGTGTTGTGAAGCAAAGACCTTCCAAGTCAATTAAGCCAAATTACTGCATTTAGCCATGGCATTTCTCAGCATACTCCTAGGCTCATGTCCTTTCATACATTGTGGGATACTTTCATCTAACCATTTTAGACTATAAAACTCTGAAACCTAAATGTAATCCCCTGCTCAGGATCTACACCTGCTGCTTCAGGTTTCCTCATCAGTTGTGGGCACTCTGCTCTTCTAATCTAAGCATTTGGAAGTCCATCAAGGAAGCAAGGAACACAGGCCTAGCTTTGTAAGGAGCAGAGGTCTTGAGAGACAACTTCTGAACTTATCTCTTCCTATGAGTTCATCATTCATCAGTGCTTTAGCTGGATAGAGTACCTCCAGCTTTCTCTCAACAAGTCCTTTATATGTGTGGTAATAGTCTTCCGCTATCCCTGCACAGAGCAGAACGTGCTCTTCAGCAGGACTTTAATCTCTGTGCTATGTGCTCAAACTGACAAGTTCCCTGCCTACCAGTCATGTTCGTCCTTCACCCCATTGAAATATCCTGTATAGCAAAACAGCTGTTTCAGGGAGGTAGGCCAAGATCAAAGGGGCTGGACGCACAGCGATGGAACCAATTCAAAATGTTACTGAGCGGGAACCGGTTCACAGTTGTATGAAGCACCTGGCCCAACATGCCTTGCAGTGGGCAGGTAGGAGCAAGGGTTGGGTGTGCCTGCATCCATGCTTTGGAGTTCCAGGAGGTGGGGGGAATCTGTTTTTCTGCTTTTACTTCTTTCCTAAGCATAAGTTCAGTAAACTTCAGCAGCCTGCAGTTGACCAAAGTCTGCAGTATATTAACCAGACTTGGTGAGGGGGTAGGGGGATGGGCAGGTGGTGCCAGGAAAGGAGTGTTTGATACTACACTTTTTGGTTCCCAGAGGCTGAGGGGAGGAGGTGCAATCCAATCTAGTAGGGACCACAGCTGGTTGTTAGAAAGATAACCTTGTTGAACAAGCAGTGCAAGGGAGCCAGTTGATTGAAAAAAGTGCCAAAAACGGCGGGGCACTAGAGTTCTCACTGCATACTAGAGGGGCCAGTTGCAGCAGTTACGGTGGCCAATGAAGAGTAGTGCAGTATGGGATAACTGAAAGTGACCAGACCAGAGTCACAGAACACTTGAGTTGCTTACAGACATGAAAAAACTAAACAAAATAGCATTTTACTTTCAGCTTGGCACGCCCCTGCGCCAAGCACAATGCATACTCAAAAGAAGCATCACATTAGTTTGACCCAGCCCGCCCAACAATGTATAGATCGTGTGCTTCAGCTGGGCCTTTTGGCACTTTTATCTAACAGTTAATTAAGTCAGCTATAAGATAAAAGCCCCCCAAAGCCCTCATAGCCCCCCAAAGCCCCCATAACCCACTGAAGTGCATGATCTATACAGACATTGGGTGAGCCAGGTCAAACTGACGCACTTCCTCTTCTGGTAAAGCGCTGGGTTTGTTTTTTTTCACATCTGTCAGCAGCCTTGGTGTTCAACAGAACACTGAACTGGTTCCCAGTGAACCAGTTCCAGTAGTGCTTGATTTTTCAAATACACTTTTCAACCATTCCAGGCAGATTTAAACTGATTTAAAAGGCTTGTATGTCTGGTCGCCTCAGATTTAAGCCACATGTAAACTGTTTTAAGTGCTGTGTGTGTCCATGACCAAAGTCAGTAGTCGGATTTCAGATTCAGCAACTCTTAGAGTTTGTGTTTGAGTGATATTTCAAACAACTTTCCCAGTCACCTCTCTGGAATGTACCTTAAAACCCTGCTCCAGGCCTGCACAGCAACAAAACCTCTTGCAGTCTGAAATATGTCATTCATCATATTATGACAAATAATTCATATTACCTTTCTGTTTATTTCACTGGAATCATTAATCAATTTGAGTGTAGTAACCTTTAAGAGTTGAACTGTTTATCTGGTGTCATCCACAAAGCCAAGAGGCCCAGCCATGACATTCTGTCACAACATTTGCATCAGCATTACATTAAGATGCTGTTGTTTCTTTGTCTTTCCATTCAGAACAAAGTAGCTCACCACATCCATTTTTTCCCCACCTGTCTTTTCCTTTGGTTCATGTGAGGGAGATAATGTAGCATGCGTAATTGTGTAAAAAATATACTGAAAAGTAAGGATTATAATAGGAATGCTTTTCAAACTTTGACCCTGTCCAAAATTGTGAATGTTGGATATTATATCAGAGGCTTTGTAAATGCTGCTTCCAGGAGAATGTGATTCTGTATGTGACCATGTGGTGGAGCCAAGACAACATCGTCTCTCAGGAAAAGCTCTCCTGGATCAACTGAAGAAATTCAGTACCCAGCTGCATTTGTTTCTCGTGTCTTCACCAGAGCCTTCCACAGACTGAATATTTCTGATGCTGGGCATTTCTCCATCCTTCTGTAGTCTCCCATTCCATTCAAATGTGTTCTGTTTTCCCCATACATGGTAAAATATTCGGTATTACATGTGTCCTGCTTCTCTTTCCTGTAAATATAAATTAGAAATGCACATTCCTCCTTTTAACTTGCAATAACATGGCATCTGATCTGAACTAACACCATGTCATTAAAAGTAAGCGTTCCATGAAAAATGTGTTCTGGTTAAGTTACCAATTTTTTGATGTTCTGACTATTTAACTTACTTTCCCATGTAAGATTAATGTTGTTTAAATGTCATCCCAAATAATATGTGGGGGTAAGGAAGATTTAATCCTTTTATTTATCACTTTTTTTTGTAATTGTCTTACTTTGTTTAATTACTAGCTTTTAAAACAAGGCCTGTTTTCTCCCAGTCCATGTTTACTTTCTATTTGTTCTGTGATAGGGTTACAGACTTCAGTCTGTGAGACTCTTGTTTTAATAATAAATATGTCTGTAACAGAAAGACAGAGCAAAGAAAATGACTGCTAAAAATAAATACTATTTTTCCTTTCTCTTTAAAATAACCTGTTGTTCCAGCATTGTGGTAGCAATTGAAGGTAAATCATGTTATGCTAGAGATACAATATCATGCATAATCCAGGCTGCTCCAATCCAATATTTATAGAGTAAAATTATTCTGTAAAATAAATGACTGCCCTTTCACATCATCAGTTGCATTTCTACAAGGTTATATTTTATAATTATGGTAATAAGAAATTAATTCATAATTAACTCCTTAAAACAGTGTTTTGGAATATGAATTGTTATAGTTATAAATTGCAATGTAGAAATCTATTTCAGCTGTTGCCTCTTCATAAAAGAATTATTTTTGTGACCGTTTGGAAACAGTAAATAATAGATACAGGGGATATGATGTATTGTTTGTACTGTGTATATGTATAGCAGAGACTTATTTTGATGGAAGGCAGTGAGACTACTCAGGTGCTTAATGTTAAGCACACATATCCTGTTGAAGGAACAGTGCTTTAGTTGCCAGCACGAATTAGCAAGTGCCACAGAGATGAACTTCTTTGTTGCTCTTTTCAATAAAGTTTACAACAGCAGTCATCTGAATCAATGCATTACAAAAATTAACTCGCTAAAAGGAAATGATGGCAATGGTGTGTCTGTTAACTGAATCTAATTCATCAAGAGCTTCTTGTTTATAATCTATTTGTTGAAAGCACTATTTCTCTCAGAGGTTATGCTTACCTCTGTTATCCATAAATGTGATGCTGTTCACTTTCTTTTTCTTTTATAAATTATTTTTACCAAGATATTAAGGTTTTAATGCTGCTTGTGCCAAAAAGAAAAAAAATATTAATCTAGTCTAATTTGAAGTTTCCTACATTATTGGTTTCTAATGTCATTTTTTGTTGTCTTTTTCCCACAACAGGGCTTTGTCATTTTTCAGGGTCTGCAGTATTGACCATCAAGTATATAAATGTTTTGTTTGCTGAAAAAACATGTATTCTGATTTTTCTAAAAAGGAAATGTGCACTAAGATTTTGAGCTAAGACCGTGTATTTCAAAACAAAGTTCAGAGTCAGTTAAAATCAAATGATTGTGAAGAAGTCAGACCTGACAACTTGAACATGGTTTATAAATTTATCTTAAAGTTATTGAACCCCCTGAGTTGTGCCAGTAAAGATTATCATATTTTTATCTCTAATTTGAAGATTTCAGTATTAAAATAACATTAAATCAGTACACAGTAATTTATGCAGGATATGAACAAGTGTGTGTATTTCTCAATACAGTGAGCACTGCAGTTACCCAAATACTAGACAACTTCACATTTTAAAATGACCCTCCAGTAATTATATACATGGAAAATTTGTGGAGTCATCTTAAATTCATTGTCCACCCCCCACAGCAGTGGTGGGAAGAGCAGTGGTAGGGGGTAAGAGGCCAGATTCGCACCCCTTGCTTCCCCCACATGTATGTCCACCCTGGCATATGCTTCCTTTGCCTCCTCATCGCATGCAACCCCTTGCCACTTGCTTTTTGGATGTCTCTGCTATAGCTCTGGGACAATTAGGGGCCGCAGCTCAGACCCACCAGGGAGAAGCAGCAATGGCATGTCCTGGGCCTGTGTCAAAGCAAAAGGTGAAGGTAAGCAGTAGGAGTGGGAGGTAGAGGCAGGAGAGGCAGTCAGTCTTCCCTGCACTCCCTTGAATCTGCACACCGTGTGTCTCCTTTGCCTCCCCTCCCCACTGCATAGTCTCCTCCATGCTCCCCCTGCTATGTACCCACTCCCCTTTCACACAAGCCATCCCAGACTGAAGCAGGCAAGCTCAGCTTCCCACCTCTCTTCCTTCCTCCTGAAGCTCAGGGCAAAAGCTGGAGCTGAGCCACCACCTGCTCCGGGCTAGTACTCAAATCTAAGACTAAGACAAGCTCCCCCTCCCCACCCCAGTGTTGACTGAGGCAAAAATCTTAGATTAAAGTAAATACAAAAAGTGCCTTAACTTTTATAGGTGACAGCTATTGTGCATGTACAATGAAATGCTTCTTTCATCAAATAATTGTGTTTTCATTGGGTTAGCATCCTGAGGTTTACTGTAAAGAATGCTTTTGGCCACGCTTTTCAACAGATAAGTTTCCTTTTCCTTTTGTCCTCAGGGAGCCTTTTCATAAGCTTTTGGTCCAAGGCCTCATCAAGAGTGAGACCTTCAGACTAACAACAACAGGCCAATATTTGAAGCGAGAGGAAATTGATCTCACTGGTAAGGGGGACTGTGTGGGAAAACCAGCACAGGTGCATCCAGAAGGTCAAAGGCTAGCTTAGCAAAAAAGGATGTACGAGTCATAGTGCATGGAAAATTCAGCAGTGAGAAGTGAATCCTTATAAACTTTAAGCCAGAGATTGACTTTTTGTGTGTGTTCTGGAGTTGTGTACATAAAGCTGAGTGTATCATCAGGGATAATATTAATCTTTTTGCCCTTTAATCAGGTTCAGACCCTATGATTGAACTGTATTTTTACTTCAGTTGGGTCTGGCTCTAAAATGACCAAAAAAATCAGTATTTTATAACAACTATTCACTAGCCCAGTTATAAAGATCTGGTGGGCACAGTTAGCAGATATCTGCATTGAAAAACCATTGCCATAGGTGGTACAGTTGATAGCAGTTTCAGTGGATAAGATATGGATATAATGGGTATAGAACAAGCTATTCTCTACCCCTGCATGTGATCACTGAAGGGTAGCATGAAACTTAAATCTCCCTTTGTCTGTGTTTATACTTGTTCTTTGCTTGGAAGGTAGAGTTTACCTCTCTTTGATGTTTTTACACTGAAGCACCTATGCCAGTGCTGCCTTTTGTGGCTGATGCATTGGAACAATGTGCCTTGGCCCAGCTGAAACCTGTAAACCAAGCCCAGGGCAAGTCATATGTTACCCCTGTGCAATGCATCTCAGTGAAAGATTTGCAAAATTCAGAATATTTGCAGGCCCTGAATCTCCAGTGCTATTAGACTGGTGCCTTTCATGAGTAGTGGGCTGAGGCATAATAATACAGCTGGGCACCCAGGGCAGCTGCAGAACAAAACTGCTGCTGTCTTTCAGCCAGCACAGTTGTATGGCTGTAGTGGCAATGGGTTTTTTCTACCTCCTCCCCCTCTCCCCGCATTGCCCTGCCCTATGCCAATGGACATAGCTTTGCAAAAAGGAGAAATACATTTATTTTCCTTATGTGATGGAAATATTATGATCATAGAAAATAAGGGTTGGAAGAGACCACAGGAGGTCATCTAGTCCATCCCCTGCTCAAAGCAGGATCATCCCCAACTACATCTTCCCAGCGAAAGCTTTGTCTAGCCGAGTCTTAAAAACCTCCAAAAATGGAGATACCACCACCTCTCTGGGTAACATGCTCCAGTGCTTTACTTACCCTCCTTATGACAACGTTTTTCCTGATAGCTAACCTAAACTTCCTATTGGTCCTTGTTCTGTCATTTGCCACTACTGAGAATAGTTTAGCTCTGACCTCTTGGTAACCAACTACCTTCAGGTAGTTGGAAGCTGCTATTAAATCCCTCCTCAGTCTTCTCTTCTCCAGACTAAATAAGCCCAGTTCCCTCAGCCTTTCCTCATAAAAGTCATGTGCCCCTGTCCCCTAAATGATGTCATTTGAGTTAAAATCTTAAAGTAGGGAAGGGACTTGTTTCCTTCCTTAATAGGTATTTATCTTTTAAACTCCTGAAGAACACCAAAGAAGTAGTTAATATTAATTTTGCCATTTCAGATGTTTAGGGAACAAAGTGAAAGTTGAGTTACTGAATGTGTTCTATATGTTTAGAGACGGGACCAGTTCACTTAAAAACTAAAGAGAAGGTGCAGGTCACATGGGAAAAAATGAGTAAATCCAAGCACAATGGGATAGATCCTGAGAAATTTGTCCAGCAGTATGGCATTGATACTATGCGACTCTTCATCCTTTTTGCAGCCTCTCCAGAACAAGACATCTTATGGAATATTAAAAGTAAGTTGTGGTATTTCAGTTTGTTCTTCCTTTTAATGTATTGTGTCTTGAAACTTAGTTTATTGTCCGTTGAATCTGAAAATCTGATATAATGGGAAGATCTCAATGTCTGTCTCTAAATAAAGGTGGTATCTTTGGATAAAGGTATTTTTATTTATGATTTATTTATTCTTAATACTAGAAATATAGCAAATGAGACCAGAAATCCATCTGGGATTGCACTGTCTAGCAGTGGCCATAACAGACAGATGCTCTAAACCTTCCTGTGGTTAGTAGCTGGCTTACATCCTAAAACAAGCTGGTGCATATTACTTCTAAAAAAACCCAAACAAACTATCGAGCCTTTCTGATAAAATTATGGATGTTCCAAATACCTATTGAAATTCTTTTCTGAATCCTACTAACTTCTTTGTTCCAATTCCTTGTAGCAGTGTGTTCTACCAGTTTAATATACCATGTTTTAAAAAATATTTCCTTGTTATCTTTTTATATGTTTCCTTTCTATTTCATTAAATATTCCTTGTTTTTCTATTACAAGAACAGGTAAATAGGAGCATCTGGCTGACTTTTAAAGGATTAATTAATTACTGATCATGACATCTTCCAATTTTGCACATAATCAAAATTTAGGCTATTCTTTTTGGTCTTCCTATGGAAAAGAATGGTTTTTACATTGGAGAGGCTTCCACCACACTAAAGAATTTTTTTCATAAATAATATTCCTTTGCTGGTCTCCTGCATAGGGTATGTAATGTGAGGCAATATTAAGGCTCATGTCATTATGTTCAGATAAAGCACAGGATATTTGAAGTTATCCTGCCATTTCTTTAGCAGTTCTGTCTTCTGCCTCACAGGCTTTTTCATTAGCTGAAAAGACTAATAATTCCTTTAGATGTAGAGCCACTGCTCCTTGCTATTCTTTTCTAGAGTAAATGTAAGAAGATGATATACCATATTTACTCTTTTCTAAAATGAAGGTTTTTTCCCCATTTAATACAGGGGGTGGGGGGAAAGACCCTTGTCTTAGAATCCCGTATGAGGGAGGTGGGGGGGCAGGCAGCTGCTGTGGCTCGGGCTTAAGCCTCTACCTGGAGATCGGCTATAGCCGCAGCTGCAGTTTCCCGCCCCCCTCTTCCCATCCCCCACATCTCTGCACCCCACCCTCTCCTCTTTGCTGCCTCTTCTGCCTATCTTCCCCCCCACCCAACACTGAGCATGCCCCCAGCCCAGCCTGTAGCACGAGCATGTAGCCCACATGACTGCTACAAGGGCAGAGGCTAGGGAGAGGGGAGGGCAGAGACTAGGAGAGAAGCAAGGTGCAGAGCGGGGAGGAGGTGGGGGGCAGGCACAAGCAGGGGACAAGCTGCTTGACTGTCTTATACCACCTGCCCTCTCCCTTGCAGCGGTAGGTGGGATGAATTAAAGGCAACCCTTCAGTAATTAGATTCTATACATGGAAAATTTTAACCAACTTGTAAGTTTTTCATGCATTAAATCTAATTATTGGAGTGTCATCTTAGATTCAAGTAAATACAATAGCAAAACCAGTTAGAACATTTTAATATCAATTGTCTTTGGCTTTGGAAAATAAGAACCAACAACAATTTGGCTTAGTTGCTACATGCAGTGGAATAGTGGACATAGGCAGAGAGAAGTCTACAGCACTTTTTTTTTTCTTTTAAATGAAGGTTCACTGTACACTGAGGCTAGGGACAGAAATTAAACATAAACCAGTATAAGTGATCAGGAACTGGTTCAAATCTGTAACATAACAGAAGTTCAATGCACATAAATTGCTTTCAAAATAGCCAAAACCAGTTTAAGATAAACCTGGATGGATGTAGTATCAGACTTAACTGATTTATTGAACTTCTGTCCCAGATTCCCAGATTCAAGTTAACTTGCAGTCCCCCAGCATCCCAGGATGCTTTGAACCCCCCCACAAACCCTCCCTCCCAGGATGGGCTAGACTTGGCCCAAGTTGTCTGCTCCATCTGAGCAGGAAGATGTGCTGTAGCACCCCCGGCTTCTGCATTGCAGGCATGTGGCTGTATTTCTGGAATCAAAACTGAATGTCTGTTCACTTTGTTATCGGTTCAATCCACGAAGTTTAGATTTAACCTGCAAAGACTAAATCAATTCAGCCTCAGACTTTTTGACTGTCTGTACTTACCCTGAGGGAAATGGGAGCAGAAGCAGGGAACCTAAATATCTGCTTGTCAGTCTTTTCCCTCCATCCAACTTACTTGAACTGGGAGTTTTGCAGTTCATAAAGATAGTAACAGTTCAGAACTGAATTATAGGTTTCTTTTCTGAATTGAGAAAAAAGGTCAATTTCACAAGAGTATTAATTAGGCTACAGACTTGTTAGGGAAGCACCTCCCTTACTACTTCTCTTCCTGTACCTCTTAAAAGCTAAGATCAGGTATAAGGAAAATACTTGTTTCCTCTGGCAATAGTTTATTCTTAAATAACGAGTTACTTGGAAAACTTGTAAGATTGGATCTCATGGGGTTCAATAATGACATATGCAAAGTCCTGCACTTAAGACGGAACAATTCTATGCACAAGTACAGGCTGAGGACTGACTGACTGGGAAGCAGCTCTGCAGAAAAGGACCTGGAGGTTAAAGTAGACAATAAGCTGAATATGAGCCAACAATGTGACCTTGTTGCCAAGAAGGCTAACAGCACCCTGGGCTGCATTGGTAGGAATGTTGCCAGCAAATCAAGGGAAGTGATAATTCCTCTCTATTCAGCACTGATGAGGCCACATCTGAAGTAGTGTGTCCAGTTTTGGTCCCCCCCACTACAGAAAGGATGTGGACAAATTGGAGAGAGTTCAATAGAGGGCAGTGAAAATGGTTAATGAGCAGGGGTACCTGACTTATGAGGAAAGGCTGAAGGAACTGGGCTTATTTAGTATAGAGAAGAGAAGATTGAGATGGGATTTAATAGCAGTCTTTAACAACCTGAAGGGGGTTCCAAAGGGGATGGAGCTGGACTGTTCTCAGTGGTGGCAGATGACAGAACAAGGAGGAAAAGTCTCAAGTCGAAGTAAGGGCGATTTAGGTTACATATTAGGAAAAACTTTCTCACTAGAAGGGTAGTAAAACACTGAAACAGGTAACCCAGAGAGACTGTGGACTCTCCATCCTTGGAGGTTTTTGTAAGGCCAAAGGTCCTGAGGGGGACCACACCCGAGAGGGGGAACAGTTCAGGGAGCTAGGCAGCCCAGAATGAGGGCAGAGTAGGCCACCTGATTGGAGGGAATCTAGTTGGGGGTCTGGATTGAAGGATTCTGGGGCCCAGTGTGGGGCCGGTGATGATAAGAACTGTGGATGCCATCTGCAAGGCTTGGGCTGCGGTGTAGGGGAGGAACAGAGGCGCAGAAAGTGCCCCCTGGCATCAGGGCAAGAAATGAGCAGCCTCCTGCCTAGTTAACATCCTAATTAGATATTATTAAGGCATGGCAGGAAAGAAGGCAGGCAGTTGGCCCATAAACAGGTAGGCAGGCCAGTGGCAGATCAGCCCCGAGAAGGCCCCCCTGTTACAGTATTGCATAATGTTTTTCATGAAACCAGGTTGAATAGTAGAGGTCGTATACTCACAAAGAAGTTTGTGTAGTCTTACCTTTAAATATGGCTTGCAGTTGAGGGTCCCTTCTGAACACACACACTCTTCTAAATGAAAAGTATGCTACCCCAGTGAGATCACTCTGGCAGGTCTTTATTTTAATTTCTGTTTTTTATCTGCCTCATTCTGTAACATGTTGTACATCCAAGGGAAAATACGCATTAATGCAACTTGTCACTCAAACTTTAATAAAACATTTTAATGCTTTAAAAAAAAAGAACCCATGTTTAAAAATTGCTTTTTCTACCATTCTTTCTTCTGTCGGTTTCTTTGCAATACAATGCATTACAATATGATACGATACATACTAGGTGTATTGTCAGATCGGTTTCTGTCCTTACATTTATTGAAAGAGGTAGTTAACCATATTAGTCTGAAGTTAGGCTGAAGGTGGGTCTGGATAGCATCTTAAGACTAACTCTTTCAGAAAGGCAAGAGTTTTCATAGGCTACAACCTCCTTTGTCAGACACTATGTATGAATGGACTTATAGACAAAGAGGCTACCAACTAGAAAGGTCTAAATACATTCAAATACAAAAGATTGGAAGTGGGGAGGAAAAGAGGGGTCCTGCTGAGAGAAGTGAAGGTGGGTTGAAGAGATCAAAGGAATTAAAAAGTTGCTGTTAACCTAATGAGGGAATAGGGTTATAAAAGGGAGTCAGGGTAATGGAATAAGAATTCAGAGTTTCTGTTGAGACCATACTTAGCACAGTGTAGTGTGTCGATGATTTCTTGTTTTGTGATTTTTGCATTCATGTTGGTTTTTAAAGCTGTTTAATAACAGCTACTCTGAAGTCAGTGATAGAAGGTCCAGGGAAATTTAAATGCTCTGCCACAGGCTGTTATGTCTTTCTGGAATTGATGTTAGATTGGTATACATTCATTCTTTTACATAGGGATTGCACCATCTGTCCAATGTAGAGGGCCACTGTAAGCAGGTGATGGCATATATGACATTGGTGGTAAAACAGGAGAATAAACAAATGATACAATGTGTGTTTTTGGTCCAGTGGTGGTGGGGTCTGTGTTGATAAGGGGCACAGATGGCATCTGTGTCTGTTATGAGGCCTGATGCCTTGGTGAGAAAGGAGTTAGGTAGTTTATTGCTGGAGAGACGTCATCTGAAGTTAAGGGGTTGTCCATAAGCCATGACAGACTTGTCTTCTGATGAAGTACACTGTATCTTACAAAAGCTCATGCCTTTTTGAACAAGTTAGTCTTTAAAGTACAGTAGCTTAACTACGGTAGGGCAACCCTAGAGGGTAATGAAAAAAATGGTTGCTGCCACAGTCTCACAGTTGCACTAGTGGTGTGGCAGCTGCCCCAGGTGCCCAGCCACATTGTTACACCATTGTTAAGGTGTCACTTTGTCCTGCTTTCTTCATTACATTTTTTGCTTGGTCTTTATCCAAGGGTCACATTTCTTTTCTAATTATGTAATTAGGGTATGATGCTATGACTTTTATCATTTTCCTTATAACAATCTGATCCTAAAAGTACAAGATTAGGAGGTAGGTAACAAATTCTCTTCCTCTCTCTCAAAAGAACCGATTTTGCTGCCTGTGTCTCACTGCCTCTTCCTGTCTCTCAAAAGAACAGATTCTGCTGCCACTTACATTTGGTAATACCTTGCTCTGTTAGTTGTTCTTTTGCAGTCAGTCTCCAAGTGCAGATTTATGCACATCAACACTGTGCTTGGGACATGTCCGTGAGGCAGTTGCCTCACTTCAGTACTCATGTGGTATAGACATGCTATCAGTGACTCATCTGTTGTGTCAGTCTTTTTTCCCATAGTTTTGTTGTCTTAAAATGAGAAAAATGGAACTTACCCCTAATTTAAACTTCTTTGAGATCTGCAGAGAAAAGGTGTTAGTCAGAAATTAATAGTTTGGTGTTTCTATTATACATGTTCTTTCATAATTGTAGTCATAGACATCTACTGGAATGCTAGGAAAAATGCATTTAGTTATTCAAACAAGCCTTTTCTTTTGCTTGATTTGAGAAGCACAAAGATAAGTTTCCCTGAGTCACCTGTTATTGAAAGAACGGTGCAGAAAATTGAACATAATTATGATAGTTGCTCACCGCTGCAAAGAATTTTTAAGACAAAAGGTAAAATAAATCATTTTATAAGCCTTTTGTGAGCACAGGTTAAAGCCTGTGTTTCTTTACAATAACAGATCCTAAAAAAAAAAAGACACAGATAAACAAGTGACTTATTTGTGAGAGAGTACTGCATAATATTAAGCAGTGATATGGTCACTAGAATCCTACAGCTCATTAAGGCTATTTAGCACTGTACCCTGGTGCAAACAACTTTACATCTGCTATAACTAGCCACTTGGAGATCCTGTCAGCATGGGGAGTAATAGTGGCATTACATCTCCTCGGCCTCTCATTCTGTCCTTCCCAGGTATAAATAGGTGATTGGGATTGCAGTCCCACAATCCCCAGCTGCAGGAGCAGCCAGGAGTCTGGATGGGTAGCCAGAGGACCAGGGATGTCATAAAGGTAGTTTATGGCCACTTTTGCAGTTCTTATTTCTTAAAAAGTGCTGGGTGTCAACAAGCTGGTCCAAAAATCTGGCTACGTGTTTTGTTACCATGGTAACTACTGCACACTGAAAAACTAGCATCTATATGTGTTTTTCTCATCACTTTAGATCAACGTTTAAAAAAGACGTCCTTATTACAGAATTTCTTGCTGATAAAAGCATCTTGAAAAACACTCCCTGTTTTCCAAAGTAATTGACATGTAAAGTGAATCTCTTCTAACACTTACCTGGCAAGGGTTTATTTTTACACATTTAGGAAATGTTTAACAGAGGATATCGCTATATTGAAAATATTAAACAATGACATTATTTTTTTCCATTAAAGCAGTCTCATTTTTTGAAATGTATATTTCATTGCACCAAGAATTTACATGCAACATGGAATTTCCTTATAAACATGAAATGGCATGTAGTTTATGGTACCATTTTTCCTTTCTTTCTCTTTGGCATTTTCGCTTGATTTTATAACTGAAATCTCTTATTAAACTCAGCTGATGCTATCCCTGGTGTTCAGAGATGGCAGATACGCCTTTGGTCTCTAGCAACCAACCTTATTAAAGCCAGGGCTTCCGGGACTCTGCCCAACCCTGAGCTGCTGAGTAAAAAGGACAAGGCAGAAGCTAGGAAGATCTGGGAGAACAAGAACCTTACGATCTCTGAGGTAAAAGAAGCATTTGCATCCTTTGAAAGTGATTAAATGGCTTGCCATTATTGTTCATATCGTGTACCAGCAGTGTGGGTGATTCTTTTTGATAATAAAAAGTGTTGCTCCATCCAAAACTATTCTGAAAATATTTTTTGCATAAAGCAAAGGAGAATGAAAATGCATAATTGCAAGTGATTTCAGGTGCCTAAAATCCCCAGGGAATTATGGCTTTGCAGCTAAGTGAGGTTTGGATAAGCAAGGTTTTCCAGTATGAATGCATGTACATGGTAACATACTGAGGTTCTATAATGCAGTCAGCACAAACTCACAAGTAGCAAAGCTTCAGGAAAGTTATGCAGTTCATTCCAGACAGGTGCCAGTAATTCTTTTACTGCACTTCACATTATTATGTCCCTTGCACATTGCAATACATATTTTAGAAAGCTTAAAACCTTTTATTAAGATGATTTTTTTTACCTCTTTTTATGTTAAAGTCATATACCATAGTTACTATGTATTCAGTTGTACGCAGGTCAGAGGAAGCCATAAACACATTTAAAAATTACTTGAAGGTGGGGGTGGGGATATATATACATAGAAACATACCCTGACTTAGATTATAGGTCCTGGGATCTTCCAGTACTTCAAACAGACTTTAAAATTTTGGTCATTTTAAGTATGAAAAGTTGTCATGTGTTTCTCATCTGTCATAAGCACTGGGCTGCTGGATTTTGGGAGGAAATTCATACGTAGGGGAAGAATAGAGAAAACTCTCTGGGAAGTTGATTTAATGATAAAATTATTTTAAAGATAAAATGATTGTTTCATAGTTTCATAGTTTCTAGGGTCGGAAGGGACCTGAGCAGATCATCTAGTCCGACCCCCTGCCATGGCAGGAAGAGCACTGGGGTCAAATGACCCCAGTAAGGTGGTCATCCAACCTCCTCTTAAAAACCCCCAGGGTGGGAGCCTGCACCACCTCACTTGGAAGCTGGTTCCAGACCCTAGCCGCCCTGACCGTGAAGTAGCGCCTCCTGATGTCCAACTTAAACCTTCCCTCCGCCAGCTTGTGACCATTGTTCCTGGTCACTCCTTGCGGTACTCGGGGGAACAGGGACTCCCCCAGCGCTTGCTGATCCCCCCTAACCAGTTTATAACAGGCCACAAGATCCCCCCTCAGCCTTCTCTTTTGAAGGCTGAACAGGTTCAGGTCCCGCAACCTTTCCTCATAGGACCTACACTGTTGTCCCTTGATCATATGAGTGGCCCTCCTCTGGACCCTCTCGATGCTGTCCACATCCCTCTTAAAGTGCGGCGCCCAGAACTGGATGCAGTACTCCAGCTGCGGTCTGACCAGTGCCGCATAGAGGGCAATTGTTGATTGAAGCTGTTCAAGGTTTGGAATATTAAATTTAAATTCTGAGGAAGGCAGAGGGGGAAGTGTGCGAAAGTTATAAATAATTTAACTTACCACTTTAATATCACCTCAGTGTGCACACGCGTGTAATTGCACATAATGTGTATTATAGGTTGAGGTGATATCCTTGGGGTGGTGTGTGCCCTTTACACAATTTGTGACTGATTGCTCATACCAGTTTTTCTTGTTTTGTCTTTTTTACAAAAGTAAACTCTCTATATGGAAATTTTAAGCAATTAATTACCTGTTTTTTATGTGACTAGGTAACAAGTGACTTCACAAAGAATTACATGCTAAATGCCGCAGTTTCTCAATTGATGAGCCTCAGTAATACACTCTTAGTAAGTATGCAGTCTAATTGAGTATGTACCATAAAATTTAGTACCGTTGGGGCACACAACTACGCATTCAAACAAGGAATAGCCTGGGGCTTTGGGGCCTATTATACTACGAATGTTTACTGTGCTTATTAATACTGCTACATTTATAGCCTATTAGACTTGCAACAAAAGTCATCAATTCAAATAAACTGTACATTTGTAGCTTTGTGGCCCTGAAGCGTGCACTATAAATTGCCAGGGAGAGCTTAAAGAGGACTCTACCTAAAACTAAAATAGTTTAACTAAATGAGTTGTTTAAGTTTTAAGAACATCTACTCCATTTCTGAGATGAGCAGTGATACGTATGCATGTAAACAGAAGGGATCTAGATCACCTGGTTGTTTACATCTGTATTCTATCCCATTAAAGGACACCTCTTGGACTACATTATCTTGTTTTGTGTTAAACATAATGCTATGGTTTTCAAAATAAATTAATACTTTATAAGGTACTGTAGTCATTCCAATAAGTAAGAAAGAGTGCTGTGATTGACAAGGGCAAAAGCAGTGAGATTGTGAATTCCTCTGTGAAAACATTCATCACTACAATACCAACTGATGTAAACAAAGGTTAGAAATTCCTTTTTTCTACAAAATAATTTCAGTTTGGCACTTGTAATTGGGACTTTCATGTGGATCGTCCAGGTGGCATGGGGCAGATGTAGCTGTTGTTATTTTTGTTTGTCTTGTTTGGATCGTTAGTCTTATGTATATTTTGGCAGTGACCTAAATCAGAAGTCAAATTAGCTATTTGTCTCTGTAACTAGAATTAGAGTTCTAGCTGGTGATATGAAAGCACTTCTTGACTAAACTCACAAAACTTAACACTCATCCATGTAGTCGCTTAAAAATGCTGTACTGAAATAGCAACAGCGCTAGAGACTGCATGTTTTGTGGGACTGGAAATGTGATGCACAGTTCTTTATTTTCAGATCACTGATTCCCATACAGTGTGGGCTCACAGAAGAGATAAGTAAACTTTAAAACAGTGATTCTCAACCCGGATGCTTTTAGAACTTTTTAAGGGCACCACAGGGTGCCATGGAATATTAGGACTGTTAGGTATGCAAGCACCTGCATATGATTCACAAGATAAATCCACAGATTTCAAATAGGAGTCCAGTGTCAAAAGCATTCTGACCTGTTTTAGTCTTCCTAAGTTTTTTGCAATAGAAGAATCACTCCATTATTTTCCATAGTCTAACAAGAAGTGCCTTGAGTCTAAAGGATTGAAACCACTGCCTTAAATTTTGAGTTCACACAAACATCCAAATGTTTGAATGCTGCTCAAAATAGTATGTTCAAGAACTAAGGCTGGGTACCATGTATATTTGGCACGTCCTCTTCCATCCAGAGCTGAAATCAGGAAATGTGGACATGGGTGAAAATTAAATTTAGAAGGAGAAAAAGAAATCGCTAAAGTTTATTTCAACTTTGCAAAAAGCTGAGATCAGTTTTTATTTCATCAAACTTACTTGCTCAAACCTGAAAGGTAGCAGCTGTAAGAAGTTGCAGTAGGACAGCTGTTCTGTGGCCTCTATCAAATGAATTGTTGGTCTTGGTCTATTTTCTTGGAGACAGGAAATAGTGATCATCACACCCATGAAATAATTATCACAGTTGACACTTGCTGGCAGTTTTCTTTGCTCTATCATCACAGAGACAAAAAAACTGAATATGCACAGAATCAAAACTATCCTTCCTGGTGGAGATGGTTTTTGTTCAGGTCAAGGTTGAAGCTAACTAAGGCTGAATGAGGGAAAGTTTGTACAGCTTCCATCTGTGCTTGTACCTCTTTTAATGGTAAATAATAAATAGGAATTCAATGCACATATTGTCAGTCTGCCACTTCTATAAGAACTTGGAAAAACAATATAAACATGAGCCATCAAAGAATTTCTGTGCTTTGCAGTCTTACATCACTCTTGTATTGCTTAGAATCTATACTCACATTTATCTAGATCTTTTTTGGACCTATTCTAATTAAAATACATGCCTTGGTGACACTCTTAAACTAACTGAACAGGGTTTTATCTTTCAAATGATTTGTGATATTATTGGACTCACCCAGAGTGTCCAAAATCCTCTTCAAAAATGATTGTACCAGAATCAGTATGGACAGGCCACTACATGGAAAGAGTCCCAGTGTCAAAGTTTCTAGCTAGTTCACAATAATGCTGGTGCCTTTGGTCAGTTTTGTGTGCTTTTTGTGTGCATTGTATTATTTCTTGTAAAACATTATTATTACAGAAATAGGCATTGATTTGTGTGCTCATTATCTCATTTTCTTATCAAACTGTTTTTTTGCCTGTTTATATTTACAATTTTTTTCCCCATTTTTCATAGCAAGCCTCGCAACCCCTTATGCTCCACAGTGTGGAATTTGAGGAAGCTTTGGCCGCTCTCTGCATTATGCTTGCACCTATGGCCCCCCACATAGCCTCCGAGCTATGGAAAGGTACTTTGTACTAATTACTGTTATAGGAAAAATCATAAATGATTCATAGATGCTAGGGTTGGAAGAGACCTCAACAGATCATCGAGTCTGACCCCCTGCCAGGGCAGGAAAGAGTGCTGGGCTCAGATGACCCCAGCCAGATTGCCTATCCAGCCTTCTCTAAAGACCCCAAGGTAGAGGAGAGCACCACCTCCCTTGGGAGCCTATTCCAAATTTTGGCCACCCTTACCGTGAAGTTTTTCTTGATGTCTAGCCTAAATCTGCTCCCTGTTACTTTGTGACCGTTGTGCCTTGTTACCCCAAAAGATGCCCTGATGAACAGAGCATCTCTGATACCTTGCTGCACCCCCCTCGTGTTTGAACACTACTCAAACTAGTGTGGTCAAAAACTAAGGCTAAGTTTTTGGGTTTTTGTAAGAACGAGTTTCTTTGTACCATCGGCACTTTCTCTTTTATTCTGAGTTGGGGAAATAACTTCCAGGAAAAGTATGCAATATCATAGATAGGCTTGCAAGAAACATCTAAAAAATAATACTTTCAGTGTGTATGTTGTTCCGTAGATCAAGACCTATTCTCTCCCTCTCTGTCACCACAGCCCCACAGCATTCAACGTTCTTTCCCCAGGAAGTCAGGCTTAGTAATTACTTCATGCCTGTTACTCCTTCTCACCCACGTACCTGCAGATTGCTGACTGTTCACTTGCTCTCCACTACTTCTTTCACAATTTTTCTGTATCCACATCATAATTTGGAAGGGAAGGGAAATCAAGAAAATGGATTCATATATTTTTTTTGAATGGCATAGGCTATAGAAAAAGCCCATAGGATATGGACATCTAAACCATTTATTATGGGCTTTACCACACATCAGCAGCTCAGGTCTAACTGTCTGTTTGCATTCTTACCTAAAGCACAGTAATTTAGCTGTCTTTCATGGATGGTTAAACCACCACAGTTTAGTTTCTGCATACCACAGGGCAAGAGCAGGCACACAGGCAGTATGTATGCTATGGGGCAGCTGGCATTCAGTAAAGCCCCATCTCCTTTTATCCTGCAGTAAGTTGTTTGGGTATGCAAACCTTTACTTTTTATGCTGAATATGCTGCTTGGAATGTGGGCTAAGAGGATTCCTCTCTACAGAGCTGTGTACCAAACAGGCTTGAATTCTTATGGTCTCATATCTGTTATAGCAGAGAGATAGAGACATTGTTAAAATTGAATTCCTTTGGTTGATAAATACCTGTAGCAGCTATGTACTTTGCTGTTTGAACCTTGAGAGTCCTGCTAGGGTTCTCACAAGTATGGCAGAATGAAGGGATCATTAATCATGAATGCTTTGTTAAGGTCCCACCATACATAAGAGAAGAGGGGACTATAATACCAAAGGCTGGCTGCAGAGGACTTTTTGTTTAGATTGCTGACTTCAGAAGTATGTTAACTGAACATACAAGGCTTTCTGTATCAACAGGATCATCATTATAGTTTAATTAAGCTATTGTATTATGGGAATTATGTGTTTGTTATCAGTTGTCTACTTTATGCAGTATATGAAGTATATTATTTGGAAAAATCCAACATTTATCATTATTCTCAAAGAATCAGAACACCTGTGAAAAAATAGCTACATGGAGTTATTCAGTAACAGGAAAAGAGATTTACATTCATACTTTTAAAAACATCTTATGCTCTACTCCTGCTTTTCTAAATGTTGATGGCTCTCAGGTCAGGCATGTTCTTTAACTCTGTTGCAAAAGAGAGTTTGGCTTTTAAATCTTTGGATTATTTCAAAAACTGTAAATTTAAGAAGACAGACAATCACTATTATGTCTGAATCATCCACAAAAATTTTCCCTGTGATTCAGTTCTGCATCTGTAAAATAGGCATATTTGTGTTTCAGCTTTGGTTCCACATCTGTAAAATAAGGAAGTTAATAATTCATCCTTCTACCCTTTTTCTGTCTTACATGCACAGATTGTTAACTCTTTGGGGGATGATCTCTGTATCTTACTATTCATTTGGATAGCATCTAGCTATTCGAATTTCAAATGGGGCATATAATAACATAATGAAGCTAAAATATCTGATACAGCCTCTTTGCTTGTTCTCTTTTGTTCGTTTCAGTAATTAATTTAGGATTTCATGAATTTAAGAAACTATTTTAGTTCTACAACTAGACTCAAACCCTAAAAAATAAATGGATAATATTACGTGTGGGAAAAGGATAACAATGAACAGAAAAGCAGGTTCTTCCATTTACCCAGCATCATATCACACTTCTATTTAAACCATCCCTGAGGAGAAAAAATCTTGCTTTCCTAATAGTATTTTGTATCCATAAAAGTGTTTTCTAAACAATTGCACATACCAACCATTCAATATATTGCATCCCTAAAGGGGAGAGAGAGAGAATAGTTTGGATGGGGGGGGGGGTTGTAGTCCTTTGCTATGTAAATAAGCCTTCTTCTAGATTACTTGTCATTTTAGTGGTATACTTTCTTTTCTTGCGCTTCTGTTGTCATTGTTTATAAACAAGGATGAAATGTGTAAAAAGAAATTGCCATAGAAAAATTCTGCTCAACTTAACACAACTGTTAAAGTACTTCAAGCAGCACCTATTTTTTTATATAGGGCCCCATTATGCCACCGCAACCATACATACTAAAAAGATGTTCTTCCTCTAAAAGCACCTACAGTCTAAGTCACTGATTCTCAACCAGGGTGCCCCAGCACCCAGGGGTACTGTGAAATCCTTTTGAGGAAATGTAGGGTGCGAGAAGGTACACACAGATTTGTCCCTGCCTGGCCCTTGTGCCCAGGCACAGTAATAAATATATTAGTTTTAGAAGAGGGTTGCCACGAAATCCACAAAAGTTTTAGAATCTAAAAAGTTCAGCCACTGAGTAAATGGCAATTGATAGTAGGTGGCTATAACACAGAAGTAAAGGAAAGCATAGGCTAGTAGTAAAACAGTTGTATTGAATGTAGAAAACTGATAGCACACCAGCAGCCCTAGCCATTGTCAAGTGTTTTGTAGCAGAGTGGATAAAAATTGATGATTTGAAAAGAAAAATTTGGAAAATATTATTTAAGTAGATACATTTTTAAAAGAATAATTATTTAAAACTAAATTTGAAATTCTGAGAAATCTATCAAGGACTAAACTTAATGTAATCTATTGAAATCATTTAAGTTAATCAACATAACACTGAAGCAGGCTGCATTTTTTCCTGCAATTTTAAAGAAAGTCAGACCACTAACCTGAGGGAAGTTGCTAGTTAATCACCTGCAACTGTCGGGTTTGGGGTTTTTTTAATAATAAATTATCTTTTAGCAGTGTTTGCCTTTTATACAGGTGCAGACAGAATATTTTTCTCATTTAAGTTTATTTAGCTTACTTCAGCTCAGTCACTAGTTTGCTCAAAGTTGCAAAAGAATTTGGGAGTTAAAAACCAAAAAAGCCTGCTTTCCTCTTCCAATCTGTGAGTAAAAATTCAATTTGAGAAGTGAGGAGCTGTTAGTTCCAAAATCTTGAAGGACGTAGCCATGAGAAACAACAAAGTATCAGCTCAGTTCACTGACTACAGATAATTTTTTTTTTTGTTTAATAAATCAGATTTAAATGTAAAATGTTTTGCTTGAAGAAATGTAATAGTTTTGTTTGATTCATCCATCACTTTTAGCATTGCTTTCCACCTAAAGGCAGCTGACTCAAGTCAAAGTAAAAAAAGAAAAAAGAAAATTGATCATCTAATAAATAAGAAATGCATTTCACCATAAATCTGTAATGTAAATCAGGGCATCTTGTTCACTGATTTAAATCATTATTAAAAATAATGATTTAAATCAGTGATTTAAAATAATTTACCCTATTTTGTCAGCATCATGCCAGCGGTCTTATAAAATAAAGCTTTTTAGTACACTCTTCCATTCTGTATTGCCTGTTGACAAATGATTGAACATCGCTCATGGCTGATGTCCCACGGTTCTCTTTAGAGTTACATTTATCTTTGAAGTATAAGCATTGTGTTTTATAGATTCAGATATACAAAAAATGGAGTATATTTTTGTCAGGTAGAATCAAAACCCGGAACCTTTTGTTAAGTGGTTATTGAATACAATTTTTTCCCCTTGGGTTTAATTCATATATGACCATTTTATGGATATGCTTCAAAAACAAATGAAGACTCATACCTTTTTGAGTTAAGGAAAAGATTGTTTAATGCTGTTTTAACAATGACTTAACATTCAGGTGTTGAACAGTAAGCATTGAATAGTTGTAGTACTTTGATATTTTTGTGCATAACTTTTTTTTTTGGATAATGTATTTTTCTGCTACTTAGAAAAGAAACTGTTTCTAGTGTTTTGGGTGTATTAATTTAATACTGTTACACTACTGACAAATATGTACCGTGCTACAAATACACATTATACTAGTTTAACAAAGAAAAGGTAACATAACCCCTCAGTGTGGAAAGAGTTCATCTCGCTGACATCTTTGCAGCTTGCAAATTCTAACAGGATGAGGAAACCTATTTCCTTCCTGAAACTTTGTATCTTAGGAATATACAGACACCACTGGTAAATTTGAGACTTGTTTGTTTGTTTGTTTGTACTAGCATAGTATATTCCTATCCAGACAAGGATAAGAAGCTTCTTGGTTTGAAGGAGTTTATTTGTGTTAAAGTACTTCTGTCATGAAAGAATGAAAATTGCCATGTGAAAGAGGTGCCTTAAACACCCCAGCCCTTTGTCATGTTTTATTGAAACTGCATAATTCCTGGCACTTGTGATGCTGCAGTTTCCTTGGAAATGAAATAACTACAGTAGTCCATTCCTGAAATCTTCAGCCAGTTTGCATTCAGTACCTACAAAGAGATTTCTACAGACTGCATAGAGACAGTTACCTATAGAATAAGGGCTAAGGAAAAACTATTTAAAATTACTAGGAGAGATGCTTCTGCTTTATTCATACACACACCACATGCCATTGATGTGTCTGAGTTCTGTTATCAGAGCCATGTTTTTCAGTGTGCCCTTACCAAATTTTCACCCTTTTTATAAATGCCCCTGAAGAGTCATGGAAGCACAGGGACAACATTCTGCTCTTTCCTCCAAGCCATTAATCAGGAGGTGAGCAGAATGACATTGTAGTATTGGAGCAAAGGATGCCAAGTCATTCAACCTGCACAGAAAAGAATGACTCAGGATGGTACAGGAAAGTGTACCTCACATAACAAGGTGAGGAATAGTAACTGTACACTCTTAGGTCAGGTAATGTTGTGAGTTTACTAGTATGTTTTCATGGTTCACAAAACACAATGGCCTTTAAGTGCCTTATCAATTATCATAAAGGTCAGCACAAATGTAAAAATCCCAAAAAGCAGAATCACCAAATGGGGGGAAAAGGAGTGACCGTATAAAAATTCCTTCTCAAAAAATAAACCAAGATCAAGGATGAGCTATCCACATGAACTAAGAAGGACAAACCATCTTCAGCCTTTAGTTTACTAGAAGGGTGGTTGGTGCTGGTTCTCTTGGAGCAAGCTGAGTAGGAGAGCTTGCCAAAATTGACTTTAGATATCTCAGCCTGCTTTTCATACTATTTGATGTTTGTGGAGTCCAGCTGCACGCCATACCAAATGAGCCCCCAGGACACTGGGGCTAGTACTAGACAGTGAAGTACGTTTTACTCCCTTATGTGGTATCAATGACATTGCACAGCTTTTCTGATAGCTGTTTGGAAACCACTATCATAGCCTTGCCTTAATTGTCCTACTGTTGAAGAACATTGCACATATGCCTGGCAGACATGAACCTTCTGTGCTGTAGTGATATCCTGATACTTGACAGATTTGATTTGCTTTAATACCAAAAGTTCACTTAAGGCAGCAATACAGAATTACACCAAAAGCAAAGCTATGTAATGATAATACACTTGGAATTGATGGCAGAAGCAAACACATGAAGATAAAATATGAAATCCGCAAAGTATTAAAAACTGCTTAAAGATACTTCATTTTATTAGTATTATGCTGCTTAAAGATACTTCATTTTATTAGTGTGAAGGTGTTTTTTAAATGAATGCAGGCTTCCATTCCTTTTGCCTCTTCCAAATTTGAAAATTTCTAAGATAAAATTTGAAGAGAATTCTTGCTTATCTCATGCTTATCTGTAACCCCTCTGCATTGCCTCCTAATTTTCCATATTTCTTCTGCAGAGTACCTTGCCTTAGACTCTGGTTATGTTCTTGTTTCAAGGCCTTTTACTGATTTCTTCTCACCTTCCTCATCACATTCAAACTCCTCCTTGCTTCCCTGCCTTTGCTAGCTTCCTTTTGCTCTATCTTCATACCCAAATTTCATACCTAATTATACACTTTGCCATGGTCTACTCTGTGAAATGTCTGTGCCTATTGTCCAGCCTAAATGTTGTCTACACCATTGCTGGAATATTGTAGGTGCAGTGTTTTCTAGTGCAATTTCCTCCTTTGCTTCCTTTTCACAAGTTTAGTCCTGTGCTTTCTAACATGTGGTCATCTAGGACTTGAATACCCTTCTTGACCTAATGCCAGTCTTCTCAAAACAAGCTTCCCATATGCCCAATAATCTGTACTTTTATAAAGGCATACTAAGGGAAGTGTTATTTTTTATGAAATACTCCAGACTCCCACAAGGCTAATAAGAGTTCACATGATTTCCATGTTATAAACTGTGTCCTGCCTTCTCCTTACCCACTCTTTCTCAATCACCTTTGTGTGTGCCACATTTAGAAATATTGTATTTTTAACTTGGACTCTGCTCCTGTCATTATTTCTTCCTGGTTGCCTGTCTGGCTCTGTATGGATGGGAGTCTCCACATATTTTAAATTGCAGAATAAGGACTTTGACTTGTGCAAGGATGTTGCCTTTTATCCATCTACAAAATTTTCTGCATATTGTAGTCCTGTAAAAAAAAATAATAATTGCTAATAATTCCTAAGCAAAATGTGGTATTCAGGTTGCTACTCTTGCAGGGGAATGCACAGCCATTGGAAGAAAACACAATAATAGGAGCAAAATACATGTCACTATAAAATCAATTTCATTAGGTAACCTCAAGCTAATGAAGGAATCCAATATAAGTAAGCTCAGAAGTAATTATTGGCTCTTTTCTGTGCTACAGCAGAATGAAATTTGGGTTGATTTTCTTCCTTTTTTTTCTTTCCCTTTTTTTTTTTTAATGGCAAGATTATTTTTAAAATAGGCAAGCAATTCCAGATTGTGGCAACAAAACCTCTGTTTCTTGCTGTGCTTTGAAACTGTAACAAATTATGAGGATTGAATTTTGTATGGTTTGGAACTCATAAAATGAGAATTAAGACAGGAAACTAAGCAGGCAAGATGAGTAAAACCTTCATATCGGTTTCCTGTCAAACCACAGTTTCAGAAACCAGCCTGCTGATGTGTTTCATGGGGTTTTTTTCTTTTTAATATAGGTGTGTTCAGAACTTTTTAAATGGATGTTGCATCTTGTAGTGAAGTAATATATTAACAAAAATAGACTTGAGGATCCTTTTTATTTTTATTTTTTGCTTGCATCCAGAGGACTGACAGCCTCCGCATCCATAGAAGATCATTCTTGGCTAACACCCTTCATAAAGTATCTTTTTTTCAGTAGTGTGAAGAATCCATTTAAATAGAAAAATAAGGAGTGGCCGGTATGCATGTTTTTGCCACAAGGCATATGATCAGTAGGAAAGGAGTGAGCTCATCTATGTATAGGAAAACCAAAAAAGAGATTTATCTGTAGCAGCTGTTTTCTGTAACCTCAATGTGAAAATGAGTCACCATGATGAAGATTTTTACAGTTTCAGTTCTTCTCTTGTGCTCACAGTTTCATCTCCTTTGCCAGAAAATTCCAAACTTCTTTCTGCAACCCAAGAAAGTATTTAATAAACTGTTTATTTAACAAAATTGGGCCCTCTGTCACACTTAAATTAATGTATATTTTTGCTTGCCCTCAGAATTAACTCCTGCCAATTCACCTCCTTTCTGAGTCATTTCTATAAATGGCACAAATATTTTTGCTATTTTCATAATCTGTAACTTTTATCAGATAGATTTCAATTTTGAGAGTATTTATCTCTTCCTCTCCCTTTATTTGTTCTTATTCAGTGCATTAGGCTTTCCTAACCTTTTTGATAAAAGTATTTGTTCGTTCTACGTGGAACATTGTGGACTCCGCCTGTCTTTCTGTTGTTTTTCAAACTGCTTCCTAAACCTGATCCTGGACAATATATCTTATGTTGTTGTTTTTCTTAGCACTTTGCATATAGTCAAATTTCCATTTGTAGGATTCTCTCAGCCAGCAGAGAATAGAAACATTAAAGACAAAGAAACACAACTGAAAATCCACAAATATTGGCAG
>NW_017729006.1:16832624-16835548 GCF_001723915.1 Gavialis gangeticus | reverse complement strand
TTTTCTTCACCCTATTGACTTATCAAAGTTTCATATACAGGTACACCTTTGCATATTTTAAAATACATTTTCAGCTACACATACCATCACCAATTTTGAGTTGGCAATTCTGAGTTATTTGGTTTAGGAAAACATTTAAAACAGTGCTGATTTAGCATGTTGGGTTTGAGAGAACCCTGATTTTATAAGAAGCAAAAATGATTACAAAAACAATCAAAACTATCAGTTTAATTTTGGAATATGTTTATAGATGTTCAAGGTGAAT
This sequence comes from Gavialis gangeticus, assembly GCF_001723915.1. Taxonomy (NCBI): domain Eukaryota; kingdom Metazoa; phylum Chordata; order Crocodylia; family Gavialidae; genus Gavialis; species Gavialis gangeticus. Next base: position 16,835,283 of record NW_017729006.1, on the reverse strand, counting down.
GAAATCATTCTCTTTCTTGTGTGCCACAGAAGGTGAGAATTTTATTCCCACATTTTATTCCCATATTTAAGTTTTCATTTTATGCAATAATTATTTCAGTATGTATTCATTCTGTCTACCCGTAACTCACACTTAGCAGGAATGACTTTTCCTGTGAGAAAGTAAAGTATGGCATGCGGAAGGAAAACATTTATAGAAAATGTACGTGGGCCAGTAGAAGTGTAATATATTTCAGGGAGTGTGAGCGAGAGTGATAGGATAACTTCTTAAATGAAATCCTTTAATGTGAGTCTCAAAACACTTAGCACACATTCATTACATGGTCTTGTAAATATCATCCTTGTGAATTTGGAGTCATACAATATTCTACAAATGGAAAAATTGAGCCACACTGAGGCTTTGTCATTAAATTATAAACGGTATGCATTCTTAGGAGGTAATGATTTAAATCAAGTAACAGTTGTAATTGAAAAGGATTTAGAAAAAGTGATTAAGATTAGATTTCATCTTGTGTAGCAGCAATTGAAATTAAGTATTGGCTTTCTATGTCTGTGTCTTAAAACAAAGTAGCAAAAGCGTTGGCGCTCTAACTATAATCTAGAAAACATTTACATGAACTCCTTCAAAGCTCTGAAAGCTGTGATCTTTCTGTTTCTAATATGCTGCATGCAAAACCAAGTAGTGTGGTTTCCTCCCAGGAGATTTTCATTAGGCATGATTTAAAGTAAACAGCGTTTTGACTTATAATTTATCAAGCATACTCTAAAGAGTTAATGTGCTGGTTAAAGAATGCCGCTCAGTTTTGTTTTGTTTTGTTTTTTTAATTTGCTGTTCCAGGTTTGGTACATGTGCAGAATAAACTTTGCACCCAGTATAACTGGGATGCTGATGTGCTACAACAGTCCTGGCCCAAAGTAGACCCAGAATACCTTCAGCAGCCAGACATTCTAGAGATGTCTGTTCTGGTAAGAGCTTGCACCTTTTTTTTTTTTTTCAAAATTAGCTAATACATATTAACTTGTATGTTCTATTCTTGAGGTTTTGAGGAAGATAAACCAAGAAGGAAAGTATAAAATATATCTGTACAAATATGGATGCCGTTACTCCAACAGATTTGATTTATAAGCATTTGACAGCAAGAACTGCTAAGCAAATCTGAATGAGTCTGAAGCAGAATTTATGAAGAGACTATCAGCTAAGAGGCCTCTGCAGACTTTGAATCTATTAATGGTGGGATATAAATCTAAAAAATAAATAGTCCATTGATTTTTCTTACATCCATACAAAGCATAGGTAAAATGGGTTATGGAACATGTGGCTAAGGTTGCTAAACACTTTCATTTATAAAATCTTGTTTTCATTTCCAAAATGTAAAGAAGGCTGAAGTTTGTAAAACTTTGGAAACTTTAAATGAGGCTGAAGTTGTCCTCTTTGCTTTCTGCCACAGGCTGAACTTTGCTGAAGATTTCAACAAAACACGTATAACTGTTTCTTGACATAAGATTGGGGGAAAATTTCCTGGTGTTGATATTATTTTCATAGAATCATGGAAAATTAGAGTTGGAAGTAACCTTGAGAGGTCACCTAGTCCAACCCCCTGCTCAAATCAGGACCATCCCCAACTTTATCATCCCAGCCAAGACTTTGTCTAGTCAGGTCTTAAAAACCTGCAAGGATGGAGATTTCACCACCTCCGTGTAACCTGTTCCTGTGCTTTACTATCCTCTTAGTGAAAAAAAATTCTTCCTAATATCTAAATTAAACTTCCCTTGCTGCAACTTGAGACCACTGCTCCCTGTTCTGTCATCTGCCACTGCTGAGAACAGTCCAGCTCCATCCTTTTTGGAACCAGCCTTCAGGTAGTTGAAGGTTTTTATTAAATACCCCCTCAGTCTTCTCTTCTCCAGACTAAATAAGGCCAGTTTCCTCAGCCTCTCCTCATAAGTCATGTGCCCCTGCTCCCTAACCATTTTCACTGTCCTCCATTAGACTCTCTGCAATTTGTCCACATTGTTTCTATAGTGGGGGGACTAAAACTGGACACGGTACTCCAGTACTGCCCTCACTAGTGCTGAATAGAGGGGAGTAGTCGCTTCCCTCCATCTGCTGGCAACACTTCTACACGCCTCCAGACCTCAGGCTGGAGAGGACCGGGTTAGAGAGCTTCTGGAGGGGTTGGACATGTTCAAATCAGCAGGTCCAGATGCTCTCCGCCTCAGGGTGTTGAGGGAGCTAGCAGGGATTATTGCAGGGCCCTTGGCATGGCTTTACGAGCGCTCGTGGTGCTCGGGCCAGGTGCCAGATGATTGGAAGGTAGCCAGCGTGGTCCCCATCTTTAAAAAAGGGAGGAGGGAGGACCCAGGCAACTATAGTCCCGTCAGTCTTACCTCAATCCTAGGGAAACTCTTTGAGAAGATCATCATGGAGCACATCTGTGATGGGCCGGCCTCAGAGATGATGCTCAAGGGCAGCGAGCTTGGTTTCATTAGGGGCAGGTCATGTCCCACCAACCTGATTGCCTTTTATGATCAGGTCACAAAAGCCTTGGATGCAGGTGTTGCTGTGGATGTAGTCTTTCTGGACTTCGGCAAGGCCTTTGACACGTTCTCCCACCCCATTCTCATTAAGAAATTGGGTGACTGTGGCATTGATGCCTACA
>NW_017729006.1:16810265-16832560 GCF_001723915.1 Gavialis gangeticus | reverse complement strand
GGGGACCTGGTGACAGTCTATAAACTCACTAGGGGGGACCAGAAGGGTTTGGGAGAGACCTTGTTTCCCCTAACGCCCCCTGGCATAACAAGGAATAACGGCCACAAGTTGTTGGAGAGTAGGTTTAGATTAGACATCCATAAGAACTACTTCACAGTTAGGGTGGCTAGGATCTGGAACCAACTTCCAGGGGAAGTGGTGCTGGCTCCTACCCTGGGGGTCTTTAAGAGGAAGCTTGATGCCTACCTAGCTGGGATCATTTGAGCCCAGTTCTTTTTTCTCCTGCCCTGGCAGGGGGTCCGACTTGAAGATCTATAAGGTCCCTTCCAACCCTACTTCTATGATTCTATGATGACTAATGTAGCCCGGTTTGCTGTTATGACTGTTTGCTCCTACTTGGTACAGCTTGTTAACAGTTTATTGCCAAAGTCTCTTTGAACATCTTGTCTGCACTCAGCCTGTTCTCCCACGTCCACTGATCTTCAGCTGCACAGCAGTAGCATCTGCCCTTTCAACCTAGGGGAAAAATGGCAGAGCCTGGATTGAGAAAATGACTGTGGGCGCTTGTACACATGATGAAAACCCACTGTTTCAATTTAGGGGATTCCATCACTGTTACGGCAAAAGGCCTGATCCCTTTTTTTAACCTTGCAAAGCCTGCCTGCCTCTCCCATGGCTGGGGGCAAGCTGCTGGTGGGTCGAGTAGCTCCTGAGCTGTGGGGGGGCCCCAGTCCTTCCCTCTGCAGCGGCAGTGCCCCCAAGGACCACCCGGCCAGGCTTCAAGCAGGCCAGGGCATGCCCCAGCTTGGAGGCGCCCAGTCTGCAGACTGGGATTCCAGTCTGTCTGGAGCCTGTCTGGTTGTCCCCACCACCTTCTCCAGGAGCCAGCACACACAGCCACCCTCCTGCTGCCTTCCTGCACTGCTTCGAGGGCAAGCTAACCTGTTCCAAGGTGGTCCCAGGCAGTGGAAAGGTGGTGGGGACAGCACATGGGGCGCCACGCCACAGATGGGTTGGGAAAGAGTTAGATCTGGCAGGTGCTGCCTCTAAGTGGGGCAGCCCCCAGCCCACAAGGAGCCTACCTGCGTGGTGCCACCATTGTGGGACAGACTGGGGATCCCTGCAGCTCAGGAGCCACCTAGGCCGCTGGCAGTTTGCACAGGCAGGCTCCACTGGGGGAAGAAAAAGAAAAGCAGTGAGGGGTCCAATCCATTTTTTTCGTGGAGCCTGCCTGCAGCTGGGGGGTGAGCTGCTGGTGGGCCCTGAGCTGCAGGGAGCCCTAGTCCTCCCCACCATGGTGGTGATGGCCCCTGGGGCCACCCGGGCCGGCTGCTAGCAGACTGGATGCTTGCCCCAGCTTGGAGGCAGCACCCGCCAGATCCAACTCTTCCCCAAGCCTGCCCTGGGAACAGTGCCCCATACACTGTCCCCACTGCCTTCCCGCCACCTGGGACCACCTGGGAACAGGCTGGCTTGCCCCTTGGGGCAGCGCGTGAAATAAAAGAACTCTGAAAGGTGTTTTGTTTTCGGGGAAAAACATAGATACACTCTAGGGCACGTGTGCATTTCGGCTATCTAAGGTATATCACCATATTTCATTTGGACCTAAAAATACCTGTCATTACCCCGCATAATGTGCAGAACAATATTTTTAGAAGCTTGAGGTCCTGTACATGAGTAGAGTGGGCATGTTCAAAATTGTTGAGATTTCTGGTTTTCTCCTGGATACAATATTTTTAAAGCTGGGCTTGTGACTGTTTTCCTATTATGATTTGCATGGAAGGTCTGAAAATATGCAGAGATTTCAGAAAACTTTGCCTGCTTGTTTATTCAGACTATTTATGAGACTCTGGAATTACATAGGTATTATAATATTACATCTGAATGTCTGACTAAAAAGACCTCATAATCCCAGTTGCTCAGTTTTGAGCTTTTCTGATACCATTTTACTAGTACTGCTAGTACATAGTACTAGTACTGATATCATTTTACTAGTTCCAAAAGACCATTCCAGTGTACACAAGTCCAAAATTTCTCATGTAAAAAAGAAGCAGAAAGGAACCGGACAGCTTCTTTAGTATGTGCAAGAAGAAAAGCAAAAAGGATACAAGTTCTTCTTGTCATAATAGGTTTTTTTCACTGACAGAGGATGCAATTAGGACAAAGCCCAAACATTTGCAACCTGGCTTTCTGGTTCTGGCACTTTCAGATGAAGTTAGAAGTGAGGTACACTGATTAAGAAAGTTGTTTCATCATTCTTATCAACATCCATGTCTGATACTATTAATAATGTTTTATTTATGTTTATATGAATAGCATGTTTCTTCATGCTGGAGGTGGTATTATAAAAGCAGAGTTAATACATAAGCCTTTCATATCCAGATATGCAGGTCATGGGGAACACCTGCCTGGCTAATAAGAAGTACACAGACTCATTTCATGTATCCCAATGAATATTGGATGTTTCTATCTCATCTGTCAATTCTGACCTACAATAAATTTGATCTAGGGGTAAAAACCTAGGTATCCTATTAGCAATCCACAAGCCAGCCAATCTTTTCAGCAACTTACCAGCCTTGATTTTGTAGATTTCCTCTAGAGTGTTTCACCCATGCAGAAGAAGAATTATGGGATGATCAGCTTTTCAGTATTTTTTCATGAGTGATCTGGGTGCTTAAAAATGAAGAATTGAATCCTGTTCACCTGTGAGGAGATCCTGTTCCACCATGTCCTAGTTCCTGAAAATCTTCTCTTGCATCTGCAGTTGCAAGATACTGTCATCTTAGTCTTGAAACTAAGTCAGAACAAGGCACCTTGGAGTAAGAGGATCCATGCCTCTTTTTATAGTAACAGTTTTCTAGAAACTTGGGCAGGATGGAATAGGAATACACTTTTGTAGCCTAATAACAGCTAGGAGTAGGATCCGGCCCTAAGGGTTTGTTTCACATAAAGGAGCTAGTTTGAAGTGCATACAGATTAATTTATGTGACTGAAAAATCTGAAAAAGAGTTCTGTGAATGTGTAAAAGAATTGTTATAACATGCCAACAGCTTTACTGCTAATTTAATGTCAGCTCTAGTTAAAAACCACAAATGACTAATCTCAGTCCTGCATAAAACGTCAGAGCTTTGTCTCTGAGAACTAAATAAATTATTTCCGGAGACAAAACAAAACTAGGAACATACCTCTGATTTGCAGTAGCTGTTCTATATACATTCTGTCTTTGACAAAGTATAGCAGCAAACTAGGTTTTAGGATTCCTGTCTAAGCTGCATGCAAGTGTCACTGGTTGATGGTAAAGTGTAATTATAAAATTATCCAAAAGGCAAAGCTTGGCATCACTTAAGTTTCACATGCAGAAGGAAATGGTATAGAATAAAACAAACACAATGCCTTTTATGGCATTTTAGATTGAGGCCCATTTCTTTAACTGGAAGACGATATTATGTAAAAATCAGAAAGCTTTTTGGAAGATGACACATGATTTCTCTTGGTTTTAAATTGGGAAGATGTGTTGAGTGGGATTGTCCACTCTGCCTTTTTTTTTATCTGCATATATAGGTCAAAATGCCTGCAGTGAAAGAAGTGTTCAGGAGGTCATTGTATATTTTAAAAGTTTCTCCAGTGTAGGCAATACTGTGTTTTATTGTGGGATTCTGCCCTGCTGATAGAGAACCAGTTTGAAAGCTGCTTTGTAAAGAATTAAAAGTATTTGTCATCTTGGGCTGTTAGCTTTGGGGATTATTATTTTGGCAAAAATGCAGCATATATGAACAGATGTCTGTTTTCATACAAATGATTTATGGTGAATCCCTCTCGGATGCATCTCTTCTGACACACATACATTTGAAAAAATGCTGTGGTTTTAATCTATGTGGTATATCACTCAGGTCCCAAAAAAGGTAAAGTAAAATTCTAAAAACAGATGGTAGTCTAGAATTCCAACATGCCAACACTGTGAGATTTGCTCTCTCCTATTCAGTCTGTGTGAAATTGTCTTGCTCTTGGATTTCTATTCATCTGACACTAGAAATCTTTGTCTCCCCACCCCACCACAAAAAAGAAAGACAAAAACATATTGCCATTCTTTCAGGTTTCCTTGAGTATCTATTTTGTACCTGGTTCCATTGTGTCAGGTCTCTGAGAAGTTACTTTTCTTTTCTATTAAAAAATCTCTGGCTCAAAAAAAAGAGAGAGAGGGAGGAGGTATGAGGTGAGCTTATCATGCAAATGTACATGGGGGGACTGGAGTCAAGAAATGAAGTCATTGTAGATCAGTGTGGTAACTTGAGTCCTTCCTTGCTTTCATGTCTCTTTTCCAGATCAATAACAAAGCTTGTGGCAAAGTTAATATTCCTCACCAAGCAGCAAAAAATGCTGAAGAAGTCCATGAACTAGTTCTTCAAAGTGAGCTGGGAGCCAAATTGCTCAAAGGACGCACCATCAAAAAAGCCTTCCTGTCTCCAAGAACAGCCCTAGTCAACTTCCTAGTTCAAGAATAATGGGAAAACTTATTGTTTTAGGCTGCTAGCCTGTGAGTGGCTAATGGAATATTTCACAGTAAAGCCTGTTTAAGATATCAATTATGTAAGTTTAAATCTATTTCACAATGGAGGAAAAAGAAAAATCTTTACTGGATCAAACTACTACGGCAAAACTCATAAGTAATTTTTCATATGAAAATTAAGAAACTCACAGGCGTTGGCTTCCTGTTTGATCAATGAAATAAACCATTTGACTGCCTTTGTCAGCTCAGTAAGGATGGTACAGAAGGAAGCAATGTTAGAAAAAAAGGGCAAAAGAACAGAGATAATTGGGAGGGGGAACCAGAAACTACAGTATAAAATCTGAAACTGCACTAGAGATGGGCCCAGTCAAAAATGTTGGAAAGTTGATTTGTATTTGTGCTGATCTCAAGAATATATCTTAAACAATAAAAGTCAATTAGTTATCTGTATTGATTAATGTAATCCAAGAGCCAACCTACTGTAGTGAGCAATTGCTACACTGTATGTGTCGTAACCTGTAACAGAACCGTGAGCCACAAACTCTGTTCGCTAGCGGGAGATCACATCTGTGTACTAATATAAATTAAAATTATTCCTTATTAAAACTTTTGCTGTAGTTTGCTACTCAGAAAAAGTGAGACATCAGGGCCCTGACAGACATTACGCATCTGTCACAATTAACGTGTTAGCTGCATCATAAATAGTAATTCTGCTACATATTCGGGCAATAAATGGTGCAACTCCCCCCCAAGAAACCTGCCACAAATTGTTCCATGTTTTCGTGGCTGGTTTCCATTGCACCGGAATTGAATTTGTGGTGTGGTAAGGCACCATCACCCAGCCTGATGCCAGCTGCCTAATGGGGCTTTAAGCTTACCAGCTGGCATAGGATGGAGTGAGGACATCCCCAATCCCCAGCTGCCCATTCTCCAGGTCCCCTGGCACTGGCAGCTGGAGATGGGAAAGTTATAGGTCCTGGGAATCATTGGATGCTGGAGTACAGTCATCAGCTGCTGGACTCCTGCTTCAGCAGGCTGACAGTAATGTGGTGCAGCCCTCTATCGAGCTTACCAGCTGCACACAGCTCCCCAAGCTTCTGGGCTGTGCTCCTCAGTGCCTATGTGCTGTACTGCGGCTGCATGCATGCACAGACATTTATTGGCCAAATTTTCAGCCACATCAGGCTGATTCCCGATACGATCCATTTTCTTTATATTGGTGCCAACCCAATATCGGACCAATGTATTGGTTCACCTCTATAAAAGAGTCTAGGAGACTTTCATAAAATACACCAGGTCAGCCATTTAGGCATTTAAACATAGGCCCTGCAGCTGAAAATTAAAACCACTTTAATTCCAGTGTCCACCTGACATATACAGTGCTGTTAAGTTTAAATACCCTTTTCACAGGACTGTATAAGCATGGATAATGAGGCCTTTTAAACTGAAATTTGGAACTCCTAGCACAGTCCTGCTTTCTCCTGTGTAAAAGTTTAACAAAATCCTTATACAAATACTTTTTAACAGTGTTTTTCTTGGGGGAGAGCAGTGTTGGGATTGGTACATAGAAAAACCCTTCCCATTTACAAGGAAAAAGAAAAATGCTATAAAAACAGCAGATCTGTGGGCCTTTTAACAAGGGCTGTAGTCACAACAAGGGTTGAGCAGCAGACCATAGCATTTATTGCTATTAGCAGTGGAGTATATTTGCTCTTCCAGTATGAAAAACTGAATTCTAGATTTTCCTTTGCAGTTCAGGCAGGGAGAAAAGAATACGGAAGATTTTATTCCCTCTGTCTTGAAAAATAGGTGTTATTACCATTTGTGCAAGACACGTGTGTTGGCATGTTTACAGTGAATCAGAATTTGGTTCTTCATGTGGTCTAAATGAAAGAAGAAAAATTCTAAAAAAAAAAAAAAAAAATTTAAAAAAAAAAAAAAATTTAAAAAAAAAAAAAAAAAAAGATGTGGAAAGTTTGAAAGAGCTTAATCCAATGTTGAATGTGTATTGAATGATGGCAGAGGCTGTCAGCTATGGAGGGTTGTTTTTTGTTTTTTTTTTAATTTAGCCTTTCACAGCTGTTGAAACTTCTTGTAATGTTTCCATGTCTCTCACCATCATCAAGTTGTGTTATGACAACTGTGGCCACAAATTTGTTGCTATACTAATATGCCTGAATAGGCCTTATACTGAAACCACTGCAAACTAGTGTCTCTTTTGGCTGCAGTAACTCAATTTGATTTTATTATTCTTTCATAATCTCTATATTTGAGATTTTTTTAAAGAAAACTGTGTATTAAGGTAATGCATAGATGGTATATTGATCTAAGCACTACTCAGAATATAGTCATTGTCCCTGCCTTTAAGAATTTGCAGTTTAAATAGTATGAGATTTATTTTTCCCCAGTGATAGATTAAATGAACTGCACTAGATAAGTCATCAGTGGATGTTGTGTGCCTGCCATTATTCCACAGTGTGATGAGCCAGAGGCACTGGGAGAGACTAGACAATAGGTACACAGAATATTGTACAGACCATAATGAGCACACGGGACAGAGTAATGACACCGCAAGGGAAATTTTCTGTTCCATATTACTCAATGAGGTCTATCTTCACTCTCAACTCTTAGTTACTTGTTGTTGCATCACTGCTGTGCTTTGAAGGTTCTCTCTAGGAATACTTGCCTACAAAACATGGTTACGTGGTCAACTTACTATACCCAGTGGGGCATCCCTCAGATGCAGTGTGCAGTTCTCTGTGAAGACTGCATTGTAGCCACCTTTCTGTGGTGCCATGATGCTAATTGGAATGTTTAATTGGTTTCTGTCACTGAGCAGTACTCATTAACATATGTGTGGGTGCAGCTACTTTGCTTCTGATTTAGGAGATGGCCCACCTAAAGCCATGCAGCGTGCTTAAAGATGTCACTACCTGCCATAGATTCATAGATATTAGGGTCAGAAGGGATCTCAACAGATCATCAAGTCCAATCCCCTGCCTAGGCAGGAAAGAGTGCTGGGGTCAGATGACCCCAGCCAGATGCCTATCCAGTCATTTCTTAAAGACCCCCAAGGTAGGGGAGAGCACCATGTCCCTTGGAAGCCCATTCCGAATTTTGGCCACCCTTAACGTGAAGAAGTTTTTCCTAATATCTAGCCTAAATCTGCCCTCTGTCAGTCTGTGACCATTATTCCTTGTTATCCCAAGAGGCGCCCTGGTGAACAGAGCATCTCTGATCCCTTGCTGCGTCCCCGTAATGAATTTGTAGGTAGCCACAAGATCACCTCTCAGCCTTCTCTTGCAGAGGCTGAAGAGGTCTAGGTCCCTCTCTCCTCATAGGGCTTATCCTGTAAGCTCCTAACCATACATGTGGCCCTCCTCTGGACCCTCTCAAGTCTATCAACATCCTTCTTGAAATGCAGCACCCAAAACTGGACACAGTACTCCAACTGCGGTCTGACCAATACCGCACAAAGGGGAAGTATCACCTCCTTGGTTGTATTTGTCATTTATCTGCTGATGCATGGTAAAGTCCGGTTAGCTTTGCTGATGATTTTGTCACACTGATGACCTATGTTCATCTTGAAGTCCACTATGACTCTGAGATCCCTTTCTGCTTCTGTGCTGCTAAGAGGGTCACTTCCCAGCCAGTAGGTATGCTGGATATTTTTGCACCCTAGGTGCAGCACTCTGCACTTGTCCTTGTACTGCATCCTATTGTGTACTGCCCTGTCCTTTTCTAACCTGTCCAGGTCTGTCTGCAATTGTTCCCTACCCTCCGGAGTGTGCAATTCAGCCCACAATTTAGTATCGTCTGCAAACTTGGACACAGTACACTTCACACCCACATCCAAGTCACTGATGAAGAAATCGAAGAGTACAGGTCCAAGGACTGAACCCTGCGGTACCCCACTACCTACATCCTTCCAGGTCAACACCGACCTACCTACTACCACTCTCTGGGTGCAACCGCTAAGCCAATTTACCACCCACTGGACTGTGTAAACATTTATGTCACAGCCTCTTCATTTATTTATGAGAATAGGATGAGATACCGTATTGAAGGCCTTGCTAAAGTCCAAGAAAACGACATCCACCTCTACTCCTGCGTCTAAGCATTTTGTGACCCTGTCATAAAACGAAACCAGATTGATCAGGTATGATCTACCTGCTATGAATCCATGCTGGTTCCCCTGCTGCATTATTTTTCCTACTGGATTCCCACAAATATGATCCTTCATAGTCTTTTCAAAGGCCTTTCCAAGGATGGAGGTGAGACTGACTGGCCATGGTATGTTTCCCATGGGTGTGAAGGTGAGCAGAAGATTTAGGATGAGGCAATGCATTACTAATTTAGGGGTTTGTCTTAGGGATGGCCTTTTGCTTAAGATGTTGAGGAACTACTCTGCATGAGGTATAGCCCTCAGGGGTATTATTTTGTCCTGAAGATGCCCAAATGAACAGGGATTGACACCTACCACTGTTCTCTTAAGTGAGTGCTTCACTGTGAGTGCAGTGAGCATCTCCCAAGAGGTTATTAAGGAAACTAAACAGGTGTGGAATGAGAATAGCAAAGGGATCAGAAAGCAGTGGAGACAGAAGACAGGGCTAAAGATATAACAGCAAAGTGCCTCCAGGTCACAAACCAGGGCTATTGTCTAATAATTTTGTTAATGCTGTAGGAAAGGATGTGAATCATGAAGTGGCAAAATTTACAGATACCACAGTTACTTGGCTTAATCAACACTGAAGAAGATGGGAGCTTCAAGGGGCTGGAGCTATTCAAGTGAATGGGCAGGTGAAACTGAGTACAATGGCAGGTGAGACTGAGCACTTATAAATATTGTCATATACACAGAAGGGAATAATTTGAATTACTTGTATGTCTTGTGTTCTAAAGTAGTTAAAACAATTCAGGAAAAGACCTATGCATTGTCACTGTGGACAGCTCAGGAAAGCAGTATGCTCAGTGTATAATAATAGTAAAAAATAATGGAAACATTCTGTAAAATAATGATGTACCTTGACCAGGAATACTTGACTCAGTTCTAGTTTCCCTCTCTAAAAAAAGAAGGAACAAAAAGGATTTGAAAATAAAAAGGATCAAGTGTGACAGCATGGAGCCAAGATTCCCATAGAGACTGGCCCCAGCAGCACTGGCAGGGTGTGCAGCAGGGCAGGGAGCTGAAGCAGAGCCAGGGCTGGGATCTTGCAGCGGTGACAGCTTGGTCAAGATATGAGGCAGACCTACAATCCACTGCCCATACAAAGGGGTGCCTGGGGCGTGCGGGCAGCAGATCACTGCTCTGTCCTAGCTCTGGACCGTGCTGTTACTGCTGCAAGATCCCAGCCCCAGCCCTGGAGCAGCTCCTTGCGCTGCCAGCGCCCTACCAGCACTGCTGGGCCCAGTCTCCATGGAAACCCTGGCCCCACGGTGTCATGGTGTCACTGCTACTGTGATCTCCATGGAAACTGACCACAGCTACTTGAGCAGGGGCTGCTGGGAAATGGAGTCCAGCTGCCACTTTGCCAACCCCTGTTCTATCAGGTTCATTGGTGGCTTTGCTGATGCTTATTGATTTCACTAGAAGGAACTCTGATGCTGGAGGTAGCGTGGCAGTATAAAACCCTAAAATAAATTAAATAGCGCTTAAGTGTAGCTGTTAAACCTGGCTGTTTTAAGAACTATTTCACTGTACTGCTATTTAGCCCAGTTAGGGGATTCTAATATTTATTTTGTAGCATGGGTGACACAGTGTGGTTTTAAAGCCATGTTAGAGGAATGCTGAACTATCAGGAGTTAACACAATTTTAGAAACATATTGTAATTTCAAGCAGAAATCTATGTAGAACATTGATAAGTAAGGACTTGTTTTTTCCCAAGCCCTCAAGTGAATCCAACAAGGAGATTTCATTGGAAAGTACTAAACTGTCTTCTGTTATCTTCAGAAATGTCTGATACCTCAGAACCAAATTCATGGCTGACACTATTTTTATTTGCCTTTGTAAAAAGCCTGTTTTTTTCCTCCCCAGAGGAGGTATTCCACAGACAATACAGCTCGTACAGTGCTTGCTTTTGTCTCTCTTTTCAATATAAAGTTTCCCAGAAGGCACCATTCCCTTTCTCTAAACCCTTACAATTCTCATGAACTGGAAAGAATGATAATTAGCAGTTTGCCAGTTGTTCATTCCAAGAGTTGTGTCCAATATATGGTTCTTTATTGAAGGCTTCAGTGTGATTCATTAGAGAAGGTGAACAAACAGGATGCTTTTCTCTCTAATATTAGGCTAATCTGTGGAGTACAGTCGACATCCTAGATGTTTTTAACCTGTTTGGAAACTGACACACAGATTTCTAGAGTTTTATTTTTTCTGCCCCTTTCTTGAGTCCCTCCCACCAAGGACCACAACTATTTTTGCATCAAAGGACTGTGTTGCCATGGAAGTGTTGGACATGAAGCCTCCAATGATGATACTAGAAACAAAAGAGAGAAGGACACCTCTAAGTTAAAGCACCTAATCATTGTTTCCTTCATCCTGCCAGGAGCTGGGACTGCTGTGTCCTAGGCTCGTGGAGATCAGGTCTCACAGCATTTCCGGTTGCTGATCTTTACATAGCTAGGACATAGCAGTCCTGGCTGCTGGGACAGCTCTCCCAGCCACTTGGAGATTGAGACCAGCCCCTATGCCCCAGCCCCAGGGGGCCGCAGGCCTGGATATCCCCCCACCACTATCCCCAGGCTGCTGCAGGGGATGCAGAGCAGAGCATGAGAAGCCCTAGAGTGAACTGCTCCCATCGGGAGCAAATTTGTTCCTGACAGGTGTACATTCATATGTGTGCAGGGGCACAGTTTAATGCTCCTGAATTGTCTGCAAAGAAAATTCAGGTGCATTAATTGCACATGTGGATGTGCCTACCGAGTAGCATCCAGAATTCCAGCTCATTTCATTTGCAGTTGATGGTGTTCAAGAGAGCTAAAACTCTCCAACCTCAAGATATCCCAAGTTCAGCCTGAAAGCACTGAAGCACCCCAACTTAGTGGATGCTTTCAACAACTTGCATTAGTGGCTTGTGGAAAATTACACAACCAGGACATAGTAGAGTAGTGACTAGGAGTCTTGACTCTTTGTGCATTAACTTCAAAACCAACCTGCCATTAAGTGTATCAGTAAGGAGTTGTTGAAGCTTTTAATGTCTTGGTGGGATTTTGTAGCCATTTTCAAGAGGACATGGCCCAAACTTACCAAAAAGACATTCAGAACAAGCTCATCAAATATGAGCAGCAGTGCTAAGCAGCCAGGACATTTCTGCATACACTCTAATGCCAACACCACACTGAGCTGCAGACCATTTTAGGCAACTTAATCTCTCCCTGAGCCACAGCAGCACGTAAATGGAAAAAGCTTAAACATAATCAGTTCAATACCTATGTTCTTTCTAGCTGCGCTCACCCAAACTCATTTTGAGGCTTTTTTAATGCAAAGAAATGGGCAGGTTTTTAACCAAAAAAGGCCTGATCTTTGGTATAAAAATTAAGCAGGTATTTACCTGTACCTACATATAGGCACCTACTTTGTTCTGGCATTAGTAGATGCATATATGCCCTTCCCATGCATGCACATGCACGCACACATACACCTCCCCCAATCAGTACTTTGTCATGTATATGAACTATTGTGATGTGTGTTTGCATGCACACATCACAACAGTTGTACCTGCTGTATCATGTATCTACAAATTTTCTGTGAATCAGACCTTTGCATTCTATTACTGATTACAAATGGACCATACCCAAAACCATGGATCCAAACAGCTTGGGTGCAAGGGGAAGGTCAACATGCAGGTGTTTGTACTGACCCAAAATATTTCCCTTCTGCCTTAGCAGTTTTGCATCCACTTTGTGCAAGCATAAGTAACTACACAGGGTGCAGAGCAATAAGGTTCTGTCTTTACTGTTGGAGACGCTATTAGTTATATTTGATGCTAACAGCAAACAAAGCTAAACACGTAGAGTTGTGACAGCTGTAGAAACTGCAGTGATCTGCAACTATAAATACAATGCACAAGTAACTAGGCCAATGTAATAAAGCAATATGACGTATTACTGGCATTAGGCTTTCTAGGTTTGTTTCAAGGCCAAGAGAACTGGCCTTCAACAGGAAATTAACATTTTCTGCAATGAAGAAAAGGTGATTAGCTTAAAATAACCTGCAGCCTGTTAGAGAATCTTACTGATTGCTGCAAAATAGAAAAAGGCCCTTTCCTGGTGCAGGTTAGCCAAGAAGTGTTGTCGAACACTGACACTGTTTTAGAAATAAATATTTTTCTTGAGCCTGTGTCCATCCCTGGAGATCTGTGCAGTCATAAAAAAAATGCCAAGGGTGCAATCCAAATGTTTAGTTTGCAATTTTCCCACGTGAAAGAGCAGTTTAAAAACATCTGTTAGGTCACTGAGATCCTTCTAGGACACACACTGGAAGGATGGGTGGATGTCCTAGTCACATCTGTGAAGTCTACTGTTGGTCCAGTTAGTCAAATTAAGCCTCAGATTAATGACAGGATAGCACACGACCTGAAAAGCTCTTTCAAGGTAGGGTTACTACGTGCCATGGGTAGCGTGTAAACAGATTGCATCGCATCACTTGTATTTTTTAGAAGAGATGGGGAGGTGGAGTTGGCAAATTCTCAAGACAAGTTGTTGTCCTGAGAAAATAATCCTTTTAACAGAGAGCAGAGAAGATACTCAGCCTGATTTCCTATTCATTCACACTGGAAAAAAATTAGGACAAATGCCATTGATTTACTTTAGCATAAATCTGGAGTAACTGGGCATGTCTACATGTGCAAAATGTTGCTGGATGGGTTTACTCTGCAGTAATTTACTGTGGAGTAAACCTACTCTGGGCAGGCATCTACATGTGCAGGCATTTGGGAGTGGATTTGCTCCCAGTGGCCACGTTCAGTTGAGTATGAATGTTTGGTTCTCTGGGGACAAGTAGCAGCAGCACATCTTGCACCGCAGCTACTTATCCTCAGAGAATGCCCGTGCCACGTGCACTTTGGTGCAACTTACCCCAGGAACAGTAGGATCCCTTATCTGGGATCCTGGGGGCCTCCTGGGGCTGTGGCAGTGGTGATCCTGCTGGGCAGAGCCTGACTGGCAGCCACAGCTCTGGATGGCCTGGCTCAGCTTTTCATGGACACACAATGCCTGTGCATACACTGCTCTGCTTTTTACTTCTGCAGGCTTTTTTAAAAGCGGAGCAGCACACGCACGGGGAACACCTGACTGTGTAGTATGTGGTGCTATAGGCATGTTTGCAGTGCCACATACCACATGGTCACGCTCATCTGGACATGCCCAATGGGAGCAGCCTGGAAAAGACTGCTCCCACTCTGCTCTGCCCCTCTGTAGCACCCAGGGGGAACTTCACCCTCTGGGTGCTATCTCAGGGGCTGGCAGAGAACATGGGGCCAGGAGACAGTTGTCTCCTGGCAGGGTCTGGGAGATTACTCCCTGCCCAGGAGCTGCCTGCTGCTAGGGCAGGCTCTGATGGTGGAGCCTGGGCTGGGACAGTGTCCCCCTGCCCCAGCAGCAGGGACCTCCCAGCCCCAGCTCCCCAACTGGGGGCAGGTGGCTGGGAAAGAGCTGCAGGGGAGGGACAGGTCCCAGCCCCCTGCCCTGATCTGCCAGCGGGGTAGCTAGCAGCGCCCCCCCGGCTGGGTAGGGATTTTCCAGCTGAGGGCTCACTGCTAGCTGCCTCACTGGTGGATTGGGGCAGAGTGTTGGGACCTGCCCCTCCCCTTCAGTTCTTTCTAAGACCCATGCCTCAGTTGCCTGAATCAGGACAGTTCCCAGCTAGCTCCGGGCTTTATGTTCAGACTTTGCTATGCAGCCCTGGGCTGGGCAGGGAACGATCCCTGTACAGGGAGCTTCTGGTCCCAGATCCATGATCAGAGCGGGGCTGGGAGATTGCTCCCTGCCCCTGGGAGCTGCCTGCTGCTAGGGTGGGCTCCAGTGGTGGAGCCCAGGCCCCAGAACAATGGCCCCTTGCCCCAGCAGCAGGGAGCTCCCAACCCCAGCTCTACAATTGTGGAGCTGGGGTTGGGAGCTACCTGCACAGGGAGAGCCCAGCCTGGAGCTGGCTGGGACCTGCCACATCAAGGAGCCAGGGCTGAGAGCTCCCTGCTGCTGGGGTAGGAGGACATTGTCCTGGCCTGGGCTCTGCCACTGGAGCCTGTCCCGGAAGCAGGCAGCTCTTAGGGGCAGGGAACAATTTCCCACTCCCTGCTGCCTGTCTGACCAGGAGCAGGTTTGCTCCCAGTCAGCTGCCTACACATGCCTTACTATGCAGTAACTTGCAGTTGATTTGCAAATACAGGTAGCAAATTAACTTTGGAGCAGAACAAATTACTGCTCAGTAAGCATCTGCATGTGTAGCTGGCCAGTGTCTGCAATCTGTCCCTGAGGTCCCTTCCAATCCCAGTGCTCTGGGTGAGGGACGGCAGCCTACTATCATCCTGCACGCAGATCCGGGGTGCCGTGCTCCCCGAGAGGAGTCTGGCACAGCTCTGCAGCCCTCCCAGGGGCCACAGGTCCCTGGATCTGTGTGTGGGATGACAGCATGCTGCGACTGCCAGCTGGGGCAAGTGCCAGCACCCAAGTCTGCTTGGCACAGCCCATGCTGAGCACCAGCAAGAACCCAGTGCTGGCGCTGGCCCTGGCCCTGGCCGGCAGTGGCAACCTGCTGTCATCCTGCATGCAGATCCAGGGGCCTGCACCCCCTGGGAAGAGTCCGGCACAACCCGTCAGCCCTCCTGGGGGGTGCAGACCCCCCAGATCTGTGCGTAGGATGACAGCATGTTGCTGCTGTTGGCTGGGGCCAGTGCCAGCACCAATTCTCCTGGCGCTTGGCATGGGCTGCACCAAGTGCCAGTCCCAGTTGGCAGTGGCAGCCTGTTGTCATCCTGTGCACAGATCCAGGGGCCCAAACCCCCCCGGGAGGATTCTGGCACAGCCCTGCAGCGCTTCCAGGGGGTACAGGCCCCCAGATCTGCATGTGGGATGACAACATGCTGCCACTCCCGCCAAGTGAGAAGAGTTTTGCTTTGAACAGTTCAAGGTTCAGTTTCACAGAATCCCCTGCAACCCTTGAAACTTGGCAGGCTTCATACCCTTGGAAGGGGCTACCATCCCTGCTGTTTTCATTCAAATCAGGCAAGAAATGACAAAGTTATAGGCATTTTTGTGATTCCCCATTATAGCCAATGGGCAAAATGTGTCAAAACAGCATCGAAACAGCTAAACAGTTTTGGCGAAATTAAATAGAACAGTGCTTCAAAACAGCAAAATGAAACACTGTCCCTTCGAAATGGCAAATCTGAAATCGAAATGAAACATTGCTGTTTTGCACAGCCCTACCTGTCACTTACTTCCCTGCCACTTGCCCCCTGATTCCCCATTATAGCCTATGGCCAAATCACCAAAACAGCATTGAAACTCCAAAATGGATTTGGCTGAATCAAAACAGAACAGTGATCTGAAATACCAAAACAAATCACTATCGCTCCAAAATGGCTGAATCTGAAACCGAATTGAAACATAGCCTTTTCGCATAGCCCTACTAGGCAAGCCACTTAATCTCTCTGTGCCTCATTTTGCCCATCTGTAAATGTAAGTAACTGATCCTAGGCAGATGAGTTTCTTTGGGTAGATGTGATATCTTTTATTAGACCAACTAAATATTTGGGGAAAATGTTCTCTGCAAGCTTTTGGGCAAAAACACCCTTCTTCAGGCATAAGGAGAGTCTGCTGGTGTTTGTGTGCTCTCCCTAAGCCTGAAGATGGATGTTTGTGCCCGAAAGCTTGCAAAGAACTGCTGCCACTCACCACCTGCCCCCCACCCCTTGCCACCAACACCAATGCCAGCGTCTGCAGGCAGTCGCCAATCACCACCTCCCCTGCCTTGCCACTGACACTGCTGCTGGTGTCTGCAGGCAGTCTCCACTCACCACCGATGCTGCCGCCTACAATGGTGCCCCCCAGTCTTGGGAGGCACCAGTTGTTCATGTCCACTGGGGTGCTCTGTCAACACATGTGCTTGCATAGCTGGACTGCAGAAGCTCATCACAAGCCCTAATTAAGGCTCCTCAGGGCGTGTGAGGAGCTAAAGTGTTACAGAAGTGATTTATTTGGCTCTCACAAATAAGGGATAAAAGCACAGCTTTCAGTCACCATTACCTGACGTGGCAGAGGTGCAGCTTTGGCTTCAGTGGAATGCATTAGTGGTTTAAACTGGAAAAAAACTGGGAGGAGGTGTCAGGCCCCCCAAAAGAATGCAGAGGCCCCGAAGGCAGTGGTGAGGGAATGGCATCTCTAAGCAAGGCAGCGAATTTTTGAAGGTTCTTTAAGGTATGTCAGATTGTTGGCCTCCCAGCCTTGACAGTGCCCTGGTGTCTTAACAGGATCTACCAATGTGCCTGGAACTTTGCTTTCCTTCTTGCAGTCAACCCTCTTGCTCATCTCCTGCTTCACTTTGAAGGAATGAAGAGCTGCTGCTTTTAAAGGCTTCTCTCTTCCTCCCCAGCTTTCTCTGCCCCTTAAACAAAGAAGCAGCAGCTTCATCCCCTGGAAGAGTCTGAGACTCCCCACAGGAAAAAGGAAGGGGAAACATCCATTCCCTCCTCCTGTCCAGAAATATTCTTTACGGAAATTTAGTGCTTTCCCAAAGCGCTTAGTGGTTCATTCTTTTCTTATGTGAAAGCCTCCTTTTCAAAATCTGACAGCATAAACCAGTCTGAAAGTGGGCATAAATTACACATGCATTTAAGGCCCTTTTGCAAAGCCAGAAGAGCCTAACTGTTCTCCTCTTGTGGGTTTTTTCCTTCTTGATTTATCCTACTACAGAAGTTAAGAAATTGGATTATGTTATTAACAGTTATATCCAGGCTCTATGGCTTTTTACTTCTGCACTAATGGAGAACTAGCCTCAATCCTGGAAATATGGTTTC
The DNA here is from genome assembly GCF_001723915.1 of Gavialis gangeticus. Lineage (NCBI taxonomy): Eukaryota > Metazoa > Chordata > Crocodylia > Gavialidae > Gavialis > Gavialis gangeticus. The sequence continues at coordinate 16,815,039 of NW_017729006.1, read as the reverse complement.
ACAGGGTTATTTTTATGTATTTTTCAGAACTAAAGCCTTTATAGTTTTCTCACTGAAATATAGTACGGTATGTGTCCTGGGTATTTCAGAATAACATGATTACAGTATCAGACTCCAGCAAGGAATGAACTGCATGTCTAAGAGATTATAGTAGGGCTGTGCAAAGCTTTGGTCGCTGATTTGATTCAGTGGAGATTTGGCCTGATTCGGTGGCCGAATCTCCAAATCCAAATTGAATCAGGAAATCCTTTAATCTCTCCAAATCAAATTCAGACCCTCTGAATCGATTAGGAGAGATTCAGAAACATTTGGCGATTCAGACATAGACACAGCTTTAAATGTTTTTTTCTACATACCTCCAGGTACCAGGTGGCTTGTGAATGCTGTGATGGTTGGGTGGATGACGTGTCCCACAGGAGCATGGGGGGGTCCCCAGCGTGCTCGGCAGCAGACCTGGAAATGGACCAGAAGCATTTCTGGTCCACTTTGGGTCCACAGGAGATTTGGATTCAGCCAAATCAAATCGGGGACAATGATCCGAATCAACAAATCAAATCACTGTCCCCTCTTTGGGTCAAATCCGAATTGAATATGGCCCATTTCACACACCCCTAATTTATAGCCCCAGTAGATACAGATACAAGTAGCTAGGCCTGTTTATGTTTGCAAACTAACTAAAGGGAGCTTTTCCTAAAGGATCTAAAGTCAGTGGAGATTGTGCCTCTGAATCTCTTTGGGACATTGGAAAATCTCTGTAGCTAGATGAGATTTACACCTACGATTCCAGGCAATACAGGTGTTAAACAGATGCAAAAGGGCTTCAGAAATGAGAGCTGTATGTGTGGACACAGACCTTCAGGTCATTTAGTCCAGCGATGCTGAACCTCTGGCCCATGAGGCCATGTCATCTGACTGATGGAGCTCCCCATGGGTTTAGAAATTTGGCAGTGGGAGAGCAGAGGCAGCTTTTTAGCTTCTGTGGGTATAAGCAGATGAAATTGTTACACCCCCTTAAAAGGAGGGAAGCACTTACTACAAGGCACTTGAATGCATCATAACTTGTTTCTGTCTGCTCCTATACAAATGTTAGTGAAGCTAAACCACAAAAGAATGAATCCCAATTTTTGTTCTTAGATTTCCCATTTATCGATGGGTAGGAGCAGACAGATTAATCATTTCTACAAGGTCAGATGACAGATACTCCCAAACGGTAAGTCCCACAGACCTTTAACACAATGCAGTTGTATGTCTGTCCATATCCTAGACTGTGCATGTGCATTAGCTTCCTGAGCCAGCCTACTATAGAAAGGGCAGCGTGTTGTGCGGAGGTACTAGTTTCAGTTTGCCTGGGTGGCCGCTGCTGCTATGAAAGGGCGCTCAGATGTCCTTCAGGAAATCAGGGAAATTCCTCAGATTCCTGATTAGGAAAGAGTCACATTTGTGCATTCAGGATTGAAATGTAACATTTCCCCTGTCTAAAGCCCTCTCTGTTTTGGAGTCCTATTTTTGCCCTTGGTGCCTGTATAGATTTCCACTGCACATTAAATGCTAGTGTTTTGATTCTTTGTAATGAGGAAGGGATTTTATGTTTCAGGCTGTTGCTATGGTAATGGGGGGAAACACTTCTTGCTCTTTTGATGCAGTAAAAGGGAAAGGAAGAGAGGGGGGTTTTTTCAAGCCACATCACCTTGGGCTATGATATCAAAGGATCTTGCAAGCTAAGCAGGGTCTGACTGCTTAGAGCTGAGATGAGAAATCTCCTGGGAATGCTGGAGGAATTATGGCTGAGGGCAGACGTACTCCCTCCAAGGGAGCACTTCTTACTCTTGAGTCAGAAATGCAGTTCCCAGCATAGTGCCAAAGGACTGGGTGCCTATGGAATTAACATTACCTTGGTGACTTGGGAGCCTGTATCCCATTTCTAAAAGTGATTTACTGGTTCCCTCTCAAATACAATTCAAAATCTGACCCCTTAGAAGCTTAAATCATTTTTTCAAATGGGATATAGATGCTTAAGACATTGCAGATGCTACTCCTATGACAGAGGAAGGCAAAATGCCCAATGGCTTGTATCAATGAGACTGTGGGGTTAAATTCCCTCCTGACCCCAAATGTGACGATCTGTCTGACCTTCAGCAGGCCAGATCCTCTAGCTAGGAACCTCCAGGTTTTAGTCCCAGCAGGAACAATGGGACACTCCAGTCAAAATCCCCAGCTTTGTGCTTCTGAGGAAGGCAACCTGCATGTGTCTCTGCCCCCTGCCCCCCTACCCCCCAGGCACAGGAGTGGGGGAAAATTCCTTCCTGGCCCCATGTGGCAACTAGCAAAGCCTAAGAGCATGGGAAATGCTCATAGTATAATATAGGTATAGCTGTTCCTAACTCATGCTAACCAATGCTTATCCAGTGCTTATGATAGAATTGCAGCCCTTTACTAGGCAGCATTAATTAACAAAAGCACCTATAAGCTACAACAGCAAAGTTTTCCCCATAACTTGAATTCTAGTTTTGTCTCCCTTATTTACCAAGGCCTTGAGCCGTCTCTAGAACTCTGTATAAGAGGAAGAATCTAAGAGCCAAATAATAGGCTACAAGTAAACAAGTTGCTTTCCCTTGCAAGTGGAAAGGGAGAAAGACGCTAAATTCAGCTTTACTATTTGTTCATCAGGGATAAGGCAGTACGTGAGTACTACATCTTACAGAGAGAGTATATGCAGGCCCAGGTCCTTGAATGCAGTCATTTCAATGGAGTTAAGTGTCTCAGTGCCTTTGAGGTTCTGTAGCCATGATTCCTGCTCCAAGCAGTTTGTAACGAAAGTGTGTATTGGTGCATATGTAGAATACAGTCAGTTCTAGTAGGTATAGCACTGTAGCTTTACAGCTGAGACTTTGAGGGTATTTTCCATGTTGTCTAAATTTGTCATACAGCTGATTGTATTTTTTGTTATTAGGAAGGAAATGTATAGTTGGATAGGGTCAGTAGTGTCAGAGACTAACTGCAGTAAGATGGCCGTTTCCTCCAGAGGTAGAAAGTTCTTCCAAGTCCAATTGTGAATCAACCCACAGATGTTAGATCAGTGTCACAGATAAAATGAGCCTGCAGAAAATGTACTTATGACCCTTTAAAAACAAAAAGTAATTGGGCAATGATTTGAATAGAATTACAGCTTCTTGCTTTGTTTTTTGCTTTTAGGGCTGACAATAACCATTTCTACTTCATAACATGCAAGGGCTCATTTCCCAGAAATCTAAATATCCTTATGTTAGTATGTGGCAGAAAAAAACAATAGCAATTAATTTATTCACTGACATTCTGGGCAGGCACTCACATTCACTTGTTTAGTTCTACATCCTTTGGTGAGGAAGTGGGAAGAAACTGAGTGAATGATGTGTAGTTTCCTTTCTGATTGTTCTTTGTCCCATAGCTATTCAGTGTGAGCTGCATTCAGTCCCTCAGGCTATTGCCAGGACCAAGACAAGTGGGATTTAAACTTATATATTCATTTCTCCCAGCTGTAGTTTCTCCAGACTTTTTATTCTGATGTGGGCTCCAAGAACACACATAGATTGACCCAATTGACAAGAATAATGTGTTTAAAGTTCATTTATTTTCTGCTATTATGCCAATATTTGGTGCTCAAAACTTTAAATCCAAACAGCAGAGCTTTCATTTCCCTGTCTCTGATCACACTGATCTTACTGCTGGTGCTTGTTTTGAGTAGGCACCTTTATGAGATCTCTGCTCCACTAATTCGCAGATACATTTTGAAAGCAGTGGAACTCTCCTGTATTTATAGCAATAAGGAGCTCCTGGCTCATTTCTCATCCTGTGTTTATTGCCTCAATAGCATTTCACCTGGGGAATCCTGGGTTGCAATGGAAAAAATATGTGATGGTCTTATACTAGTCCTACAGCTGTCCTCCCCCTCAAACCATGTACATTTGTCAGGGCCAGCTGACCTTGTTACTGGCTCCCATCAGCTTCCTGTGGGTCCTACTGCCCCTGGTTTGTGTCATCTTTAACAGGCAGTCAGGAGCAGATAAATATTAATTTTCTAAATTTTTAGGGGCCCCACGGGCCAGATAAAATGGCCTGGCAGGCCATATTTTGCCCACCCCTGCCCTATACCAAGGGTTTCCATTATTTTGTCATTATGCTAATAGGTCTGAGAAACCTTTCAACTCAGTGGGTTTTGGAGATAGCTAGACAGGCTGTTTTCCTTAATTCTTCTAAGTAGAACTTCTTTAATAGAAAGTCACTCACAGGAGAAAATTGTCTGCCCCCAAATGTCCCCAGTTAAACCTTTTTTCTGTCAGTTTTCCTGAGGATGTCATCATTACCACCCCACACCTGTACACACTGTGACAGATGCTGTGGAATTACCACGAATGGAGCTACTCTTAACTAAACTAGGTACATGCCTATGAGAAAATGCTTAGGAAAAATTAAGACAAGGTTCTTTGGGTGAATCTGATATCTTTTATTAGACCAACTTAAATAGTTGGAAAAACAATTATTAAGCAAGGTTTCGGGTTCAAAAACCTTTCATCAGGCTAAGGAAGGAAAAATGAAGACAAGATTCTTTGGGTGGTAAATACATCATCATCATCTGGACTGAAAACCGACAATCTCTGATTAAGTTTCATCAGAAATTCAACAATCACCATCCCTCCAGCCAACTTTCTCTAAAATACTGCAGCACCAACATCTCCTTTTTAGACATGATAATCAGTATCCAGAATGATAAAATACAGACCACGTTATACAAGAAACC
>NW_017729006.1:16800141-16809679 GCF_001723915.1 Gavialis gangeticus | reverse complement strand
GAAACTTCCTTAGCCTGACAAACGGTTTTTGAACCCAAAAGCTTGCTTAATAATTGTTTTTCCAACTATTTAAGTTGGTCTAATAAAAGATATCAGATTCACCCAAAGAACCTCATCTGCCTATGTCCCTAGACCAACACGGCTACAACCTACACCCCTGTAGGAAAAATGAAGTCACTTGTGACCTGACACAGGGAATTCATTGAATGACATGGTAGAGGCCCCAGGTTCCAAACCAAGTGATTCTGTGTTCAAGTTTCAGGTACCATCTGATCTCTTCTTCCCTTAGAATGAATATTATCCTGATAGCAAGAACCTGGAGTTGGTTTCATCAGTGATTCCCAACCACGGTGCAAGGGCACCTTGAGGTGCCTTGAGATCCTGTCAAGGGTGCTGAGGAGTGCCACGCAATGTGAGCACTTTTAGGCATGCAATCATGATTCACAAGGTAAACTCTGAGATTTCAAATAGGAACCAACAGTGTTAAAAATATTCTTACCTGTTGTGGTCTTTCTGGCCATTGTCCTGATAGAAAGGAGGCTGTAGTTGTGTAGATCTTTTGCAACTTTATGCTAAATGAAAGAAATGGAATCAACACTCCTATGCATTCTCAGCTTCTCTGCCATTAACAGTGCAAGAGCACAGCAGGTTCTTGAGTCTGCCCTATTAACCTCTTCAAAGAAGCCTTGGCCTCTACCTCCATTCTGTGGAAACTGTGAGTGGTGTAGTGTGGTTACTCTGTTCACCAAGTAACAAAGCTACAAAGCGTATCTACCCATTTTTTAGCAAGTTAGCTATGCAACACCTCTTCTCTGGATTAAAAACCAAACCAGCATCCTTTTAGTTTTGCTCCAGGCCCTTCTATATTAATATAGATTTCAAAAAAGTGAAGTCTTACAGAAAAGTCAAAAGGATGCTGCATGAAATCACCATTTGTTTAGATGCAGAAGCTATTGGTATTACAAAGGCAGAACTAAGAAACAGGATGCTGGATCCTATTTCACTGCAGGGTGTTTAAAATACAAGTAATTTAGGGCTACATTCCTGACTTTAGGCTCAGCCCAGGGCCAAGGCTGATGCATAAACTGCTCCACCCCAGAAATAGGCCCTGTAGGGATTGTGACTCGGAGACAGAATTCCGTTTTTGCTTTCTCATTTACCCCAGGAGAGATGACAGAATAGTTTACTGTCAGTCAATACCATCATGTAATCTTCTACCCCACCCTGCTATGCTGACTTGGTGCAGGGCAAGGGAGTAGAGAAGAAGGGTGGAACCAAGATTCATCTTGTCTGCTCATTCCCTACTTGCCCAACCCAGCAAGAGAGTAAATGAGCGTGCATCCTTGCTCATTTGAACATGAGACCCAAGGACAGCGTGTTTTGTGCACAGGATGAGTAGTCTATCTAGTCCTTAAGAGAGATGGTGACTAGAGATTAGTCTGGACCATAATCTTTTATCTGGCATGTGTCAACATTTCTGGACAGATTTGCAAAGCAAATGTTGAACTTTCCTCCTCAACACCTACCTCTCCTTTGCTCACACTGCCATGCAGAGCACTTCCCCATTTCTGGTCCAAGTGAAATCAGAGTCCCCCAGCCTTGCTTCCAGCCTTGGGCTGGGCTGGGCTGGGCTGGGCTGTCTGCTCCTGCAGAGAAGGGTTGGGGGTAGGGGGGGAGAGAGAGAGAGAGAGGCAGGGACTACCCCCCGATCCCCGGAAAACCCTAGCTGGAGTCTGGGGCCAGAGAGGGGGGTTAAATCCCCTTCCCTCAAGTACAGAGCTGCTCTGCCCTGCTAAACTTACTGAAAGTTACTGCTGGCTGTGACTGTGGACTACAACTCCCAGAGGCACCTGGAAGCAGGAAGAGGAAGTAATGAGCAACGCTGCAGAGTCCTCCTGCTGTGATGCTGGACTGCAAATCTCAGAGACCTCTGGGGCAGCAGGAAGAGGAAGTGCCAGAGAGCCATGCTCCAGTGTCCCCCCACTCCTGGCCTAAGCCACTGCAGGTATGTGGCTGCATTTCCTTAATCAGAAGTAAATGTGTACCTAGCTGTTTCTCAGTTTAATTTTTGTTGCTTAGAGAATACTGCAAAGAACTGAATTGCAGTATAGAGAATCCTGCAAAGCCCGGGGCTTTTTGACTGTCTGTACTTAGCCCCAGATATCAGAGAGCATCTGTATCAAAGTTTCTAAGTGGGTGTAGAAAGGGATAGATTTTGGGCTGCTCCACCACCTCCTGTAGAAGTGGAATCTAGCTACTTGTGCCTTTGTATCTCATTGGGCTTATATCAGTTTATCTTTTCAGGGTCATCTTTGCCAAGAAAAAGAACAGAGGAACATAAGTTTAGAAGGGACCTATGAGGTGACCAATTCTAGTTATCTCCTATTATAGGCAATTGCATCAGAAGTAAACTATGGCTTGCTCAACCCAGCTTTAGCAAGAACTATGATAAACTGATTTTACAGTAATATAGTAGATTATTTTCTCCATACTGCATATGCAAATCCAAGCTCCAAACATCACTTTTAAACACAACAATCCACAAAGTCTATGTTTTTAACAACTTAAATATTTAATTAAGGCATGGTAGATATATGATTCAAGACAGGTTTAGAAAGCAGGGTCACCCTCTATGCAGTACCACAGTGTGTTTAAAAATGATATGAAGTTGTTCAACATTGATGTAGAAAGCTGAGAGGAGTGCTGTCTGATATTGAGGGAACATCTGGCACTGAGTGTAGCTCAACATGACACAGCCTTGATCCAGAGGATGGAAGGCAAGTGAGAAAAAAGAAAGCAGCATGTTGTAAACCTGGACTCCAACTCAGACAACATATGAATCTGTGAAACTTGTAACAAGCTGTGTTGTGTCATTCTCAAATTGGGCTTGTCAACCACAAATAGATTCATCAGGCATCTGACTAGGCTCGGTATGTGTACACCATGATGCAGAGGATCAACAGTTGCCTACTGGTGGATATAAAGTATGTGAATCAAATTTACCCTGACTGTAACCTTGATTTCAGTGGAGTTAATTCAATTATGACATTTGATCCAGCTCACCATCTTTTTAGAGCCCATATATCAAGAAATAACAGAATCTCTTTTTTATTATCTTTTCATATTTGAACTAATTAGTTTAATGTTTTTAAGGCACCAAACTCAAACATAAAGCTGGTGATTATATTACTTGTTCCACTCTTGTTAAGGGGCTTTAGAATTTATTTAGAAATGAGAAGAGATTTTCCAGAAGTTTATAACTCTGCTATTTTAAATCATAACATGTTGAAACTTGTTTTAGCACTTTTCCTTTTAGCACTCTGTTCTAACAGCCACTGTTGCTAAGCAGTATTTTGTAAGGCAGCTGTTTAAAAGGGAGGGGGTTCTTAGTTTCTGATGTTTCTTGGTCACAGTCCAGGTTTAAAAATCAGTTTAATGATTAGTAAAGAGAATGAACATTTGTACAATCTACAATATCTGGTGACAGATCATTAATTTGAATAAGTATTTCGACAAAATCCTTGGCAAAATATCTATAAATTTCTACAGAGATCCCATAAATTGCACTTTAGGAACCTAACATTTTTTATCTGACAGCACTGAACAGCCAAACACTCTTTCAAGCCTGAAAATGGTCATCTTTGTTGAGTTTTTCATATGTGTGCATTTTGCATGCCAGGCAGCACAGGGATGGACTGTATTTCAGTGCCCTCCTTGCTCACAGAAATGAGGGAGGCACAGTCTGCATATTCATGTTTGCACAGCTTTTAAGCCAAGAACATAGAATATTTCCTTAAAAGATCGGGCCTCAGTTTATCATGCCTGATGGAGAGCCAGGGCCAGTGGCCAATTCCTCCTTCCTCATAGGAATGTGAAAATAACAACAAAAATGTGCCTGAACAACTGTGAAGAGAGGAAGGTACAGATAAATTCCTTTCTGGTTCCTTCACTGTGTCCTGCAGCAGGGAAGTTGATTAATCTTATCTTCTTGGTCATAAAGTTAGCAGGGCTCTTCCTAATTTGATTCAATGAGCATGTGCTAGAATTAATATCACAGTAATTATATGCTGCATGTGTATGTTCCCTTCTATTATTTTTTCATATACCTGCTATTAATTGTAGTCAAGGTTCCTTTGCTTTATATGATGGGATTGTATAAAAAGGAGAAACTGTGATCACTCTTCATTTTCTCATAATCAGAAAGACCTCTTTTTACCACTATTCCTAACCCGTCAAAAATATGCCAGTGTTTGTGGTTTCTTCTGTAATTCCTCGTGAATATAATTTTCTGTATTGTATTTGGGGGAGCTGGAATTGTGTCTGTGTGGGACTATACTAGAGAGGATTCAGAAGGTCATTTTTGCTAAGGTTCAGGTGAATATCAAAACTGTACAGTCTGGTGCTCATGCTTTCTTTGGCCCAGAGGAAGCCAAAAAAACAGCTGCAATAGGAGGGACTAAGACTCCCTCCTATCAGTGGATGACTCTAGGCTAGTGATGTAGTATAGAGCACTCTGCCACAGGTTTGAATTTCTTCAGGGAAAGGAGGGACTTGAAACCCAGGTCTTCCACATCTTGAGTGAGGGCTTTGACCACTCGCTGCTTCACCGGTTCCCTATAAGAAGGGACCAATTCCTGCTTGCTCCTTGAAGGAAAGGTTCTTGGCACGTAAGTTCAGGAGGATTCAGAGCTGTGAATCCCAGGTTGGAGGACTGCTTATCTTACAGAGAAAGGCACTAAAGCCCTGGAAAGGGGTGGGATTTCAGAGACAACCCTGTCCTCAGCATTTTCTACCTGAGGCAGCTCCCCTGCTCAGCTTTCCTACCTGAGCCATGTGAAGCACCTCTCTGTCCCCATGAGCATTGTAGTGTCCAGGTCACGTTGGACATCTAGCCCAGTGGTTCTGAACCTATTTAGACTCAAGGCAATCATCCACAACCTTTGTAAATTGAGCAGCACCACATTTCAGAGACTGATTTATTCATGACAGTGTATCTCCTTACAGAGGGGTTAGGCAGTGGGGCAGGGTAGAGCCAAAGCCTGCACTTATTTCCTCAACCTGCTTCTCTCCTTACACCTCAAAGGAAGGCAACAAGCAAAAGATCTTGTGGCATCCCAGGGTGCCCCAACACTCTCAGAATCACTGATCTAACACTTGACCCCTCCCCCCCAATCTCACTTAGTGGTATGTATGAACCCCTCTGCACCCATTTGTATGACTGAGACTTTAATTTCTCTTGTTTTGGCTCTTCAGCTGTAGAATTCCCTTGCCTTTGTCCTATCTATTTAGATTGTGGATTATGTATTCCTCAAAGCAGGAAAGTTCACAACCCATGCATAATCCTTGATCTCTAGTACCCCACAATGTCCTCATGAGAAAATTGGAGGATTGTGGGTTGAACTCTGAGACAGTCAGGTGGGTGAGAAACTGGCTGCAGGATAGGACCCAGAGTCATAGTGAACTGTGTCATCCTGGCAAGAAGTGGACAGCGGTGTCCCGCAGGGGTCAGTGCTTCATCCAGTACATTTCAACATCTTTATTAACTATTTGGATGTGGGGGTGAAGAGCTCACTGACCAAGTTCATGGATTACACCAAGTTATGGGGGACCGTGGTCACGCTTGAAGATAGGCAACAGATACAGGTGGACCTAGACAGGCTAGCAAATTGGGCAGATCAGAATCTGATCAAGTTCAACATTGAGAAATGTAAAGTGCTCCACCTCGGGATGAGCAACTTCCAACACACCTACAGGCTTGGTGGCACCAAACTGACTAGCACCATGAATGAAAGGAACCTGGTGGTAATAGTAGACCACAGTATGAATATGAGCCAGTAGTGCAATGCTGTAGCCAGGAGGGGAAATAATACTCTGGCATGCATCCATGATGCATCTCCAGCAAAACCAAGGAGGTGATTCTTCTGCTCTACTCAGCACTGGTGAGACCACAGTTGGAGTACTGCATCCAGTTGTGGGCACCACACTTTAACAAGGATGTGGACAAGCTTGAGAGAGTCCAAAGACGAGGCACCCATATGATCAGAGTCTTAAAAGGCAAGCCATCCAAGGAAAGGCTGAGGGATATGGGACTCTTCAGCCTGAGAGGGGACCTGGTAGCAGCTTACCACTACACTAGCGGAGTACATCAAGGGCTCAGCGAGCAACTGTTCACCAGAGCACCAGGGGGGAAAACCAGGAGTAATGGCCACAAATTCCTGGAAGATCAATTCAGGCTTGTTAGGAAAAACTTCTTCACAGTCAGGGTGTCCAGACTGTGGAATAAACTCCCTCCAGGTGGTGCAATCACCTACCCTGGAAATCTTCAAGAGGAGACTGGACCTCTTGCTGGGGTCATCTGACCCCCAGCTATCTTTCCTGGGTGCAGGGGGCTGGACTTGATGATCTTCTGAGGTCCCTTTTGGACTTACAATCTATGAATCTGTGTGGAAAGATCCTTTCACAATGAGGCCCTGTCTGATGGGCCTTTTATTTTACCACAATATAAATAATAAATAATAACAATAATGGTTGAAACACTATGATAGGAAAGCAATGCCACCTCTAATATATATATTTAATCCTGGGAAATTAGTGTAACTTTGGGTGTGATGCTTTCTTGGGGGATTTGCCTCATGTTGCAGGGCCAGAAATTTAATTTTGAATTACAGATTTCCAGAGGTTGCATTTTGCCTCTCTGATTTTCAGGTACAGTCTTGCAATAGGCCCTGAATGTCTAATTTCTTGTTAGATAAATAATTCAAGGAGGAAAGCATATGCTTAAGGTTTTTTAACTTCTCCTTCAGTGGTTCAATGGGAATTCCTCTGTCCCCTGACTGATTAATTAGGTAATTCTCTTGACAGAATAAGCTGTGCTTCCTTCCTGAGCTACAATGACGCTAGAAATGAAATCTTCATATTTTCCCAAGCAGGAATCAACTGTGACCACCTGAAACCTGAGACACTGCTCCTGCCTTTGTTTCAAGGTAATTTGCATCATTCATCACAAATCCTCACAAGAGGTGAGAGACCCTATACCAGCTATGAACTGACCACCCAGAGGAGTTTTCCATCTATTGACTCCTCTGTGAAATCCTACAAAATATGAACTTCCATTTCCACCCAGGAGAACTTTTACAATCTTTTCTTCAATGCCTGATGGAAAGGTGTTTGTGCCCAAAAGCTTACAATTAAAGAAATTTGTTTTGCAAAAATCTTGTTGGTTTAATAAAAGATATCTCTACTGTGAATCTGGAGTGACTCTACAAGGCATTTCTGCAGTGAAAATGTCAACTGACAGAAAATAAGGGAGCAAAAATAAACAGGGAGATGTTGCCCACTTCTGCAGAGAAAGCAATGTTTTGACCACATTATGAAACAACCCTAATTTAATTAAATGAATTATTTGTTTGTTTGTTGTAGCTTTGCAAAACCTTTGCAGTAAGGGTCATTTCCTAGAACAGCCTAAAATAAAACAGAAAACAACCAAAAAATAAAAAGAGAAGCAAGCACATGTAGTAAGACTCAGTTCTACCTGCACAGAAGCAGCTGAGGAATGAGTCTGAGCTCTGCCTATGGCCCCAAACTTGTGTGACTTTACTGAGATATTTCAGGGACTTTCCACCTGAGTAAGTTTGCACATGAATGTAAAGGTTTACATGTATATTACTAAAACAATACAGAAATGACCTGTATCAGTAATTGCCAGCCACATTTCTTATGTTAAAAAAGCAGTATTGACTGAGATTTAAATTAACTGAGCTGTATTTTCCCTCACTCTTCCAGTCATGCTCAGAGCATGGCATGCCAGTAGAAATTATCTGAGCAGGGCTGGGCCCGCGGTATGCTTCCTCCCAACCACAGGAGTCTACCTTTTCATGTTGTTGTCTCTCTACAGGGTTTGTAACCTTAGACTTGCTGAATTGTGTTCATGCATAAAAAACAGATAGAAAACTGACTCCAAGCTGACCAGGATCCAAAGGTGTTACGAAGAAACTCTGCCAAAATGAACAGCACTGGGACAAGAAAACAAGAATGTTATGCTCAATTTGAATGGTGTGTTACTGGGACAAAGCAAGGGTGGTTTGCTTTCAAAGAAATGTTGCTCTAGAGCTGAATGGATTCTGTAATTTGGGAGATGATCCTGCCAGCCTTCTCTGTGCTCCCAGAGCAAAGGGTTGGATTTCAGTGCACTGGCAGTCTGCAGAGGAAGGCACCTGACTGCAGGGGCATATTTTAAGACTTAAGGCAAGGGTGGGCCAATCTTTCTGGCAGGCAGGCCACACATTTGCTGCACATTCCCTGAGTGGCACACTCATCCCTTTCCACTGCCTGGTCTGCCGCTCTGCTTTTCACCCCCTCCCTTTGCTCCCTGCCTGATCCACTGCTCTGCTTTCTGCTCCCGGGCTGATCTTCTGCTCTGCTTTTCACTCTCCTGTCCTGTGCTCCCCACCTGATCTGCTGCTCTGCTTTCTGCTCTGGGGCTGCTTTGCTTTCCACTCCCAGCCTTGTCTTCCCCACCTGATCTGCTGCTCTACTTTTCTACTCCCTGCCCCATTTGTCTACCCCCTCCCCTGCAGCCACCTGCCACACACACACACCACCTATGCTGCTTGTGGCACACATGCCTTAGGGGATGCGTACTGCTTCAGTTTGCACTGGCTCACAGGCTTTCACATCAGTAGGGACTCAAGTCTTTGATGGGTCTAGGGGCCAAATGTGCCCCAGAGCAGGGCCCGAGGACATGGCGTCTGCTCTGTGCCTCATTATCTCTCTCCTCTATTAAAGTAGTTGGAAGATTGCAGACTGAAACTGTGCCAGTGTGTTTCCTGGGGGACACTTGGGGGCCATGTGGGCAAGGCAGCCCTAGGTGGTGGTGGGACGAGGACACAGCTGTGCTGGGTGCTATGTGTGTGTGCACATTGACACACACACAGTGCATAGGACAGACAGACACACATACAAACACACACAGGATAGGAGACACGGTGCGGGTGACAGAGGTACACATGGTACACAGGGTGGACACACACAAACTTATGCATATATCCACATGGGTGCGATGCACGAGGACACACACGGTGCAGGAGACACATGCATACACACACGTACATACACACAATGCAGGAGACAGGCGCACGCATACAGCGTAGCAGACACAGGGCAGGAGACGCACACAATACAAAGAGTGGACACATCCAGATGCACAGCGCATGTGTGGTGCACACAGGACACACGTAGTGTAGTACACACAATGCAGAAGAGACACACACGGTGTAATAGACAAAGTGCAAGACATGCTCACACACGGTGTAGCGGACACGGTGCAGGAGACGCACACAATACAAAGAGTGGACACACCCAGGCACACGCACGTGTGGTGGATATGCACGGTGCAGGACACACACGTGGGGTAGTACACGCAATGCAGGACACACACACGCACACGCTGTAATAGACAAAGTGCAGGACACACACAGACACGCCCGCGGCGGAGGCTGCGCGCGCCAGGGCCATCCCGCCACTCCCCGCTGAGGCGAGG
>NW_017729006.1:16789431-16799789 GCF_001723915.1 Gavialis gangeticus | reverse complement strand
CCGGCCGTCCGCGGCCTGCCCGCCTGACCCGCCTCCCCGAGCAGCCGCTTTCCCGCCCCCCGGGGCCCTCGCCCAGCGCCTGCCTCTGCGGGCCCCGCGGGCTAGGGGCTCGGCGGCATGGAGAAGTACGACGACCTGGGCCTGGAGGCCAGCAAGTTCATCGAAGACCTCAACATGTACGAGGCCTCCAAGGATGGGCTGTTTCGGGTGGACAAGGGCCTGGGCAACAACCCCGAGTTCGAGGAGACCCGTCGAGTGTTTGCCACCAAAATGGCCAAAATCCACCTGCAGCGACAGCAGCAAGAGGAACTCCTTGCCACTGCCTCTGGCTCGCTCAACGGCGGCATCGGATTCGGCACCCAGCACCAGCCTCCCGGCATCCCTGTCCACCGGGTGGCTCCTGGCAAATCGCATGGGGGAGACCATATGGCCAAGCCACCCCTGGCCACCTCGCCGGCCGCGTCTGTCTGTGCAGCCCATCAGCTGGCTTTTCCCAGTGAGCCGCAGATGCTTCCCGAGGGACAGCGTGCCAGGTTAGGCCACGATGGCAAAAGAGCCAGTGGTGAATATGGCTGTAGTGAGGGGCTGGACAATTCTGAGCTCTCTGGAGGACATGGGTTTCACCAAGTGGCGAATCCTGGTGCTGCCAGACCATCTTTCCCTTCTCTTTCTCACGGAGAGTATTGCAACGATGAGGGCCAAACAGGTCTGCGGGGTTGGGGAGGAGACTCTGACAAGCTGTCCATGCCGAGGTCTGGTATAGGGAGTACGTGGTCAAATGTTAATCGCAGTGATCAGTTACCAAGGAGCCCCACAAAGCCCCAAGCTGATCCTCACCTTTACCAGCATCAGCAGTCCCTAGGCTCCTGCCAGTCTTCTGAGAGTGGGTACGGGAGCCCAGAAAATGGGAGTGAAGGCAACAGACTCAGTCAAGGCTATGATCAAAAGCCAGCTAGTCAGAGGTCTTCCTCTTTCTCTCACACTCCAACAGCCTTGACCTCCTCGACAGGGTTTGAGGACCAGGCCAGAGCAGGACTTCCGCAGCAGAGATCTTCCTCTTTTTCAGTCCCATCAAAATTGCCTGCTCAGGGTTTTTCAGCTCATTCTGATCCGTACAACACAAATGCCAGAGCAGAGATGCCAGCCTCAGGCATCTCAGACAAAACGAATGATAACAACCAGTTATGGTACCACGACCATCCTAGATCCTTCTCTTCCAGTCCAGCTTCTGCTCCGTTGCCTCCAGGTGTGGACTATCAGCAAGCCAGTGCTTGTCCCAGCTCCACTGGCCATTTCATAGTTCATGGTCAAAATCACAGGCTTACTTCCACTGGCTGTGGCATAAGTCCTGAGCAGACTTCCACTGGCATAGCTTCACATGGGCCAATGATTTCTGATGCTCCAAAATCTCCATTTAAAGAGGGCATAAACAGTCTGCCATCTGACTCTGGGCATCAGGAAAACTCCAGTTCTACAAAAGTAAAATTACCGTGCCAAACCCTCCTTCCACAGCAGGAGCAAGGGCCATCTGTAGCTGAATTAAAAGTAGAAGCACTTACCCAGCGTCTGGAGCAGGAGATGGATGCTCGTCCCAAGGCTGATTACTTTGGTAAGTATGTAGTCCTGCAGTTGCAATCTGGAAGTTTTTAACAACGCCTTTGACAGAACATTATGCTGTGGGGTTCATACCTTTAGGGACTGCTTCCCTTGGTTTGCTTGCTATTTTTTTTGGGTTTTGGTGGTCATGTATTTTACCTAAGGGTCATTTATCATAGAAATGAAAGTTATTTTGACCCTAAAACATTTTCTTAAGATGTAAAAACAAACCTTACATAGCGGCTTCAGGTAAAGTGCTGAAGCAGGGTGGCATAGAAGGGTTGTGATTTTTAAAGCATCCTGTGTTTAATTTTATAGTTGGTTGCAGCTTAATGTCTTAAGAAATGGCTTTGTTTCTCTAAAAATAACATTAAACCTGTTTAAATTGAAAAGTAGTTTTATTCCGTCACAAAGTTGGATGAAGTCTTATAAATGTTCAATGACTGGAACTGTTTGGTCAGAAGGAGTGTGGCACCGGTGATGTCCAAATTAATGAACTGGCAGAGATGATTGGCAGGACAGAGTATAGAGGCGCAGTGACAATTGCCTCATATTATGTCATTCACAAAATATGTGTAATGTACTTACAGTAGAAAGGCTCTGGTCGGGGGGGTCATGGCATTGTCTGATCTGGAATGCTGAGTGCCCTTAACCTTCGCTGATGAAGGAGAGAAGCAGGATTAGTTTTTAATGGTTTGATTTTTGTCCTTCACTCCTCCCCCAAAATGGTTGAAGCTTCTTTTGATTCCAGGATGGTTTATGAGTTCTGAAAACCAGGCCATAAATATATTGTGCTTTAAGTGTCAGGGTGAGGAAGCTGTCCAGACCATTGCTGCAAGGAATGCTTGTACCTTGCAGGTAAGAGGGAGAGCACTTTACATGTGGGACCAGAATAAAAATTTAAAGTGTTCTGCTGGTTTCAAATGCATTTTTGTATCAAAGGACAGCAAAAACTCTTAACAAGTGAATTGGAGATTCTCTGTCTTCCTCCTCCTCTCAGCTGTCATAGTATAATAAGGTATGGGGTAGTTAGTCTGGTTACCCAGTTCTTGGAAAAAGTGAGTCTGAGCTTGCTTCCAGGGGAAACCATTATGAGCATCTAGCCTTTTACCTGAACGGGAGCATGGCTGGGCCCACTCTGACTCTTTGTTTGTCTTTCCAGTATTAGATGCATTACGGGGGTTGAATCCATGTATCGTCAGCAGCAGTAGATTGAATTCTATGAGAAATCAGTTTGCAACTCTATACAACTTGAGCCATTTGCAGGTTTCAACCTCTGCTGTTTAGTCTTGGTTGTTCATTATCGCCAGGATTGGCAGTAATAGCAGTGGTAAGCTGTACACCGATGACACTTAAGCCGTGCATTCTTGCCAGCATTGCCATGAATTTCACAATGAGCTGCTGTACCAGCTAGAAAGGCTTTACAATTAATATTTGAAGGATATGTCATTATTTCCTCCCCTGGTTAACTTACAATTTACATTAAAATTGTAAGATTAATTGTAAGATTTACATTTAAAATTGCATTTATGTGTATAAAACTGTGGCAGTGCCCCCACAGGTTCCTCACCTGTAATGATTTAACTCAGTACTTCTTAGCAAATTTAGTTCTGTGAAACATCAGATCAAATGAAAATACTTCTGTAGAATATGACAGTGATTGGAAGAACTCTTTATACTTCAGTCATTTTGCATTGGGAGTGTTTTTCTCTTCCTTTTTGTTCATTCTTTTCCTTGTTCTTTAAGGGTAGTGTTTTAAAACATGAATTTTTCTACTCATTTTAGCCTGCTACCCCAAATGTATAATGGAGTAGTGTTTGAATGTGTTGCAAGAGTCTTGTTAGCAGATGTGTTGCATGGATTTTGATTTCATGTTGTGAATAGAAGAGCTACACTATTCGTAGATTAAGGAATATATAGAAAGTTGGTGCCAAAGCTGACAGATGTAGTTAATTTTATTCTCTGTACCATCTTTAAATAGACAGTAGTACTAGGAAATGGGCTTGGCATCTCAGACAGTATGGAAGGATGTAGTAGTAAATCTAGTAACGCGGAAAGTCTAGATAAGTGGGTTTGCTGAATTATTTTTATCAGGATTCTGGGGAGAAGGGACAGGTGTAGTTTGCTTAGTTCCTGAAGGGATCTGGTGACAAACCCCTACCAGGAAGTTATATGAAGGTACAGGAAAGGCAGCAGATTCAGAATAACTTGTGTGTAAGGGATAAGGGACAGTGAGGAAAAAGGATGCAAAAATGTGAAGGGAAGAAGTAGAACTTCTTACAGGTTTAAGTTTCAGGCCTATGGTGGAAGTTTCAGGGGTTATCTCCTGGAGTATTGAAAGAGTTGACACATTGCAAAAGTATTTTAATTCCGTGCCCTCCTCTCTTTTATTTCCTCTTTTATGCACCTGTTCCTTTAGTTAATTGATTCTAGAAATCTGCATTTACTAAGCCATCCCTTCTAGCTACCAAAACTTAGTATTGAAAATAAATATTATAAAGTAATTTAAAAATAAGCAGTTGTTTGCTTTGTTTGCATTGTTGTGAGCTTGGTGCTGTAGCTCTGGCAAAACATCACAACCTGAAAATGAAACTGACTAGAGACTAAAGGACAGGTGATGAGATTGTTCCAGTTACATTGCTTTGAGCTAGAAATGTGAGGTGCTGTGTGTAACATAGGTGATCTTTGTTTCAAAAGCATGATGTTCATTCTAAGAGTGGCCTTTCTTGTATTCTGTCTGCACCAGGAAGAGAAGGTTGCAATGTAGAGGCCTGATCATAACAAGGGAGATGCTGTCTCCTATTTGGTGTGAGAACCAGCATTGGCAAACTGACACTTTTTCTTTAAAAAATTTATGGGCTAACCCCAAAGTTGTAGGTAGTAATCCAATGAGGAGTAACAGGCTGTCTAGTTATCTGCCAACACTAGCTTGCTGTGCCAGATGCATCTGCCTTCTCAAGCCCTGAATGGTATCAGAAAGAAATGAAGACAGTCAGAATTTTTTGGAAAATTAGATGGATATAAGCAGGACCAGATGTGCTTGTGTCTTCAGAATGTTTTGGCTTCTCTAGGAATTTTTTCCTGAAATGCTGGCTCCCCTCTGGTAGGTTATGTGAGCCTTCATGCGAGATGGGAGGAGTAAGAGATGTTATAATAAGTTTTAGGGAGTGTGCACTTAAGTGTGTATGCCTGTGCATCTGTGTACATATGTGTTTGCATAGGGAGGGGCCTCTTTAAATAAAAGCATCCTTTCAGGAGACTTTTCACCACAAAAGAAAGAGCCTTGAATTCATGTGGGGCAGGTCTGGAAACAACTTTCATTTTATTAAAGATTTGGGCTGAGATTTTCCAAGGGGTCTGTGGAAGCTAGATACCCAGATCCCATGATTATCAGTAGAGTTTGGTTGCTTTAACGTCCTTTGAAAAATCCCATCCTGTATTTCCTGTTCAAGTCCAGAACTTCAGCTGCTCCTACTAACTCAGGTGGGTGTAGCTAGGGTCAAATCATCACATATGAGCACAGTAAATGCATGGCAGGTATGTGCTGGCTGGATGCAGGAGAACCCAGATATGAGAGTGCAAATCATGCAGTTATGGACTTGATCAAGTTTTAATGTTGATTTCAACAGAACAGAATTGAGTTCTGTGCATCCAGCAGTCTTTTTTTGTATGTGCAATTACCAAACCTGTATGCCCAACTTAGAGTTTTGCATATGCATAGAGAGATGTATTCTCTTTTAACAGTTCACTTTCTAGACACACAGGTGGAAATTTTGGCTCAGTGTTATGAAGACAGCGGCCACTAGGAGCTTTTCTTTTCCAATAACCTTCTCCCTGGATTTTTTCTTGATATAAGTATTGTGACAGGCTAGCTGGTAATGATTTGGCCCAGGGTTCTGAAAGGGTAAAAGGTGATTGGAGGGCTTGGAATTCCCTTTCCTCGCAAATCAGGCCCCAGAGACTCACCCTCCATGTCCCCTGATTGGCCACTTGGGTTACCTGGAGAGGGATAAAAGGGGCAGCGCAGCTGAC
This sequence comes from Gavialis gangeticus, assembly GCF_001723915.1. Lineage (NCBI taxonomy): Eukaryota > Metazoa > Chordata > Crocodylia > Gavialidae > Gavialis > Gavialis gangeticus. Next base: position 16,794,161 of record NW_017729006.1, on the reverse strand, counting down.
TTAAAGAGGACCAGCGAGGGACTACAAGGAAGGAGTTTCAAAGAGCTGGCAAGAGCTGGGCCAGCGGGGCAGGAGCAGTTGCCCCAAAAGAACCTGAAGGAGTGGGACCTGCAGGTAGCAGTGGGACCCTCAGCAGTGTGGCGTGAACAGCAGGAGAGGCTCCCTGCTGGGTTCCAGGATCCCCTTAGGAGAGGCTGCAGCAAACAGGAGAGGTTCCCCAGCTCCAGCAAGAAGCTGAGCAGTGACCTGAGAGGTTCCCAGCTCTGCTTCCAGCTCCTCCAGCAAGAGGCCAGGAAGTTCAACATGAGGCAGGGGGCTCCTGGAAGGTCAAAACCCCTAGCAGCTTAGAGTAGTACCAGTAGTGGTGGCTGTGTGGTAGAGTTTCTGCCCACCATGTGGGATATCCAAGTTCAAGTCCCAGCTGGGTTGAAGTAGGGTAAGTGAACTGATAGGGAGAAATTCTTGGTTCAGTAGAAGGGGGTCATCCCTGCTCCAGGTACCTAGGCTCCATATTTCTTGTTATTTGACATTTTGTATTTTGTGCATTTTATATTTTGCCAACCATTATTGTTTGTTGTGCTGTTTGTGTTTTGTATTTTGTTAAACCTGTCTTTTGTCAACTGGATGAATATGTCTATGAATGTAAATGCCTAACCTTTATTGACCCCGTCCCCGCGGGGCGTTGTAGTGTCCCCTATACCCCGTGGTTTATACATGTTATATAGTAAATAAAGGTATATAGTTAAGTCCCCATTGGTGATCTGGCTCTGCTCTATAGGGGAAGGAGAGTTCCTACACCTCCCACAGTGCTTGTGCACCTGCTCTGATCCCTTCAGTTGGAGAGGGGGTACATCTTGGAGTACCGCCCAGGTTACAGTATTAAGCTTTAGACCTCTCCATTCTGTTCAGAGTAGAGCTGACAAGCTATAGACAGCCTATATTGTATTCAAGCCTAAGGGATCCTAGTTTGCAACTGAGCATGGAGAGATGTGCAGCAGCTAAGCAGAGGAGATCCTTTAGTTGACTTGGCAGTTTTTTCCCTTCACAAAAGCAGAACTGAATGAATCATTTAACCTGAGTGAGTACTCGTGCAAAACAGTGGGTATAGTTAGGTGTAAAGCCAGTGGCATTTGCTTAAGAGACTGCTAGTAAGTATGGAAGGGTTTTCTGAAGTCTGGTTGAAAAAACACCCATATAATTTGAGGGTGGAAGATAATGGCAGCCTTCTCATTGGAAATGTGGACACACATTCATCTGTGCCTGTTAGATACCTGCCTGCTGTTGGCAGATCTTTGTAGCTGGAAAGAGTTGCGTGTACACACTGTCAGGGAGAGGAGGCAGGAAGAAGGGAGTCGTGCTGTAGCTCAGAATGTTGGAAGAGTGACAGAGCGTGAATTCATACATTTGTGGAGAACACAAAAGCTTATCTCTGTGTAAGGAAGCACGTGAGTAAACATCTGCCTGGGATATGACTCTTTAGGATTAAAGCTGTATATATTTCACGTCCTGGAAGCTGAACTGGACATTGTAAATAAAACCCAGCTATTGTAAAAGGGAAGATAAAGGAGTTGGGGGGGGGAGAGTAGTGACGAGGATCAACAGATCAGTTAGGCAGGGGAGCATGGTAATGCGATTGAGTAAGATTTGGGGCCTGGTTCTTTCTGCTGTGTACTTGGTATTATTTCTTACATCAGTGCAAAGCAAGTCAGAAATCCACTGGATAAGAACTCTGGCATTTTGCTCTGATATAAATAATTGTCCTTATATAGTTGTATGTATGAATTGGGACTAGAGATGTTGGCTACCTTGAAGTATATTTTTCACAACTCTGTAAAGCACCTGGCACACTGATGGCCCTATTGTCTGATACAGAGTGGGTTGTGTCAGCTGTTGCACGACACAAATCATAGTTTAGATCAAGGCCCTCAATTTTAAGATGGCTCTTTGAGAAGCCTCATTTTATTTTGTAGCATCCAAAGGCAGGTGGAGCCTATCTCAGGAAGGCAGGTTTCCTGCCTCAAAAAGCTTACACTTTAACAAAGATGTTACTTGATCAAGGGCAACTACAAAATTGGGTAGGGAAATATGTGCAACTTGCATTTGAGGTGAGCTTTGCTTTAATATAGCTGGACTAAGCATTTGACTTAGTTCTTGTGGCCCTCTTGATTGAAATGGGTCTTTGAAAGGGAGAAGAAGAGTCAAGGCAGTTGTCACTAGTGGGACATAGGTAGAAGGATGGGAACAACATGCAAGATATGCTGGGGCAGAGCTACTCTGGGTGTTCAAGGCAAGCTTGTGGCACTTCTAGCTCTTCTGTGCAAGTGTGAGGGGTATAATAGGGAATACATCAGAGACTTGAGTTTTCTTTCCAAACATGACTGTTTTATTCAACGTAACTCTTATTCTGTTACACAAAAGGTCACCATCAGCCTTTAGTGAATAGCTTCGGGTGTAATTATAAAAGACAACTAATTGTTAAATGGCTAGTAAAGAATAAGACTAGCTGTCAAAATCCATAGAAGGGTATGAGGGTTTTGGAGAGTAAATGAGAAGTATAAGATGCACACTGTTTCTAAATGCTGTTTTCAAGGGTTTTTAAATCCTCTTTACTATATCACCTTCAAACATGCAGCACCAATGTCTGCCCTCAGCCTTTCCAATCCAACCATCCTATCATTAGGGGATGGGTGGACGAAACGGCAGAATTTGGCCCACGATTTGAACCATAATCCTCACCTCTGTATATTTTACCTGGCTGCTGAGGAAGCAGAGTTGGGTACAGATATACGTGTAGCAGAAAAATCCTTTGATTTGGATTGCACACCCAAAGGGGGATAGAATAACTGTACTGTTGGTGTGCCATGTAACAAACTTGAGAAGGAAGTATAGTACTCCAGCCACTTGCATTGAATGTTATCATTCAGCTTCCTTGCATTGAATTCTTAGCGAGTTGGGGGTTAGGTGAGTCTCTCTTTCAGCAAGGGTGGAGCAGCAATGCTTGGAAAATGTCTTTCAGACTCTGGAATCCGTAGCAAACAGAAATTTGGTTGTTGAACTTTGTGGGTGGAAATGACATTTCTGATGATACCGGAGGATTAGGTTCCATTTCTGATAGCCCCTTCTGCGCTGCTAGCCATGTGAACCTGGTCTGTTTTTGGTGACACCGCTGCCTGTGATTTGGAATTAAGAAATCAAGTCTGATAAGAGTTGGGGGACACAGCTCACAAGGCATGTTTTCAGTCCCAGCTGTGCTCCAAAGGTTCTATTGTTCAGAAACTTAAATGTAACTGAGGCCAGTTGCTTTCCACATGATGCTAAACGGAACAGAGATGTCTTTGTTGTCCAGGGGCAAGCTGCCCTAAAAGCAGAAACCAAACTGAAATCAGCAGTTTATATCCCCTTCACTTTCCAAACCTACCATTCTGCTAGTTCACTTTAAGTCTGAATGGACTAGAATTGCACATTCAGGACTTCTCAGGCATATCACAGTGAGTAATGAAAGACACCTTTAGGTAGATTTTATAGGCATGTCACTTTATTTTCAGATACCAGTAACTTAGTAGGGTACCATCTGCCCTCATGTTGATATTCAATGTGACTCTCTTGTATGTGGAAATGTTTCTTATATGTGCCTGAGCATCTAAATACAGAAATCAGACACCCAGTTAAGACATTTAAGACACATTTGAAACTTAAGCACCTCTCTGCAGTTTGCTTGGAATTGAGGAGATTTATTTACATGTATTAAAGTCTAGTCTGCACTAGGAAAAATACCTGCAGCTGATGATGGCAACAAGTGCAGCTGAACTGAAGCTGATGATTGCAAGTGTAGGCTGGTAGAAAGTGCAGTGAGCACTGCTTCAGCAAGCAGCAGTTAGAACTTAAACCTTGCTCGGTGTAACTTCAGTTCTGAAATGGTGCTCAGTGTTGTTTGTGTTAGTCTCTGATCAGCCACCTGTTCATTGTTCATGTTGCTGCTGCCAGGCTTCAGCAAGAGGAAATTTTCCTAGGTGAGGCCTGAAAGCAGATTCATTGTGACAGTTGGGGATGGGTGCAGAGTCGGTACAGAGTGGGAAACATTGGTAAAAATGACTGTTTATTTTTTAGATTCTTTTTTTTTTAACCTACCTCCTTGGGTTAAAATGGAAAGGAATGAATATCCAGGCCTAGAGTATCTCTGTGGATATTGGTATCATATACTAAGGTTCAGTTAGCTCAGTGTTTTTTCTGATTAACTTCTTGTTAAGTTTTGGGAAATGCAACTAAATAAAGCTGATGTAACAAACCATTTGCCAACTCATAATGTTAGTCATTTACAACCCAATCTTAATTATGATGAAAGCATTTATCATTAGATGCAGTGTGAACAATTAATATATAGATCAGTTGTTGGCATTACACCTTATAAATCAACTATGCCAGCTGTGTAAACATTCAACTAGCTTTAAATCTTAATCAGTATTAGGCTTGGAAAAAAAATTAGGGGGTAAGCAAACGGTGAAATAAGAGAAAATATGGAAAGGAAAAGGAACAAAGAAGAATGTATGGTGGAGGGAGGGAAAGATAGGCAAAGAAGATGGAGGTCAGGGTGCTGTAACTTCAGGTTCCAATAGGTATGAGGGTACATACAAGTGTTACATTTAGATCAACCTAGCCAAGGTTAAGTCCATCTAAATGGCCAGACATGCAGTGTTCACAGTCCTTACATTGCCCTAAAAATGCTGCACCCA
>NW_017729006.1:16781006-16784431 GCF_001723915.1 Gavialis gangeticus | reverse complement strand
CTATGCCAGCTGTGTAAACATTCAACTAGCTTTAAATCTTAATCAGTATTAGGCTTGGAAAAAAAATTAGGGGGTAAGCAAACGGTGAAATAAGAGAAAATATGGAAAGGAAAAGGAACAAAGAAGAATGTATGGTGGAGGGAGGGAAAGATAGGCAAAGAAGATGGAGGTCAGGGTGCTGTAACTTCAGGTTCCAATAGGTATGAGGGTACATACAAGTGTTACATTTAGATCAACCTAGCCAAGGTTAAGTCCATCTAAATGGCCAGACATGCAGTGTTCACAGTCCTTACATTGCCCTAAAAATGCTGCACCCAATCTAAATTTAATTTATTTTAGGAGTGAAATAACTTTAGGTTGATCTGGGTTAACCTAACCTAAAGTGAGTTAGCCTGGTTTAGTGAATGCCTGCATGCATTCACAGCAAAGCCTTGGGACTGGGAAAGCCCAGCCCTACTCCCCTACCCCTGGGGCTGTGCTGTTCTTACTCCCTGACCCTGACCATGCTGTTTTTAGCACCTCGACTACTCCCACCCCCATCCCTTTGAACCAGGCAACCCCTCTAAATGTGGACCTGCCAACCCTTCCCACTGTGGACCTTAAGTTAAGCTGCCTAAACTTAAACCAAGTCTTGTTTGCACCTCAGGTATGCTAAGTTATTATCATTGATCCCACTTGAGTGTTAGTTGGTTTAATAAAAGATATCACATCTACCCAGAGAACCTTTTCTACCACTTAACATTTAACATCTCTCTGAAATGACAGGCTTGGTGAGGTTACTTGTCTTGTGCTGCTCTCCTTTTTGACTAGAGAGCCCTTGCAGAAATTGCAGTTTACATTGTGTCCAGTGGACTGAGGACACTTTCACAGGGGTGTACCACTTACCTATGGCAGGAAGGAAGGTAAACTTTATTATATATGCTTGGTGCATTGGCCATTCAGCAATTAAAGGTTCTTTTATGGCAGATATGCCTTCATGTGGGTGGGTCATAACTTGGTTAAAACTATTTTTAGCTTTATTTTGGGGACTTAGCCTATGAGACATGTCTTCTATCTGAGTTTTTGTTGTTACTGCTAATAAATATTCAGTGTCCTAAATTTCTGTGGCATTTTCTGGAGCGGAGGAAATCATAACGTTCTGGAGACATGATGGAGTAACAGTGTATTGGCATGCATAAGGGAAAAATGCAGGCACCTTTAAATTCAATCAAGCAGATTCTGTTGAAAGCCTAACAAATGTCATGGAAAGTCACCTTAACACTGCAAAGCTGCAGTTTTCCTGCTACCAGGATTTTCCACTGTTCTGGCTTTATTTAAAAAGGAATGTTACTAATCAGTCTTGAGCTTGTGTGTCAGATGATAGCACAAAATACTGTAATGGAATTTCTGTGCGTGCTCACACACACACATTTGAAAGGCCGTATTTTACTCTCTTGCAATGCCTGCCAGATTTAGTTTATCCTCCATTCTTCCCTCAATCTTGCTTTTTTTTTTGCTTTCAGAAAATCCCTATTTCAATGAATATTGGAATAGGCTTTGGTGTGTTTGCGAAGATCCAACAAGTTTTGCAAAATGATTTGCCTTTCGATGTGGATCTATATGGATTTGGTATATTAGTTCAGACCAGACTTGGATAAGGAGAATAGCTTATGATTCTTTCCTGTTTTCTTTTCAGATTCTTACTTCCTTGCACTTTTTGGCTCTGAGCACACTAGAGCACAGAATTACTTTCAGTGGTTTTCTGTATCTTGGCCTAACACACAGGTGGCCAACGTGCTGCACACATGCCACAAATAGAACAGGCAGGCTCTGTGTGTGTGGCAACAGCAGATGAGGGAGGTGAGAAGGAACACAGTGATAGACAGCTCAGGGAATGGAAAGGAGAACAACAGATCAGGGAAGAAAAGGGGATTGGAATGGCACTTGAGGAGGGTATGATGCTTAACTTGTGGCACATCTGTTGAAAAAGGCTGCCCCCTCTGGCCTTCTGCCTGACTGTTTAGGAGCCACCACACCAAAGGAAACCATGTCTGTCCTAGAAAATGAGCATCTGCTGTATATACAGGTATTGAGCATTTTTATCATTGTGCTTTGAAAACTGGCCACCATTAGGGAAGTTTAAACAGTGTTAGCAAGAGGGAGAAAAAGGTAAAGATATCTCATTTACAAGTCATTCAGGCAGGGCTCCACTGTTTCTCAGCACAAGGTGAAGGTGATGTGGTCAGTACTATACTCTGGCGTCTTTACCCCCAGGTAGCTCCTGGTACCCTTTGGATAGGTTGTATGGGCATCAGGGCTGGGCAGGAAGTGGAAACAGTGAATGGAAATCCATTGCCCTCAACTGGGATCAAGCCCAGGTCCTTCCAGTCTGTAGCCAGTTACCCTACTAGTTGAGTTATGCCACTCCCCAAGAGGGAGAAAATTTTGTTTAAAAAATATAACCAGTCTGTAAAGTGCATCTTTAACCTGCCTCCTGCCTGACTGAAGACTACCATGGCTCTATCTCAGTATGATTTGGCCAGAATTGATTACTGTTTTTGAGTACTGCTGCAAATAGGTAAGTTTCTTCCTAATATGTAACAGACCTTTCAGTGACTTCTGATTAATTTGAAACTGTCAGTTTGAGTTCCCAGCTGAGATCAGGGCCCCATAGTATTAAGATCTGTCTAAATGCATAGTGACAGTCTCTAGCTCATAGTTGACAGTCTACCTAGATCAGACAGTCAAAAGGGTAAAAAGAGAAACAGAGTTCACTGAGAGGTGAAGCAACTTGCCTGTAGTCACACAGCAGATCAATGTGGAACCAGTAACTCTTCATATGTCCAGCCTCTCTTGGTTAAAATTTAAGATAAAGCTGAAGTAAACAGACTAAAACCTTTTTTCATTTGTGGACCCTTAAAAAATTTGGAATGGAGGTGCAGACCCCTTTCAATTGTAAATGTGGGTATTCACGTACTTTTTATTGATCATAGTCGTCTTTTGTGGACCCCTTAGACATAGTCTGAGGACCCCCAGGGGTCCATGGACCACAAGTCTAAAACTAGTGAACTAAAGCATTGCAGGAGTAGACCTGACCAGGTTGAAGATGTCTGTTGCTAATTTTTCAGATAATTTCAAGCTGATTTGGCCTTGAAATTGGTCAGCAGTGATCATGTGCTAATGCCTAAACTAAATAAGCTTTCACACAGTGCCTTGTTGAGGCAGTAACTTCCCTTTCTTTAGCCTTTAAACAATAGCATTCCCTCACGCTTTCTTTACAGATGCTCTACAGAATCAGATCGGGGGGAAGATGCCAGCACTAAGGCTGCCTGTGAAATTGAAAGTGACTTTCCTCCACCTCTTTCCAAAAAGTATAACTTGCAGTCAGTCATCTTCCAGGTCGTCATTCTGGTGTGTGCAGTTGATTTTTTTTTTTTTTTTTTTTT
>NW_017729006.1:16775756-16780851 GCF_001723915.1 Gavialis gangeticus | reverse complement strand
TTTTTTTTTTTTTTTTTTTAAATACCCCAAAGTAATAAAAAAATTGAGGATGCAAATTGTTATTTAGTTGTAGAATTTCTAAACCTGATTTCTAGTTCTCCTTCCCCTTTTCAGATGGGGAAGAAGGAGGTCTCACTAGAATCTCTGTGTTACCTGCCTCATGGAAATGAACTTTAATTGCAACCTTTTATCTTATAATCCAAAATAGATTTCTTTGAAAATGAATAAGAGCATGTAATTTGTGCTTTGTGTGAACCAGATGTGGCTGCCCACTTGCTGTAATGGCAGAGAAGGGGCAAAGTTAAATCTCCAGTAGGCGTTTGTGGTTTATGAAGCAACGTCTGTTTATCTGGCCAGGAAGATTCAAAGCCAAATATAATTGCTGCTCGCCATGCTGCTCCAAACTGAAACAGATTATAGCATTTTAAGAAGGACTTAGGATATCTGGCCAGTTGCACTAGGGAGTCAAAAGCAGCTGCATGCGATGCAAGCCATGTCACTCTCTCGTGAGCTGTGGAATACTGTGCCTTAACCATGCTAGTGTGATACTAGGCTGGGGTAGACTTTTGACCCAGACTTAGTTTAACCTTTTTGGGGTGGGCACCTATTGTGTTTTTTGCTTGCCTGCACAGCACTATGCAGCATAAACTGTAATAATAATAATAATAATAATACAGCACAGGTTTTTTTTTTCTTTCAACCTTTGGGTAGATGCACAAGCAAAGTATTTCTTAGGGCTGCATGGTACTGCTATGTACAGGCCCCCAAAGAACAGTGTTGATCTGAGCTGCCGTGAGAGGCATTGTGATTCAGAGACAGATTCCTCCCCTACACTTGCTTTCTTTTGGGAGGATGTAGGTGGTGGAAATAAATTACTCCAGCCCAATGAAAGGATATAACTTATTCCTTATCCACCCCCGCTTTGGCCAGTAGGAGGGATACTGTCTCATGCTTCCTTCTTTGCTTGCAATGCATGGGAATGGTATTTCTGAAGCGATTGAGACTTGGGATCTGTGTTGGTCAGCCTCAGCTGAATAATGGTCTGTGTGGGAGTTACTTCCTCTCCCTCTCCTCCTTGTGATTTTTGTCTTTGCATCTAGTCTGTGCAATTGTCTTTTGTTTGCCAAAGGTGTCCCCCACCATCTTAACATTAAAAGCACTGATTACTGATTTTACTTTTATGTTTTCTCTCTAGTGACACACACAGGCTGTTGGAGGGGGTGGCCCTGTTCAACAGCTCTGATTAGCCACAGATCATTGTAGTCATCTTAGAGGTGACAGACTCAGATTTCTAGTCCCAGAAGCTAAGTCAATGAGTGCACCTATTGTTGCTTCTTCATTTTACAGGTTGTTCTGAGAATCAAGTTCATATTAGCTAACTTCATTGCTTTTACCAAAAACATCTGTTCCACCAGATGGAATTTCATTAAAAGAACCTAGAAAAAAATCTGGCAGGAAATACAATGAGACTTCCCTTCCAGAGGTGCCTGCAAGAGGGAAGAAGTGTGGGCTTGATATGCAGTCCACAGGGATGGAATTCAGTCCAAGGACTGGTGTAGTGGAAAGTCCCAGCTGTTTTACTGTGCTTATCAGAAGTTGTAGAGGTTTAAAATGTTAAGGTTTAAAATGAGCAGTTAAAAAGGGAATTCTAGTTTCCCCAATCAATCGGAGCAGTCAGAACTGCATGGAAAGTATTGTAAATTACAGTTGTGGAAGCCATTTGTCAATGAACAACCAACTAAGACTCCCTGTTTCTTACAGATTTTCCTTTTTCAAGTGTTTGTGGTTGTGTGTGGGTGGGGGTCACAGGGAAGAGAGGACATAACTACAGGAAGCAAGTGCGGGAGCATGCTAGCCAAATTTTCAGGTTATTTTCAGTGGTGTCTGGTCTGTCAATTTGATTGCATCAGCCTTTGTCAACAATAACATTCAGGGTATTTAATGCTGAAGTTTACCTTACCTACGTGCTGTGATGCCTATTATTATTACCTTCTGAGTTTTGTGAGTCTGCATATGCATACTGAGATACAAATGCCTCTGTTCCAGGAGTGCCCCTGCAGCTAAGGCATCTCTTTCCTGTAGAAGGATTTGCCATGTTAAAAGATTCTACTTTTGACCCCTCTTGTTTTTCTTTATTTCATTTTTAGGAACCTGTGTAAAATGCAACAAAGGCGTGTATGGAGCCAACCAAGCCTGCCAAGCCATGGGGAATCTCTATCATGATGGTTGCTTCACTTGTGGAGCGTGCAGTAAGTGTGTCTTTGTGTTGTGAGGGAGATCCTTAGCTGAATAATGGTCTGTGTGGGAGTTACTTCCTCTTACTTCCTCTGCAGCACGTAGCTTTTCAAATATTCTCTGGTTCGGGGTAGATGTAGTTGTTTATTTACCTGGTAGGATGCACACTCCTAAAGTGTTGCAATTTTTCATTCAGAGGAAATATTTTGGGTTATATCTGCCTTCTACTATAGGGCACAATGGGCAGAAATAAGCCACTGGGATATTTGTAAGTGCCTATTATCTCTAGGTGCAGTTGTTTTGTATTACTTATTATGGCTTTTTTCTGCAATCATAGTAGGTCAGTCAACTGCCATATATATTAGACATGATACAGGAATTACAGTGAATTTTCAGAACCTGAGGTGTGCAGAACAGGCAAGACGTGGTCCTTTCTAACTTTAAAAACGTTAAATCTTTGAGAAATACTCCCTGGCATAAAGATTTCACTATCTAAGGTCCTGATTTGGGAAGTCAGCATATAAGGGACTTGTCAGATCTCCTTGAATTAAGTTATTTGTAGCCACAGGACATGTAAAGTGAAATGCACCTTTTGGGGATATGAACTAATTTGCCTTCTGCCTTCACTTTGCTCATCTGGCAAGTTACTGTGTCCCTGGCCTGACTGTTATGTTTGTTTCAGTTGTGTTTACAATTTGTCTTGTGATGTGTCAGACGTTAGGATACAGGCTGTACTTATAGAATCATAAAACCATAGAAAAGTAGGGCTGGAAGGGACCTCGGAAGGTCATCTTTTCCAGCCCTCTGCTCAAAGCAAGATCATCCCTATCTTAACCATTGTAGAAAAGTATGAGTCTAACCTGTTCTTAAAAACTTCGCAAACAACTCTCACATACAGCTACCAGGCCAGTGTCTGAAATAGCAAATGTCCTCAGTAAAGGTGTAAAGCAACAGGATGAAGGCACTGTCACTGTCCTGCCACAACAAGGACATTTGGCTTTTTTTGCAGCTGCATCACTTTCCGGAGTAAGGCTGAGTCTGTGATCCACCAAAACCCCAAGATCTTCTCTACAGTGCTGCCACCCAACACCTATTCTGTATTTTTGTTTTTTGCTTCTCAGGTGCCCTCTATAATGTTAATCCCTATGGATATTGCACCCTGGAAAATAATGGGTATTGAAGTAACTGTTCATTGCCATTGGTTAGCAGATGACAGTAAAAAAAACCCTGTGTTTATAAACCTTGTCCTCTATGCTCTACCCACTGTCCTCACCTTGTTTGCCCTTTTGATCTCCCACATCCTTCCTCTTTCTAGCCGTTTCCATCCTGTGTGCCAAGCATCTTTGCTGTCCTTCCTCAGAACCCTCTTCTCTACCCTCACTGTCTGTTTCGAAGTATAGGAGTGGAAGCCCGTATGCACTTGACCTTAGAGTTCACCTTCATTCTCTGCATATGCTGACTCCTGTTGTTTTGTTTTTAATGCTCTCCTACCCTTTGGCTGTTCCCTTGCTTTGTCTAGGTCAGTGATGCTCAACCAGAGTGCCATGGTATCCTCAGGTGCCTTGAGATCCTTGGGTGGCACCCCAAAGTATCCTTGAAATTTTAGTGCTGTTGGGTGTGCAAACATGATTCACAAGATTAAACCCAGATCATTCAAATAGGATTCCAGACTGTTAAATACATTCTGACCTGCTTGATTTTTCTGAGTTCTTTATAAGGCAGAAATTGCTCTATTATTTTTCTGTAGTCAAAAGAATTGAGTGAAAACTAAAAGCTGGCATTTAACAAGGGGTGCCTTGAATCTAAAGAGGCTGAGAAGCATTGGTCAAGCCATACATTACATGTTTGCCTGCTTGAGACCTGTGCTCTTTGGATAAGGGTTAGGGATAGAGACTATGATTTTTGTTTGTTCTAATAACCTCCGTAAGATGCTATGCCAAGTAAAGATATAGCATAAACATTTTACTACTGCTAACAACAATAACAACTTTACACTTCTGTGGGATTTTCCATTGGAGGCTCTTCAGGCGTTCTACAAATTCAAACAAACTAATTTCACAGTAATCTGTGTTCCATTTCACCAATGAAGGAGGCACAGAGAGATTGTGTGCGCATGTCTTTGTGTGCGTGCATGTGCACATGTGTGTCCTCTGCCCTCTATACGCTATAACAGACGCATATGAGTTAACTTTTAATTGGCTAGTTCAGGTACTGCTAGTAGCATAGCCATGGCAGCATATAGCTCAGTGTGGGCTGCAAAGCCTGCCTTAAGCGAGGAGGGGTGGTTAGGCTATGTTTAGCTGTGTGTAGTCGCAGTTAGACCACTATGAGCTAAGTTAAAGCTAGGTCTGGCTTGGCTCTACTATTCTGCAGTAATATGCTCCAAGTCACTTCCTGTGGTAACACAGCTCTGGCTGGGGCTGGACCCCAAGTGTCTTGATTCCAGATATCTTGCTCTGTCCACTAGACTGGTGCTCCTGCCTCAGCTTTCGCATCCCTAGGGCTACTAGTGTATATTTAGAAATGTAGCTACTTAGTGGCAGCAGTAAAAAAAACATCTGTTATGTTTGTATAGTTGAACTTCCCTTTTTCAAAGTAAGGATTTTTTTCTCTGTTATATTTAGAATGGAAAGCAGGGAATGCATCTTCTCTTTAGCTCTAATGCATGAATACATTTAGAAAGCTGCAGAAATGGCATTTTAGTAATCCCATATTTACTCAAATACAAGGTGAGGTTCCCCTCCCCCCATCAGCATGGGGGAAAAAAGCCCCTTATCTTGCATTCACATATGAGGAAACCTCATTAAATGCATTATGTATCAGTAAACACTGCTTTTAGCAGCAGTTTACTGATACATAA
>NW_017729006.1:16733451-16770756 GCF_001723915.1 Gavialis gangeticus | reverse complement strand
GGGAAAAAAGCCCCTTATCTTGCATTCACATATGAGGAAACCTCATTAAATGCATTATGTATCAGTAAACTGCTGCTAAAAGCAGTGTTTGCACAGTAATGGAAACCAATTAGGAAGCTGATTAAATGTTACGGACACTGAACATAATTATAAAACACATGGCCTATATTGGGCAAACATACTGATGGGTGTCGTGTGTGTGTGCATGTGCACACGTGTGTGTATGTAGCCCTTAAAAGAAAAGTGGGGGGCAGTGGCAGTTGTTCCCCAAGTAGGGCACTTGCACCAGAGGCACTGTAACACCAGGCCAGCACTCAGACTGGAGCAAGTTCCAAAACCCTTCTCTGGTGCCAGAAATAGTGATGGGAACCTACCAAAAGAATAGGTTAGTGCAGTTCATCTGAATGAGATATGGTAATGCCTGTTATGCGCAGTCCCCCTCAGCATTTACTCTTTTGCAAGTCATAGTGAGCCAGTATCTTGAATACATTTCAGTTTCCTCTTAACTTCCACAGCTGAGCCACACTTTTCTTTTCCATTTCCAATTATTCCTGTTTCTTCCCTAGCCTGAAATGGCTTACGCACATCACCAGATGGTCATCACCTGCACATCACCCAAACAGTTCACCTAGAATCCCTATGTTAACCCCTCTCTCAGTCTGTTGCATATGACTTCTGCATGAGGTGGAGCCAGACCAGGTTGCTCTGTGCCTCATCTATATATATATTTTTTGGAGGATCCCAGGGCTCATGTTAAGAACACCTGGTCCTAGTTATGAATAAAGGACTAATTCGCACATGGATCCTTTGTGGGGAGGAACCTGGAGTTAACCCATACTGAGCAGTGCTGAGCTATGGGATCGCGATGGCTGAAACACTGTTGACTCTGCTGCAGCCTAGCTCAATGAACAGTATGGAAAATCATGAGCCTTTTGGTTTTGTATTAATATCATGCACAGTTTGTGCTATATCTAAGTAGTAGGACTATGCGAAGCTTCAGTCCCAGATTTGATTCGGTGGAGATTCAGCCTGATTCGGTGGCCAAATCTCCGAATCCAGATCGCATCAGAGGACGCTTTAATATCTCCGAATTGAATCGGAACCCTCTGAATTGATTTGGAGAGATTTGGAAAGATTCAGTGATTCGGACATAATGTCCCTGATTTGGGCCAAATCCGAATCAAATAGGGCCCATTTCTCAGACCCCTAATAAGTAGGTACAAAAGTGCTGCTTATAAGTGTGTTTATGGAGTATCTGTGCTTAAACTTGCAACAGTTTAAAAAAATGTAAAATGTATTGATTCTGGATGAACTAAGTCTATGGGGGTACCCTAGTAATTTACCTATATGCAAATTATTACAGGTATGTTTATTTCAAGATCAGTATTTCCAAATTTGCTCCTCGCTTTCATGTGCTCAGGGAGAGCAGGGTCTAACAGTAAAAAGGGGAGCCCGGAAGACGGGCTGCAGGGGAAAGAAGCTGGGGGAGGCAGAAGACAAAGGGGCTGTCTGACTGCTATTTATTTTCCTTGGTGTAGCAGTGTGAGGAGGAATTCAAGGCAAACCTCCAATATTTAAATTCTATACCTTGAAAATTATAACAGATTTATAATTTTTTCCTTATTTAGAATCTAAATATTGGGGGATATTTGGGTAAATCCAGTTTTTCGGAACTTGGCAGCACAGAGTTTAGTGTTGGCTGCAAAGTCTAACTTAAACTGGAGGAGTGAATAGCTGTCAAAAGCTTCCCACGTCCCTTGCTTATGTTCCCAGTTTGTGAATTGCTCTTGTCTTCTGCTCAAAAATAGGGATCATGAAGGAAGAGACATGGTGTACTGGTGGTGTCCATTGCTGAAACCTCTAGAAATCAGTTTTGTGTTATTTTGGTCCCTATGCTTAGTGTGTCAGAATCCTTTGCAATCCCTGGCCACCACCTCCTGGCATGTCCTTTCTGCTCAGCACTGAGATCCTCCTTTTTCTTCTCCATTCATTAGTCAAAGACACCTTCAGGATAGGAACAAAAACAAAGCACTTCAGATGAAAGCCCTTGATGGAAACAGGGAACACTATTTCCATTG
Organism: Gavialis gangeticus; assembly: GCF_001723915.1. Lineage (NCBI taxonomy): Eukaryota > Metazoa > Chordata > Crocodylia > Gavialidae > Gavialis > Gavialis gangeticus. The sequence continues at coordinate 16,768,678 of NW_017729006.1, read as the reverse complement.
GTAGAAAATTTATTTCAGTTATGAGAAGGTGGGAATACCATTTACCTCTCTTAAGAATAAGTTTGCTGCTGCTCCTGTGTCTGGCCTCAATAGTGCAAGAGAATAATCTGGCTCACTTATTTTTTCTAAGGTACCCATGCTGAATTGAGCCTCAATAGTGACCTGGGACTTGGTTGCTATATGCATGGCTCTGCAGATGGTTTTTTGAAGAGGTCTTATGCTTCTGGGGATGTGTTTGAGTCTTTCCTTTTGCTTCCTGTCATCAGCAAACAAATTAACAACAAAAAGAAAAGGATATGCTTTGTAGATCGCAGAAGTGACTCCTTTGGCTGATTTGTCAGTAAGAGGAAATGAAACTCACTTACAACAAGACATGTTATTGCTAGCCTAGTTCCATTCTCTTTCCTGTTTTAACACTCAGCATAGCTCAATTGTATTAGCTCTGTTGTTTACCTCTTTCGTTTGATGTTTATCGTTTTGGTGATATCTTTGGATGCTTTATTTTCAGCTGCCTTAGGATCAAGAAGCTGGAGAAAGTTGCAAGGGCTTTTGGCTCTCCAAACAGTGTTCAGTCATATGTTCTTGACCTGTTCCTACACCTGTTAAAGTTTACGGAAAGCTTCTACTGACTTCCAAGGAAACAGGAGCAGATCCACAGGGCCAGAGTCTGCCCCCAGCTATATTTGCATAGATTTGACTTCATTGGGGTTGTCCTGGATTTATACAAGGGGAAGTAAGAGCATAATTTGCCTTGTTTATACAGAATAACTATTATTCAGTAAGGCCCCAGTCCTACAAACCCTTCAGCATGTGCATAGTTTGTTTACTGGTGATTGCTAGTGTGACTGTAGGCATGCATATCCTTCAGTAGGTACAGGTTAGGGGCCAGTAATTGTACTAGAATTTAAAGAAGCTCATGGAAGCAGGCCTTCTGAATAGGTTTTTCTCACGTACATGCACATCTCCAAACATCCAGGCTGCAGAAAACGAGAACAGTAAATTGATGTTTAAAGGGGAAATCTGCTATATGGCTTCCACATCCTAGGCTTGGAGATCCACCACTTGAATGTTTTTTTTTATGGTAGTTACATATCGGACTTGGAAGGTGTTGTGTTTCCCATATTAAATGTTTAACCGAATGCAGTTTCTGGAGCAGGCCATAGGGTTGTGGTCGTTTAATACATCTCTGCAACTGGAGTGCTCTGTCTTGGCTTGTCTTGAAGCTATTGGTGAAATACGGCTGCTTTTGTTTTCCTTCCTTTTTGCTGGACTGTAATGATGAAGATTTAAACTACTTCTCTCTGTGGCCTATTGACTGAAATGCCACTTCAAAGGAGTGGAGTACCCAGACAGAGATAATGTATGCCTTCCCGTATACACTGTGCACCCCACACCATCATGCCACTGGTAGATTTTAGGAGACTGTTTCAGTTGCCAGTAAAATAGATATTTGTCTGGACAATTTTGTTTGTCTTAGCTGCAAACTATGTGTTGAACAGTGTCTATGGGGACTCTGGTTTCTTTCTGAAGACCAAGAAGCTAAGCTGTGTTTGTCAGGTCAGCTGAAGGTTATCTTGGACCCACCCAAACAAGCTATTATAGAGAAGTCAAGGTTGTCCATGGTTTCAGTCCTAAAATACTGCTCAAGTGGAGCACTAAATCTCTGCCCTAAGATAAAAAATACACAAAATGACCTATTAAGGTAAAGCAAACTGCCTCCCACTTTTCCAGATATTTATATCTACTGCCTCACTGTTTTTGTTTTAGCAATGATCTCTAATTCTGTTTGTGGTTGGATTTCTGTCCAAATGCTTTTTTTGGTTTCCCAGATCAGGAAGGCTTAGCAGGTCTACCAAGAAAAGAAAAGTGCTATGATAGTTACAGAGCTGAATTTTATCAAGCCCCCTGTCTCTAAAATACAGGCAATGTGATCAGTGACAAATGTGGGAAAGCATTTTTTTGGATGGAACCATTTAGGTCACAGAGTTCAGCTGTCAGGAAAAAAAACAGTGGCTTTATCTGAGGTAGCAAAATGGTATAAAGAAAATTGGGTTTATAGGTCAAACAGGTTTGGAATAATTATTGTGACAAACTCTCATTTAATTGTTTGGTACTAAATATGCATGTGAACAGAGTAGCTTTTAAGCGAGAGGTGGGGGCAGAAACTTTTGAGCAGGCTGGGTTTTTTTTTACATCCTTAGTATATATATTTATCTGACATTAAACCTGTGAAAGTAAGTCAGAAACATATAGCTGGTTCCTGCAAGATGTCTGCTTGCTTGTTTTTAATTCATAGAGCAAATATTTTAAGTCTTCAGACAGTTTGTTACACATTAACCACTGTTGCTTAGCATTTGCTTCTTTTTATTTGAACAATATTTGTGCACACATGGTCAGTGAGAAGAAGTGTATTTCCAGGCTTTATGATGTTTATTTTATTTTTTAGATAATTGGGAATAAACTGTATTGGTTTAGCACTTTTTAACCCTAGGCTGACACAAGCAGGATTGATTTATGTTTAAAGAAACACAGATATATTGCATCTCTGGTACCACCTTACCATCATGGACGTTTTCAAACATACAGTGTTTGTATTTAAGCTGTATGAGCCATATGGTCCTCAGAGGAAATCAGAAGGCCAAAAAAGAGCAAAGGAAGTGGAAATGATGACTATGAAGGAAATTAGTAGGCAGGGAAGGAAGCTAGAACTAAAGAACTGATTGCAAGGAGGGGAGAAGAAGTATTTATATGTTAAACTGAAGAAGAAAAATCCAGAATTTGGGCCAAATGGTGATCTCCTGGGAAAAATGAGTGGGGGTTATGTGTCTATTAATGGCAAGATTTTGGCTTTTAATGTTTCTTCCTCTTTTAAAACCTAGAGCAAACATTACATTGATGAAAGGATGACAGGGCACTAGTGCTTCCCCTGAATTTGAAATAATATAGGCAAGCTGGATGTGAATTACTGCTGTAACTGCTTGTTCAAATAGCTCTGCACAGCACCAGCATTGTGCTGTGTCAACCTACCCAGGCTGTATCTCACTGCTCTCTGGGCATATCCATGCAGCCCAGTGCAATGGTGTGTATTGGTAATTGAGTTGGCTCTAAATGAGCTACTTTAGGTACTTGCATCAGAACAGCTGGGCCTGGGTCAGGTTTCCCTGCTTATAAGTGTAGGGAAAGCTGCTGGTGTTTCAGGTACCTGAACAAACTTGTTTACCACTTTCTTGGATATTCCTCCATGGCACTGCCTTATGCAGTGCAGACATGCCCTATATGTATCTGTGTAGTCTCAGTCTTAACTGGGACTACTAGGTATACATTATTAAGCTGCCTGAGGCTGCAGATCAGTGCTGAAGGGGTTGAGTGCTAGGCTGACAGCTTGAATGTTGCACAGTGACACTATATCAGAGTTAACAAAGGCTGTGATGCAAATTCAGAGAATTCAGTCTACTGGTTGGAGCATCAGTGTCTCTGGTACGTACCAGGTACTAGTGGGAAATATGCCATACACATTGGTCCATTATGGTGAGTGATACCCTAGTACAATTAAATAATCCTTTTGTAAACCTTCCTTCTTTTGCCAGTGCACCTGTAATTATAAATCAACACCCCTGGTGATCCAGTACTGCATCTCTCCTGAGCAAAATTGCCAGCAAGGCCAAATTTCTGGGTATGGAGTTCTTAAATGAGAGCAAATATCCCCTGGGTTCCAGAAGCCAAATTTGCCTTTGTGTACATGACTTATGTGAAGCTGAATTTGACTGTTCAGGGCCACCAAACTAATTTCCAACTGTGTCAAATTTACAGATCTGTAAGTGAGAAAGTCTTGTGTGTTAGCTAATATGCACCCTTCTCTGCTCCGCCCCTGCTCCCGCCCCCCTCGCACTAACTGTGGGAATTCTTTAATAAAAATGATCGAGCCAAAAATGATGACGTGATGTATGTGAAGCAAAAAGCAACAACGGCAAAACCTCAGCATATCACCACAGGAATTCAAATGAGCTAAACCTCAGAGACAGTTCAGAATAAGACTCCATGAATGGGCTTTTTACCCTCTCTACTTTCTAATGAAAAATCCTTGCCACTTGCCATGCAAAATGTCACACAAGTGGCACAAGTTAGATTTTTACTGAATGCTACAGTGACGGATCTTGCTCCTGTCCACTTGGTCTGTGGCAGGTACGGAAGGATTTCAGGGCAATATTACTAGGATATGTGCTATGTAAGGCCTTGGCATGGCATTTTTCAGGGGGGGGGGTGTGTGTTTGTACATGAGCTCTTATATACTGGGTGAGAGCGTAGGAGTAATAGTGTGTCAATCAACAATTGAAAGGTAAATGCAAGATAGCTATTAGTCTAAGATGAAGGTCTGAGATTGCAGCCTTAAACTGAATATAATTCTGTGTTTTCTGATTTATTTTTTTAATCACTCTGTTCTTTCTTTCTAATGCATTTCTTTTTAAAATGGATATGTACACAAGCTTGTTTGTTAAAAAGTATATGCATATATTTCTTTGAAAATTTGAGTAAATATATACATTTTCTAGCTTTTATTTTTATATTTCATGCCTTTAGAAATCTTAATATTTGATCTTTGAAAACAAACTGTTTCTAGTCAACCTTAGTAAAAATGCCTAGTTGTATTCCTTGGGAAGGTTTATGTATGAAACTAAACTATGCCTTCTAGTGTAAGGCATTTTGGAGAATCACTACTTTCTTTATTACATTTACTTTTACAGGGTCCTCCCCCCGCAAGTAGGAAAGAACTTGTATTCCAAGTTCAGTATCTCAAGACCTCAGCCAAGTGACCTCAAACTTTCCCAAAGCAATTCGTCTCTGACTAGATTGCACATATGAAAATACTTCAGGGAAAGGGTGCTGTTTCCCTCTGAAAGTTAGAGCATGATGTATGTTAAAGTCAGTTGGGCAACAGAATTGGTGTTGACCTTGGAAGCATGGTAGTGAACGCAACTTTAGTGTCCTTAGCCTCTGTACACACAATAGGCCTTTAAAGCGACTTAAATGCCCTTTTGCACCACATAATGTGGCTGCTGTTTACACTGTTGGTGGCATATTGTGCTTTAAATGACTTTGGGACGCAGCAAAATAAAACATGTCCAAGGTGTTTTAGTTTTCTACCTTAATAGCCGCGGAGGGAAGCACCAGGCCCTGTGCAGCTCAGGGGCTGTGCAGGCAGGCTCCACTGAAGAAGAAAAAAAAAATGGCGAGCCTGATCTTTTTTCCCCCACTTCCCTGGAGCCTGCCTGTCTACTTGAGCTGTGTGGGGGCCTAGTGTTTACCTCCACAGCTGCAGTGCCCACTGGGACTGCCCAGGCTGGGTGCCTGTGGGTGGGTGCCACCTGGTGGGCACTTCCACGGAGAGAAGCACCAGCTCCCCCCGGGCAGCTCAGGGGCCGCTTGGCTCACCGGCAGCTTGCCTTTCCTCCCCGCCACTGGAGAGGCAGGTAAGGATTGAGCCCGACCCTTGTGTACATGCTATGGGGGCTTACTTCAGTTTAAATTGAAGTGGGGGTTTTAAAAACCCACTGCTTCAATTTAGGGAGAATTAAACCGAAGTAAACCCCTGTGGCATGTACAAACAGCCCTTCTGTACTGCTCTTTGTTATAGACTAAAGAGGGGGTGCCTGCTGTGTTGAAAAAGATGACCCAGCAGGGATTCTGCAGTTATAACCTCTTCCCTGTGTTTGTTTGTTTGGTATCTAAACTTTGAAGCCGCTGGAGTACTGCTGTGGAGTTTCCTTAAAAGAAAAAGATTTCAGATGGCTCTGTTGACCTTGCTGTAGAAATCTGCTGTGACCAAAGGAAAGATTTTATATTCACCATGTGGCTGGCTGAGGTTTCATAGCCCTTCTTTTAAACTTTTCTGTTTGTACCTGTGGCTGTAACTAGATGGCACCTGGCTTTCGGTACATATGTGTTGCAGCGGGAGTGCCTATTTTTACTTGTGGCCATCAGACCACAAACTCACTTTTTGTTGCCTCCAGTGTTTTGCTAATTGACATAACTTATGCATCTGCCAATTTTGCAGTATGCACTCTGGCTTAATGACTATGTGAGAGAGACTTGGCAATCTACATTAACAGTATTGCTACTGGGTGCATCTTTTGAAGCTGTTTGAAGCTAGCTTGTATCAGACATTCAAGTACCTTGCACAGGTTAGGGAATGCCCTCTGGTTCGGGCTAGGTCCAGGGTTTGAAGTGAACTGTCAGCCCAACCCCAGTGAAGAGATGATTTGCAATAATGACTCTTCTGTGTCAGATTCCCTGCTGCATTTGGCCTCCACTGAGGACAGCTGAGGCTGGGGCACCAGAAACCAGTTCTTGTGCTGCAGTTTTAGGTGAGGCCTGGCCTGAGGCTCTAATGAGAGCACCAAAAGGCCTGTTCTAGTTTGCAGCCTCTTCAGTGGTCCCCAAAGAATCATGTCTGAGCTGGATCTTTTTGTACTTTGTCACATGAAGACCCACCAGGGGGATGATATGAGATCTGGGGGAATCTTCCCACCTTGTAGCCTGTGCACACCTTTTGTGCTGCTTGAGTGATGTGAAGACTGCTTGTATGGATGCAGCTTCTGAGGGACATGAAAAGTGAAGAGGAAGTGGCAATATGAGTCGGAGCTTTCCAGGATCTGTCAGGGCTATCCAGCACTCTTAGTTACTTAATTTTAGGAGGTTGATATGGGGGGGGCGGGTTTGGGGTTTTTTTTTGCAGTCTGCCAACCAAATGATCCTCTTCCTCCTTGGGTGGTGATACCTCCCAACTCCAAAAGCTTTTTCTTTAAAAAAATAAATAAATCTGCCCTCTGTAATTATAGAATATTTATAGCCTAACTCTAATCTACCTGAGCACTGTTTAGACTTAGAATTTTGCACAGAAGTGAAAAGGCTGTGACACAGAATAACTTTTTGTCTTTGAACATTGGCTTTCCATCCTGGTCTTCCTCTAGTTTTTAACCATAACCACTGATGCTAATTAATGAGAAAGTAGTTTTATTAAAAACAAAAGGGTTCATTCCAGCTCCTGTGGAAGTGAATGGCAAATTTTCCCATTGACCATCATGACAGCAGTAGCTACTTCAAAGTGAAATTTATAAAGAAGTATACTCCAAAGAAAGAAACCTGTCATTTGCGATTGATGGCCAAAAGTATTACCATAATTGAATCATAGAAAATTAGGGTTGGAAGCAACCTCAGGACCACATGGGAGGAGGCAGGGAACAGCCTGCCCTGATCCTGATGAATGGGGCGGGGAGGGCAGGGCAGGACAGTCCCACTCCAATCCGTATGTGCAGTGGGAGGGATGGGGAGAGAAAGCAGCTCCACCTGATTTGGATGGGTGAGGGTGGGCCTGGTTCTGATCCTGCTGGACGGCCCTGGCCCACAGGGCTGCATCTGGTTGTGCAGAGATTGCACCACTCCCCCATCACCAAATCTCCCAACTGGCAGGGATCCCCACAGGCCAAATGGCATAGCTCCACAGGCTGGATTTGTCTTGCAGGCTGTGGGTTGAGCACCCTTGGACTAGATAGATTATTCTGGATTGATATATAATAGTATGAGGATCAAAACTTGTTTTGTAGGGCAAAACAAATCCTGGAATGATAGTCTGGACTGGGATAGTCTTGTATAGATGCTGCAATATTTTAAGTGTATGAGTCTTTGCTGGCAATATGTCAAGTGAAGTGAAAGCAAAATATTTAAGAGGGCCAGAAGCAAAGCCCAACAGTGCTTAATTCTCAAAGTGACAGCCCAGGCGGTAGACATTCTGATGACTGTGGAGAGAGATCATCTTGGCAGTGATCTTGCAATGGTGTAGATTTAATCTTAGTGGAATTTGAATAATTAATTCTTAAAAGAACAGTAAGAATGGATCAGAAGAAAGAGTGCTGGGTGCCATTTTTCAACGCAGATGTTAAGGGTGTAGTATAACACCCTGATCCTGCCACCAAAATGACTTCTATAGGGCTTATGCTCAACAGACCTGTATACCAAGTTGACAGCCAATTATTGGGTTTATCATTCTAGTAAATTAATTTATTTAAAAAAAAGGCTGACACAAAATGTTAACTATGACAGCCCCTCTGGGGCTGCTGTAATAAATCTTAACCAGTAGTGTCAAGGGGTTGAAAATACACCTGCTGCGCAGTGTCTGTAAAATGCTTTTGTCACTGATGAAGAATGACTCTGGCAGTAATCCAAGGTGTGTCCCTCTGTTGGAAAGACTATTGCTAGCACACCGATCAGGGACTGCAGCCAAAATCAGGCATAACTTGCCTGTGGGTGTGTTTCTTCACTGTTCCCAACCTGCCTTTTACACATTACATATGGGTGGAAGGTTGCCTTATCAGCTGTACGCTTGGCTGACCTACAGCACATGCCAGCGTGTAATATTCAGGGATTTGGTTTTTTTTAAGTTGACTGTTTCAAGTCTGTATCATTCATAACATCTGATGAAGAAAGCTGTTGCTCTTTAAGTTCATGCCTCTCTCAGTGTATAGAGTGCCACTCTGGTACCTGTTTCAAGCCTGATGCTTGTTGAAATCGGTTGGAGATTTGCCTGAGTGAGGATTGCAGGCTTTGCCCCATTGTTAAATTCCTCTGAAATCACCAGATGGATACTTTGGAAATCATAAGCAGTAGAACCATCCTTTTTATAGTAGTTGCGTGCCATTTCTCCCTCATCCCACAGCAATCAAACCTTTTGCTAAATTCAGAAAATTAGGCTGGACTGATCTAAATGCAAGCTGGCACCAGTGTAGCTGAAAAGTCTCCTGTTATTTTTGTCCAAGGTAGCCCAACACCTATGTGGACCCCTTTATTTTGGGATTGGGGTCCTGTTTTGATTTTTGTTTAACCGAGTAAAATATCAAACGAAGTTAGTTAGACATAGGGTATTTTTATTCTAAAGCGAGCGCCTGCATCCTGACTCGCACCAAAATAAAGACAAGGTAGGAACTACTGCTCCTTTAATCATTTGGGCTCTAGACTGTGTGTGTGACCAGTCATCATGTGATTCTTCTCTCCACGTTTTGGGGGTTGTAGCTTTATTGTGTTGATGAAAGATATGAGGCCTGTGCTGTTCTTATTGTTCCCTGCTTGCTTGTTGAAACCTGTCATTTGCTGGGAATGTTTTAAAAATGGTGGACTCAAATAACTGCCCTTGGAGCCAGCAGTGTACCAGGAAGGAAGCAAGCAAAAACCTTCCATGCAGGGGTGCCTGACAGGTGGCATTATGCCCACGTGTACAGGATGCTTCCAGGGAGCTGGAGAGCAAACACAGAGCAGCTGCTGCACCTTTACAGATGGTGTTGTGCTTGCTTCCACAAGCACTGCCCTCCCAGAGCTGGTGCAGGGCCAGGGACATGTCTCTGCTTGGACTGCCCCCCCTGGGGATTGTGCAGCTCTGGTGGCTATGCTACCTCTCCTCCCTCCTCATGCTCTAGGACTATGGGCAGGGCTGGATTAATGCATAGGCAAGCTAGGCACATGCCTAGGGCCCTAAGTAAAGAAGAGGCCCACTAGTGCTTATTTTACATATAGTAATTATTGAGTAAAAAAGTAATATAAACATTTCTTCTTCAGCTGGGGGCTCACAAGTTTGTTTGCCTAGGGGCCTCTAAAGGGTTAATTTGGCCCTGACTATGGGCAGTGGCAGCTTGGAGCAGAGGGACTCTTTTGTACTGGCTTGCAGGCAGAGAAGCATTAATAGCAGGGGAAGGTTTGGTGTATGAGTGGGTTGATCTTCCTCTGAAACAAAGATGTCTTAACTAAGGAATCATAGCAGCAGTTTGACAAAGCTGCAGACTGCAGGGCAGTGCAGAGATACTTGAACAAGCTTCGGGTGCCAGAAACAGTCTATTCAGAGTAGCATTGAGCTAATTATGCATCTTAATTTATAAGATGTAAATTAGCCTATGTGGAGATGAGTGCTGCTGTGGCTGGACCGCTGTATGAATTAACTCATTTAAACCTAGCATGGGTACCTCTTTGCTACACTGCAGTCTGCATCGTACTTCCAGTGGTCTCAGAGTGTCCTCTGCTAGACATATTGCCACTTTCACTGGCCTTGAAGCCTGATATAATGCACGTGTCTGGGTTCCATCCTGGTCAATTTAGAGGACATTTCAGAGGCTGCATCAGCAGGTTTTGCTGTGCCAACAGTGCAAATCCATATTTGCATTCAAAAATGTACTTTGTGCCTGCATACAAGTCCTGTGGGCTTCATTGTAGAGTTGAAACTAATTGACCCTCTGTTTTGGGGTCAAAGCTAAGATGTCTGCCCAAGTACTGTTCCCTAACACAGTTGTTTCTCCACCCATGCCTACCAATAAAAACCTGTTATAATACAGTTTGCCCCTAACTGACACACAACTCTGCTGCAGTGTAGCACAGTTCCACAGCTAGTCCTTAAATGCAGAAAGGTAAGAAGAGCAACTTGTAACACTGAGTGTTACAGAGGTGGCTGCAAGAAATGAAGTTGTAATATTCTTTGCCCTTTTTGCATAAAGTTTAGATTGAGCCATAAATACTAAAGGATGACTTTCGGGCTTAGCGAAAGCTGCTGGCTGCACAGAAGTTGAAGCAAGTTTTGCCAGGAGTTCATCTTTGAACTTGGTATCCAGGTTGTAGCTGTATTGGTCTAGAGGAAAAAGCAATCAGGGCTTGTATCTTTTTTATTAGATCTAGAAGATTTTTGCAAAAAAAAGTCTTTAATTGCAAGCTTTTGGGCACAAACACCCTTTATCAGGAATCAGAGAAAAGACGGTAAAAGTTCTCCTGGGTAGAAATGAAAGTATTTTCTTGGCTGGTAGCCACGGATGCTTTCTAGCCTGTCTTACAGCGCCCTCTGGTGTGTGCAGCACCTGACAAAGATCAGACTTTTCAGGACGCATGGTACTTTGCTTCCTTTGTTAGTTTTTTTTACTGCGAGCATTATGTTTGCTGAGCACTGAGAACAACATACTTTGTGCCTCACAGTTCCTAGAGGTAAGTACTGTCCAGCCCCTAGCAGCTTACACTGTATCACATCACTGTACCAATAATCTGGCAGCATGTCTTTCCTAGACACGATTTAGCACATATAGTGCATGAGATGGGAGACTTTGTTCCTATAAATGCTCCAGATGCATGCGTGCAAATGCGCTCTGGTCAGTATGTTTTAATTGCAAATGCTAACTACTGTTGTCTCTCGGAATTTGCTGAGTTGAGGCAGGCATCTGGTTTTGTAATACTTTCTCCTCATCTGAATGGAGAGACAGATTTGCTGTCAGATTAGACTGCAGCTGCAAAGTTTTTTATGCTTAACAGAGGAAGTGGATTGTAAAGAGACAAAATTTAACAGTTTAAAAGTAAGTAAAATAAGCTGTTTGCTCTGATGAAAGAGAGAGTACTTAGAGGAAGAAGTAGCAGAGTTGGAGTGGGGGGAGGAGGTGTATTTTGCTACACCAGTACTTTTTAACTGTGAGGAACTGCAACAAGCTACCAACTTATACATGTAAAATATGTAACACATCTAAACTTTACTAGATGCAGAGTCCTTTATTTGGAGCTATGTGATCTTGTCTGCCTAAGGATTCCTTGGTTTTAAAACAGTTGAAGAAGTGTGGAAGCAATAGCTGAAAGGTCTGTTGGAGACTAGATGCTGGCCTGTTTTGTCACTGTGGTATCTAACTCACCTCAGGTAGATCCAGATGATATGCTGGGTTGCAGGAAGCAGTTCTATTTAATTTGAAGAAAGGGTGATTAAGGGTTGGGGGATGTGAAAGCAAGGCTGGAGGCTTTCAAAAAGACATTTGATAGGTGCTTATTTAGGATAATTTAGGAATTGAAATCCCTCTGTGCAGTGTTGGACTAGATTAGATGATTTATAGAATCAGAAGGGACTCCAAAATGCCACCGCTGGGAAAGGAGCGCTGCTGGAAAATTTGAAGAAATAAAACTTAGTACAGATTATCCTCTGCAATACCTTCCTCGTTCCTTTCCTGTGTATCCCCAACCAGCACCAGCAGTGGCTTCCAGTGTGAGTCAGCAAACTACCCTTGCTGCTCTACACGGGATCCTAGAACTTCCTTTCTTGTTTGGTTTCTGAGGCCTGGCTTTAAACTGTATGCTGTGTTTTGTCTGATGGCAAGGATATTGAAACTTGTTAACAAACCATATACCTTCATGGAACATGCAGTTCCCTGAATTGAAACCACTCTTATCACAACCCCGATTAGATTATGAAGAAGGCAGGCAGATGCACACTGTATAAATTAATTACGAATTATGCATGTCATGCATCACAACTAGATTATGAAGACCATGGGATTGTCGCTAGCAGAAAAAATACAGTTAATGATATTTGGGGATTTGAATGGTTAAAAGCATTCAGCCCAGTGATATTTGTGTTTTTGGGCATGTGGCAACCTCAGTTCTGGAGCTGCTCCATCATGCATGGCGCTGTGATAATATCAAACATTAAGACTCTTCATCTCTGTTACCAGTTTTTGCTAGTATTTTTCCATCTACTGATCAGTTTCTTCTCCCTATATTTTCCCTTAGGTCGAAAACTGAGAGGAAAAGCCTTTTACTTTGTCAATGGAAAGGTGTTTTGCGAAGAAGACTTCTTGGTGAGTGTGCTGCTGTCGTAGGTCTCTCTCTTCCCTCGGTTCTTGTAGGCTGTGTGGAGGAACAGCTGCATAAAGGTGATTCATGGAGCTACAGAGCTGGTATTTCAACCAGTGAAGTCTAGCAAGCAGTATTCACGGAAAGGGCATCATGCCATGTGCTGGGGGTAGGTGCTCGATAGATAGATGGCTAGATAAAGACTGGGTGAAGTGGGTTTCCTCTTCAGTGGACTGACCTTGATCAGACATTTCTGTGAGACATGAGATACCTCATGTGCTGTGGACAGAGTAGAAGTGCCTAAGATACTTATTAAATACCTATGAGATTTGTATAACAGCACTGAGGAGCAGCAGCAGCATTTAGGCTTTTGGCTCTTATGCTTGATGAGCTCTGTGCTATAGAAGCAGAGCACTTGGGACCCAATCCAGAGTCCATTTAGGTCATTGATTTCAGTGGGCTTTGGATCAGACCCTTTTGTGAAAAGACTGGGTCCAAACTTTGGAAAAAGTTTTTGATTTTTAAGCAGTGCCTGGATCCTTTATCAAGAGGTGACTCCACACAGACACATCTGGGTGACTCAGACATGTAGTAATAGACTGTAACAATGATAGAAGTCCCCCATGGCCTGTTTGATTTTTTTTCCTTGCTCTTGGGACAGGGCCAGGAGAGCTCACTGAAAAACACAAAGAAAAAAAAAAGAGTATGAAAAACAAAGACCTGTCAATAAGTATATCCTGTAGACTTCCAAAGGGTTAATTTTTAAATCTCCTGAAGTGCCCCCTTATTGAGCAAAGTTACTTATCTCTATTGAGGAAAAGGGGAATTAAAATGTCTTTCTCTTACTTAGGAACAATAGGTTTCATTAAGCCAAGCACTGAAAATGGGAAGTCCAATTAAAGGGGTGTAGGTCTTAAGTCCAATTAAATGCATTTGAAATACTCACTGGACCTGATTCTTCTCTGTTGCACTAAGGCCCCCTCTACATATATGTTTTATGCAATTATCTGGTAACTGGCAATTAATTTAAACTGGCTATGTGTACAAATTAACCATAGCACCTTAAAAAGATCCAATCAGCTATAATGTTATTGCTGGAAAATGTGCAATGATTTTATAGCTGGTTTCTATCCAGCTTTATTTTGCATGCATAGCCTGTGCTCCCACAGCTGGGAACCCCTTCAGTTGATCAGAGTTCCCATCTGTAGGGGCCCATGTTCACCCCTGAGTCTACCTGATTCTGTTCCCAGTCACAGCAGCCTGTTCACCCCACAGCTGAGAGTCCCATCAGCTGATAGGACTCCCAGCTGCAGGGGCCCCCATGCACCAGTCCAGCTGGGAGATCTTAGCTGCTGTGATCTCTCAGCTATGGGGATGCATGGGGCACCTGAGGGGGCTCCCAGCCACAGGAGCTTGCTTCTTGCCAGTACAGGCTCCCCCTGCAACATCAGTAAGGCATGATGGGATCTGATTTGCAATCCCACAGTCATGCCTTCTGCTGTGCATTTGTAGCATGGCAAGAGGTGCAATTGTGTGTATTGTGCATTAGATCCCATTGTGCCTTTATCTGCACATGTAGAAGGGCCCTAAGGTCGTTTTCTACCTCTATGGCAGCGTAAACTTTCCAACTGGATATAAATTGTGGTTTGTGCTAGAGTGGTATAAATGTGGCCATGAATAAATGAGAATCTGGCCTATATATTTAATTCTTGGCAAAAAATCCAAATTCTGTTGAGCTGTACTGAAGTAATGCCAGGATAGTTCCACCAACTTCAGTGAAGTTGTGTCAGATTTACTGAAGATATACTACAGATATCCTGAAGATTTACTATAAATATAACTGAAGGTAGAATTTGTCCCTTCGAAGTTAAATTTCTGACCTGAATGAAATTATGATCCAAATAAGTCAGTACCTTCTTTATATGCAACTAACATACAATTACACCCATGATCAAATTAGCATAATTTCTTTACCAGTAAACACATGATTTATTTGTATATATCTGGTATCTCTATGTGTTGAGTTCAATTAAAAGTTTAAAGACTTGAGTGTTTGGGAACTCGAGTACCTCCCAGACTCAGAGAATTTAAGACAGAATTCAGTTTTGCCTACTGGACAACTAAAATGCAACTTGAAATTTTAACTTTGAGTTAACCAAGTGATGTGTAGGAGAGATTATGTTACCCCCTCTGGGCTCATAAGTGCTCCTGTTACAGGAATTGGATTACCCTCTGAAGATGCACAGACATTTTGTTATTGCTATAATTGGGGCACTTATACACCTAGAAGTAGAGTCACTCATATACTTTAGCTGCGTAACTCAGAGTTAGTCTCATGGTACACTTCCATTGTCCACTAGGTCAGTGGTTCTCAACATTTTTTTGTACCAGGGCCCATTTTTAAACATTGATGGCCAGTCCCAACCCAGTGCCCTTCACCAACCCACTGACCCCGACTCCCAAGTCTAGCCCCACAGTGTGTGGGGCAGGGGGTGGGAGTGTGGGATAGGAGGGGGGCCCAAGCAGCCGCTTCCACGCTGGAAATAAGCCAGCCTGCAAGGGAAAACCAGTTTCCCGTCTTTTTTCTCCTTTAGAAGATAATTCAGTTTTAAAGTTTGTTTATGACCATTTCATATATTCTTGCAACCCACAGGTTGAGAAACACTGCACTAGATTAAATAGATTTCTACCCCTAGGGCCTTTGACAGAGCCTTACTCAACACTCCCTATCCACATAAAACAAACTGGAAATTTTGCTTGAGGGGAGGAGTGCTGAAGAGAACCAGGTGGATCACTTGCCCTAGTATACACTTGTTTCTCCTCTATCCGGCCTTGTAACATTTTAAGCCAGTTATTTTCTTCTTGCAGTATTCTGGTTTCCAGCAGTCAGCTGACAGGTGTTTCATTTGTGGCCATTTAATAATGGACATGGTAAGTGCTGCCTGTATGTGGGGAGGGGAGGGGAGAGGAGGGGATCGGCATTCTAGAATAATGGCTCAAGGGCAAATAAAATTCATGCACCATGTTACCTGATTTAGTTTACTCATCTAGCTGGTATGCACAAGACTTGTGACAGATCAAGAACCTGGCTCCTCTGTCACTGGAAGGAAGAAAAAACAGCACCTTTTTGCATATATTGTATGCATATATTATCTGTTAAAAACATACTTTGAAACGCAGTCTGTGTAAAAACACAGTGACTGACTTACCTTGACCTGTGAAAATCTGTTGTGATCTTGCAGAGGATGATCTTGTCCACACTTTTTGCATAGAAGCCCAGCTCTGTGGTAGTTGCCTCTTCCCACTAGAGGCTGGGGTTGGACCATAACATCTGCTGAGCCTGATTTCCTTATATCCAGTCTAAGTGAAGCACTCTGGGTGTTGATAAGAAGTGCATTTAATCCTAAATATGAGTTAAACCTTGGCTTAAGTTTAAAATAGCATAACAGAATTAGGCGTAGACCACTTCAGCAGGAAGTTCTCACCAATGTCCAACTAACATGCATGTGAGATCAGAGCATGGGTTCATTTAGCCTCGTATTGGGTAGCACCCAATATTAGTGATTATGGGGAAGACAAAATCATAATGAAATGAGTCTGTTATATAAAATGGATAATTCCTAACAGTTGCTTTATGTCACTGTCCTGAGATTTAATTGTGAATATCATCCTAGTTTGTATAGCTACACTAGAAATTATTTAAAGATCATAAATTTAGCCAGTCCTTTCTAAAACATGGCTGCCTGTGTTGTTGGGTCCAGTGCAGGAGTTACTGAGTGAAGCATCCTGGCCTGCATTCTGTAGATCAGGGAACATAATGATCCCTTCTAGCATTAGAATCTAAGGACCTGTGAAAGTCTGGCTGTGTAGGGTTCGTCTTGGTTACTTGCAAGAGAACAGAGGGAGGTATTTTCTTTATTCCCTCTGTGTTTGCTTCCAGTAATTTTTGCTGCATGCCCCTTTAGCCTTATGTTTTAGAACAGGTTTTAAAGGAAAAATCAGTAACTTTTCCCTTTTATTTTTTCATTCCAGATAACCAAATTATTATCCACTAGCTCTGTTTCTTTTTCCACACACATAATCCTAGCTTTAGGAATTTGTGGTCTTCTGACTCCAATATGCCCTTGTCTGGACAAAATCTTTCTTTGCTAAATCATTCTTAAAATGAGATTGTTAAAATAAGACAGAGTTCTTCTGGTGACAGCACACCTCTGTCTAATGTTATGTGTATGTGAATTTTTTTCCCTTTAATGTCTGCTCATGAGCTCTCTCCTGTTTCTTGGTTTATTGCAGATCCTGCAGGCTCTAGGGAAATCATACCATCCAGGCTGCTTCCGTTGTGTGATCTGTAATGAGTGTCTGGATGGAGTGCCCTTCACTGTAGACACAGAAAACAAAATCTATTGTGTTAGAGATTACCACAAGTAAGAACAAAACACAGCAAAGTTGGGCCTGTCAAAAAAACCTCTCATTTGCCTTTCAAAGTAGTAGGGAAAGATTGGTTAGTGGAATGAACATGGGACTGCAGAATGGATGTAATATTATTTATCTTACAGGGGCACTGTGAGGTTCAATCACTTGGTGTCTGTAATGGCTAAAATCTGTAAGTTGGCCCTTCTGAAATCAGTGGGAGATGCACTCAGTCACAGCGGGGCCTGGATTTGGCTGCTTAATTGATTAAAAAGTTGATGCTGGACATGGCAGGGGGATTCTTAGCCAGCTTTTTGTTCAATAAATTAAACAAGTGATAAATCCACTTGTAAATCATTAACATTAAGGAAACTAAATGGTTGCCTTCAGTGATGCTATTAGATCTACATGCACTTTGACCTGTCTGTTTAGAATTACATGCAACTGTTGTTACAAAATGTTGCAAACTTCCTTGTGGATGCTTGTGCATTCCAGAGAAAGCAAAGTGTTAAGAGTAACCCTCAGAAGCAGGTTCTCTGAAGTCTTTAGTCTGAGGTAATAGGTTTCACTGTTTTGAGGAGCTCCAGCTATTAAAGGCCGTTTGTATATAAAAGACGTAAAAGTTATTTTTAATGGATTGAGTACAGTATGTATGTAATTTAGTGACTCGCATTCCTGAAAAATTTACAGACCAGTCCCTGGGACTTACGTTTTCATGTATAAAGCTTGACCACAGATTGTGCAGCTGTCAGGCAGTTGGAAGTATAGGTCGTGGCATCTGGTTTTGTGTAAACAATGAACTAGTAGACACTTAGAATGAAAAGCTTCTACATCCCTACCTTTGCATATAAAGGGAGAACCACAAATTGTGGAGACAAGCCACAGCTAGTAAACTAGCTGTTAGAACATACAGATCAGCAACTTGCCTTTTATTTCTCATTACTCTTTTAGAGTTTTGGCTCCCAAGTGTGCAGCATGTGGACATCCCATTTTGCCATCTGAGGTAAGAACCATTTATCCTTTACATTTCTTTACATATTCTGGGAATACTGCTCTGTCTCAATGAACATGCTATTTTCCCTTCCATGTTTAGCTCTGCCTCCATTAGAATGGCCTCCTGGCTCAGGACTGCTGAGAAATGCTTCCTTCAGAGTGCTGCTCTCACAGCAGTGTCAGCCTTTGTTGGTCCAAGACTGAATAATTCCTTTGCTTGATTACATGGATTATTTCATTGACCAGGCTGAGCTTTTCATTTCCTCCAAGATTTTGTTGCTTTTCCATGATTACGTTGGCAGCTGTGTAGCTCAGTTGGTATGGTGACAATCACTTGGACTGTAAGGACGTGACTTTGATGCCAAGTGAGGGTGGTGGGTTTCCACTTATTGTTTCCAGTTCTAGTACAGTCCTGAGGTCCACCAGCCTCTTTATCCAGTGACTTATTCATAGAAGTAATCTTTCGGTGAAACCAGTTAAAAATTCTAACCCCTTTCTAGAAATATGGAATACTGAAGGGGTATGAATCCTCCTTGCTAATAGTATATAAATTTGGGATTGACCTGACTAGAAATCCTATAAATTATAGTGAAGTAGGGCTGGAAGGAACCTTCAGAGGACATCTAGATTCATAGATTCATAAAGTTAGGGGCTGGAAGGGACCTCATGAGGTCAGGTCCAGCCCCCTGCTCTAGGCAGGAAAGTAAAAGACTAGTCCAATCCCCTGTCTGAGGCAGGATCATCCCTATCCAAACCAATCTAAACTCTTCGTAAGACTACCGTAAACCCCGAGACAACATAAGACCTTAACTTGCCACAGGTAAAGCAGGGGAACCATGGCAGCCGATGTCTTGCTTCTATAAAAGGTTGTTAATATATGCTTGAGAGATCCCAGGTAGGGGGCCATACTCCCTGCTACAAAGGAAGGCAAAAACCACAGTCCATACGAATCTGACCATGGAGTAAAATTCCTTCCTAACCTCTGAAACGGTAATCAGTCTGACCCTGAGTGGAGGGGCAAGACTCTCTAGCCAGGAACCTGTGGCTTGAAGTTCCAGCAGGAGCATTGGCATACCCCAGTCTTGGCTGCAGCTGACACCCATTGCCTCTGAAGGAGGCTTAAAAACACCTTGACACATGTAGCAGGAAGGGCGGGGCAGGGGAGGGGAAGCAGATGGCAAAGCCTAGAAGTATGGGAGTACATTATGCCTAGAGCAGGAGTGGGCAAAATATGGCCCGCGAGGCCATTCTATCTGGCCTGTGGGGCCCCTAAAAAATTTAGAAAATTAATATTTATCTGCCTTTGGTTCCTGTCAAAAATGACAGGAAACAAGGGCAGTAGGACCCAGGGGAAGCCCTGGCAGGCTCCCACAACAGCAGGGCACGCCCCACCCTTTCCCCACAGCCTTGGAGCAGGTGGTGGCTGCCCCAGCCGGAACCTCAAGTAAGAGATAAGGTGGGGAAAGGGCAGGGAAGGAGCCCAGAGAAAAGTGGCCTGGAGAAAAGCTGAGCGTGGGGGTGAAAAGCGGCCCCTCCCCTGCCACGTGGCCAGTGCCCTGCACTGCAGCCGCTCACAGCCCACGTGGGGCTGTCTGGAGCAGGCATACGCAGTCCCGCAGCAGCTGCAGCGTGGGGCACCAGCCATGGGGTGGAGGAAGGGCTACTTTTTACCCCCCCTCCCCACATGCTCAGCTTTTCCTCAGGCTCCTTCCCAGTGTGGGGGAAAAGTGGCCCCTCCCCCACCTTGTGGCCAGTGCCCTGTGCTGCAGATGCTCACAGCCAAGGTGGGCTGCCTGTGCCTGCTGCAGACAACCCCATGCAGGCTGCGAGCAGCTGCAGCGCAGGGCACTGGCCATGGGGCAGGCAAGGGGCCTCTTTTCTCCTGCCATGCTCAGCACCACCTTGTAACCCGGCCCCACTGCCAGCCTGAGCCCCGCATCCGCTCTGGGCTTGCCCATCAGGGCTGCACATGGCGACAGCAGCTGCAGCCCCCCCGGTTGCCACACTGCCTGCAGCAGGGAGTGCCAGCTATGGGGTGGGTGAGGGACTGTTTTTCCCTGCGCTCAGCACCAGCTTCTTCCCTGCCAGTGAGCAGGGGGTCAGGACTGTGTGCTGCCTGTACCGTGGGGTTGGGGGCCACTGGGAGTGAGCAGGTGCGAGAGCCAGCGGGAGCACAGGGCCTGCATCGGTGTCCCGGGGCCCAGAGCAGGGTGACAGAAGCGTGGGGTCCCACCCAGCAGGGACTCTATGGAGCCGGGCCAGCTGCCCCCTCTCCCTGCTGGTGCGACCCAGCCTGGCCCCACAGACCCCTGCCAGCCTGTGGCCTGCTTTGGGCCCCACCGGTGCTGGCCCTGGGACATTGGTCCCCAGACACTGGGGCATTGGTCCCAAGATGGTGACCAGGGGGCGGGGCACCTGTCAAGGGGCAGGGCTACCCATGCAGCCCTAGACAGCCTGCCAAAACTGGGTAAGCGGCCCTCCTCTTGAAATAATTGCCTGCCCCTGGCCTAGAGTCTAGACTATTCCTGACCAGTGGCTGTCCAACCTTTTCTTGAACACCTCCAGTGATAGTGAGTCCACAACTTCCCTAGGCACTCTATTCCACTGCCTCACTACTCTTAACAGTGAAAAAGTTCTTCCTGGTATCCAACCTAAACTTTGATGCAACTTTAAGCCATTGGTTTGTGTCCTTCTGTCTGCAGCAAGAGAGAGAAAGTGGTTTGCTGCTTCTTTATGGCAGCCCTTTAGGTATTTGAAGACTGCTATCGAGTACCCTGTTATACACCTTTTGCACAAACTGAATGTACCTAGCTTCTTCACCCTCTCCTTATGACTTGCTTTCCAAGATTTTTTTATCCTGTTCCCTGCCTCCAGACCGTCTTTAACTTCTCCATGTCCTTCTTAAAACATGGAGCCCAGACTGCACATAATCCTCTGGATGAGACCCAACCCATATCTTGCACTTAATATTTCTTTTGATACATCCCACAACTGCATTTGCTATTTGTGTGGCTGCATCACACTGCATACTCATATTGAGTCTCTGGTCTACCAAGACTTCCAGAACCTTCTCCATAGTGCTGCCATCTGGCCAGGTGTCGTCCATTTTGTATTTGAGTTTTTGATTATTCCTTCTGAGGTGTAGCATTTATCCACATTGAACTTCATCCTGTTAACTTCAGCCCAGCTTTCCAGTCTGTCAAGATCTTTATGAAATCCATTGCCATCCTCCAGCATGTTCACAGTCCTTCCTAGTTTTGTGTCATCAGCAAACGTGCTTAGGAAGCTTTCTCTACCAGCATCCAAATCAACACATTGAATAGTACCTGGCCCAGGGCAGACTCATGTGGGACTCCACTTGAAAACTTCTGCTGTCTTGGCATGGATCCATTAATAATTACCCTTTGCTTGTGGCTACTGAGCCAGTTGTCTATTCACTGTATAGTAGATTTGTCCACTCATGTTTTACCAGTTTGTTTATGAGAAAGTTATGTGGGCCTTGTCAAAGGTGTTGCTGAAATCCAGCTACATTATACAGGCAGTCCTCGGACTTACGACACAGTTGGTTCCTGAAAACCGCGTCTTAAGTTGAAATGTTGTAAGTCGAGGACTGCCTGTATCCACAGCATTGTCTTCATCCACCCAAGTAGTTACTTTATCAGAGAAGGTTGTTTGTTTGACACCTTCTTCATGAATCCATGCTGGCTGCTTGTAATCAGCCTTTCCTTCTCCAGATACTTGCAAATGGACTTCCTTAGGCTATGTTCCAGTAAGTTCCCAGGTGTGGAGGTGAGGCTAACTGGTCTGTAGTTCCCCAGGTCCCCTTTTTTGCCTTTTTTTAAGTAGAAGTATTCTGATTTTTAGTCTCTGATCATGGGCAGTTGGTGCCACCTTACTCAGTGGGGGCACGTGCCTCCCCAGCAACCATTCAGTGACTGAGGGGGTCCTCCCACGGCCACTCTTGCTGACTGGAGTGGGGGGGGGTCCCCCCCACAGCCAATCTTCACTTGCCAGCTTCCGGAAGTCGCCACTGTTGAGTTTTCAGAGACTGTGTGTATCTGCCCAAGGTAGGATTTCTATGTGGTTTTCTACCATTAGCTGAATGCATTCATATTGTATCAGGAAGCGATTCCCAGAACCTGTGTGTGTCACCCTCTCTTTAATCTCCTGTTTTCTTAATTTGTCTTTGTGTTTTACTGTTTACAGGGGTCTGATGAGACCATTCGAGTTGTGTCTATGGACAAAGATTACCATGTGGAGTGTTATCACTGTGAGGTGAGTCACCAGCTTTCTAGGGGAATGAGTATGTAATTAATAAGTACCATTTTAGAGTAAAAAAATAATCCATGCATCTGGGAATGCATCAGATCAGCCACTGAAAACTCTGTTGTTAAATCCCTGCTGCAAATATCAACTGTGAGGAAAGGCCCAACATAAGGGCATTTACAAGGACAGTGGTTTCCAAGGATAGGTCCAAACTCTAATGTAGTCTAACCTGTAAAATTCTGGCCAGATCAATTTTTGCTTCTGGTTTAGAAGGTTTTCTTTCATAATAAAGAAAATGTGGCAGATTTTAATTTTCTGACGAGTTTTTGTGCTGCTTTTTTAAAAGCTTGGAGCTTCAGATCATGTTAGTGCATCTGATTTCCAAGTCAGATTATTTTGAAATACTAAGGTAGGGCCTGATCCTCTAACAAATGCAAGCTACCTTGACACTTGCTGAAGTCAGTGGGAATTGTGATGGTTCAGCGGGTGATCAGATCCTGAGAGAGATTTGTCTTTTAGCCATCAACTTTTGTCCCCATACCCATTAGCTCACCATCCCAAGATCTCTCAGTATTCCTACTCCATGGACATTCCACACCCCCCCTCCCCAAATCCATGACCTGTTTCAATAACAGTGATGTAGCTCCTATGGTGGAAGCATACGTTTAGATGGGGCTTCAACAGACTTGGGCATCTTCTTCCCATGTCTACTCGTTTGACTAGGTTTAGTTGATGCCCTGGCTGTCTAAATTACCTGTCGCAACAGCCACAGAACCACATTGGTGGTACTGTGAGAAATGGTTCTGATTCATCAGTGCAGTGTTTCATAGGCCTAATTCCATTAAATAAAATGGAATAATATATATAGTGGTAAATCTGTCAGACAAGACTTTTACTTAAATCCTTCCAATTTCAAATGTCTTGGGCCATGACTCACCATAGGATCAAAGAAAATAATTAAAACTACGTAAAGAAACTAGCTTTACTGTGCAGAAGGTTGAGGTTGTCAGATGCTTGTGATAGATGCTTTTCTGCCCTTGAAAAATCTAGGTACTAGGGACTTATTGTGATGAAAGCTGTCAAATCTCTAAATACTCACCAGGGAGTTGACCTCTTAAATATTGGCATCAGACACTTTGCCATCCTTTTGCTAGAAAGGATGCCCTTGAGCATGAAAGAGCACATTTCAATAGCCATTGTGATTTCTCTTTCTCTGTAGGATTGTGGGATGGAACTAAATGACGAGGACGGGCATCGCTGTTACCCACTAGAGGATCATTTGCTTTGTCACTCCTGTCACCTGAAACACATAGAGAAGGGTACAACTCCCTCCCCTGTGTACCCGTATCACTACTAGTTGGCACTGCACATTTGTTGGAAGCCTGTCAGACAGTGCATGTTTATCCCTAGTTGATTTCCAGCCCACGTTTTCCGCAATCAGCAGTTTTTGCAGTTGGAAGATAAAGAAGCTTTTAGTTACATTTGCAAGGACTGTGTGCGTGTGAACTCTTCCCTGTGTCAAATGATGTCCATCTGAAACAAGAACATGGAACATTATCCAGCTGGTCATCTTTTTTTTTCCCCAAGAGGTATTTTATTCACTTGGGAAGATTTTTCAGTAAAAGCACAACTCTCCATCAACATCAGTGAGCTTGTAACATGCCATGCACAATTAATGAGCCATAGACCTGCTGGGAACATTTCTTCAGGCTTCTAAGTGGTTTCTGACAAGCACATTTCATTGAATCCCTTGAGGATATCAACTTATTAATACTGACTCTTAGATTTCCCTTTTTAAGTTTTCAAAAAAAAAAAAAGTTCCATGCACAAAAGCACATCCAGACCTTTCATTTGCTACCCAGAGCTCTGGTATCAGCTAGGTTGTGAAATAATTGTGACATAAGGAGGTGATTTGCCACTTGGCTACTGTATTTCCACATCCCAAAGATTATTAAAAACAAAAAAAAAACCCCACGCACAAAACAGCAAACTGGAGCAAACTCTATTAAGGCATCTTGGCACATGTGTCCCTGTACTGCTGCTTGCTCATTAGCAGGATGCATATGGATCAGCTTGTATAAAGTCTGACTAATGGATTACAGTTGGAAGGGTCTAGATGCCAAACGTATGTGAGAGGGAAATCCACCTGCCTCTGTCTTGCAGAGGTCACTTTAAAAAAGAGCTTGGTGCCCCCAGCAGCCTGCGTAAGCCTTTCATTTTGTTGCTGGAGCTCAGGTATCAGCATTGCTGTGAAATAGGTGAGTCAGAAAGTCCTGGTATTTAGTTCTAAGAGTGGTTATGCAGCTTGTAGTGACTTCTCTGTGGTACTAATTTTAGAGATCTGGGAACATTATGCAGATTTTGTGTGTACGCAGATTTAGGGCCAAGCTTTGCAACTATTACTCATATGGGTAACCTTATTGACATAAACAGGTTTGATCAAGTGATTAACAGTTGCTTACATGAGCCTTGGATTTTTGCAGGATTAGACTTTCACTTTCTACCCTGTACAAAGAAAAAAGGCAGATGCTTTACCTCTTTTTAAACACATCTGCCTTTTTAATTAAAGAACATTTCTCCCACTAGTGCACAGCTGTGAGTTGCACATGCATTAGGTTTATCAACAGTGTATGTACTATAAATACTTTACAGAAACTGATATATAGGTACAGTTGTTTAATTAAAAAATCCCCAGCTATTTTACCTGCCATTTAGTATTGTAACTGCCCTCTCCCACATACCCTAAATATATGAAAACTAACTAAAACTGAATGCTAAGCCTGGTTGATAGTAGAATATGCACTAATTTCTAGGATCTATCCTAAATATAAATTAGTTGACAAGGGTAACTAAATTTCAAGTATGAGCCTCACCAGAGTAGCAATATGGTCCAACCAAATGCCTCTCCCAAACATCACTTGTTGTTCTGAACTGGAAATACATTGTTATATTCTGCTACCCTTACTCCCACTGAATAGCACCTTACTCTGGCACATAGCAGACCTACTGCAGTGCATAGTGGAATAAGCTGTGGGGAGGGGGAGCAGGGAAGAATGCAGTCTGGGATGACTGACTGATGTATGTGTTTATTTCCCTCTCCTTCCCCCTTTTTCACTCTGCATCACTAGCTTAGAGCAGAGAGAAGCTTCCCAGCAAAGCACTTCCTACAAATAGTTAAGCCCACTCTAACTTTGGTTTGCCGAATTAAATCCCATTTGATTTTTTTCACCAGATGTCACAAGACATTTTTGTCCTGCAAATCTGTAGTTCACAGCATCCTAATCAAAGTCCTCATGCATTCCTGTTTTTAGTCACCCCTGTAAAAGTATTCCTTTGTGCAGGGGAATTCCAGATGTACCAGTCACCCTATTAAAAGGACAAATGTTGATGGCTCTGTCAAAACTCTTGATAATGCTGTTCTTGTTTCCTGTGGTGGAAGGTGCAAGGGAACTGATTTCCCCCATCTTCACACATGGCCTAGTCACAGCAAGACAAGCTGCTTTCCCTTTTTCCCTACTCCTTTCAGCCACCTTTCAATGGGGCTCTCATACACACAGTATTTCTTACATCATCTTAGGAACCTTTTACCTTGTGTCTTTCATCTTAGTGTTTAGTAACAAAGACTTTATTACATATCACCATTTACTGTAAGGCAAGTAGAAATAAATGCAGCTCAGCAATCTAGAGTTTTGGGTCAAGATGGCTTGGTCAGCCAGATCTTTAATCAGTAGCACAAGTAAATAGACTGTATGGGTTGATTCATAATGGGGGACAATTAATGAAAGATGCCCTTCTGGTTATGTTTGTTTGGTTGCCTCGGATGAAACTTGGATGTTTTGCACTGGTCTAAATTGCTCTGGCCTTTGATTTTTTGCACTGGAGAGCAAACCACTTGCTGACCTACTTCTAACCCATCTATCAGTGTTTCAGTTTGACTGCTTCTTTTTGGGATGGTGGCACTGGAACAGGATTGTTCATATAACAGAAACGAAGAGGTTATTAACTAGGGCTAGCACTTACCTCATTGACTGGGGTGGCTTAGTTCAGGAACCTTTTTATTTCCAGAGACTCCCAGGGAAGGATAGAGAAATATCATTAAAGGTTTTGTAGTTACTGCAGTAATATAGAAAGAAATACTCGCACTATAGTACATGCAACTCTTAGGCTTGTATACATATGGGAGTTTTGGCCCTGACCTCAGCAGGAGCAAAATCAGCCACAAAATGTGTAAGAGCGCTGAGTGTCAGTGTGTAGCTACTGGATGGCAGAGAGGTGATAAGAAAATGCAGCAGAATTGCTATACAAAAGTAGCATGATATACAAAAGTAGTAACGTAAAGGCCAGATCCTACCAGGTGCTGATTGCCCTCCACTCCCATTGGCTCTACTGGGAATTGAGGGTGCCCAGGACTGCACAGGATTAAGACTTTAATGTTTGCCTCCTACACTTCCAGTAACAGCGTCATTCAGAAAAGAGACTGAAATCCAAGATCGCTTCAGGGTATGTGAATAGCAAATGATGCCAGTTGGCAGCTAAGAGCATTGCTGAGTATTCCTGTTGGGTAAGATGTTCTGCAAGTGAATATACAAATGATTCTTGGAGGAGATGAGATATCAAAGTCAGGCATTGCAGTACTACTCCACAGTCAAGAGACCTGTGTCCTGTGACTAGCAGTTTTGTTCAGTATAGAATTACAGAGGGCACTTGCTTTCTGCCCATAGTTTTGGGGAGAGCTGAAACTCTAAGAATGACATTCAAGAAGGCAGTCTCTTCTTAGGACCTGATGAAATAAGCAGCTGCTTATTAAAGCTTGTGCCTTTATGGTTTAGTTAGTCTACAAGGTGCAAATCTACCTTGTCTTCTACTCTGTTAAAAACAAAATAGGCTCAGTCACCGTGCAGGGTTGCTCTGGAGAAATGCAGCTTGGGGGCAGTGGGTCTATTTGGAGCAGCAGAAATAGAGCAGGAAAAAAAGCACTCTTGCAAGAAGTCTGGCCATTACTAATTTAAAAATATACACATGGAAAACAATTCAGTGACATTCAAGTACAGGACAAGTCACTGATCAACAGATAGTGGCTTTGAGCTTCTTGTTTTAAACTCATTCTGTTCAGCCCTCCCTGCCCCCAACCTTTTTGTTTCATTTTTTCAAGAATGGAAAAGCAAACAAAGTTCTCCTGTGGATGGCTTGTCTGGTTCTGTCAGCCTGCTGTGAATTGAACTGGGAAAGATTTCTCTGAATTGATGGAAAATTTGACTTCTAGTTCCACCACGTCTAATTTCTCCTATGTGCAATCCCAGAACCGTTACTGTTAGGAGAAATAGAGGCCTGGCCTACTTTCATTTTTAAGGTTCTGTAAATGATTAAAGCTGTTTGAACTTTCTTTTTTCCTTCTGATGTGTTTGCAGAGAGGTCAGCAGTCCCAGGAAGCAACTCGGAACGTTTACATGTTGATGTTGCAATGCCTGTTGAATTGCATTTCTTGCCTACAGGTTTGAACTTGTGATGGTTTTTATCGCTTGGTTTAAGCTCCTTTTTTCTCCCCTTGGCTTTTGGAGGCAAATGCCTCCTGCTTAGTTTTAATTTTAAAAATCCAGTGTCTATTTTTGTTACTAAATTACTTTCCATGACCTAGACAGTTCCCTGAGCTCCAGTGAATGGTAAGGCCACTGAACACAAGGTGGTGTGGGGTGTATAGGAATGCTGCCTCTGTTTTGTCATCTTTCCTTACCCCTCAGACCTCTCAAAACTCATTCCACAGAGACTCTGCAGGATTTTGAGGCACGGTGGTAGCAAGAGCTCATCCTTGCAAAGTTCTCCTTTTCCCCAGCTGTGGAAATCTCCAGTCAGGCCATTGCTCAATAGGAAGAGAGAGAGCAGGCCCTCTGTAGAATGAAGGATTTCCTTCCTAGTGATGATTCTGCCTGTCTGTCCTCCAGCACCTCTCCTCCAAAGTGAAGAAAATCCAGATAATTGAACTTGAGCCTGCAAGGCGGCAAGGGACCTAACTTCTGCTGATTTTTCACTGGGAAGTGATTGTTTTGGTATTTACATTAAGATTAGGCCTTAATTTATGCAATAGAATGCTGCCTTTAAGGATGAGGAAGGGTTAGATGAAGAAAATCAGCCTTTCAAAACATGGCAGATCCTTGTCTGGCTTCTAAGCATTAGTCTTTACTATCAACATTTTACATTCTGTGATTAAATACATTCTTGAAAATAGACCCAGAAAGTTAGTTTAGTCATTACAAGTGAAAACAGCTTTACCCCTTTATTTTTAGGATAGTGGTTATTTTGAAGCCCCCATTTTGCATGCCATTATTCCCTGCAGCCAGACTATTAAGAAAAGACTTTCTACTGCTTCATTTAATAGATGTTAACCCAGTGATTTATTAGATTTTTTTTTACCCCACTTCATGCTTGTAAACAGCATGGATTCATAAGTATTTAGAAGATTGATGTTGGCTTAAATAGAGGGTTTTGCATAAAATGTGTGGACAAGCTGCAGTTATGAAAAACAAATATTTTTGTTTGACTTGAAATTACTCAAAGCTGATGAGTTTAGAAGAATCACAAGAATGGATTTGCTATTCAAACAAACACAGAGAGTACATTTGCAAAGCACTTAAGTGATTTAGGAGTCTAAGTTCCATTGAAATAGGACTTGGGTTTCTAAGCCAGCTAGATGCCTTTGAAAAATTTCACACAGAACCTGTGAAGGTATTAATTAATTGCTGACATTTTGTACACATTAAATAACCTCTGGATTTCTGAGCTGTGGGTTGCATCAGGGG
Organism: Gavialis gangeticus; assembly: GCF_001723915.1. NCBI lineage: Eukaryota > Metazoa > Chordata > Crocodylia > Gavialidae > Gavialis > Gavialis gangeticus. Next base: position 16,739,588 of record NW_017729006.1, on the reverse strand, counting down.
CCACTTATTGTGGCAAACTCAAAAGGTAGATTTAACTGCTAGGTGGTTCATATTCTTTACAAAGTAGCATTTGGAAACATGGATGCCTTAGAATTAGCACAGTGCAAAACTTCAGTCTGTTCTGTATAAAGGGGCTTATCCTGAGTATTCTAAAATACTAAAAAATGAGGGCATGTTCCAGAAAGCTATTTGAAGTAGTAATATCTGCTATTTGGACCCCAAGTGGCAAAGCAGCTGGATTGCTGAGATTGACAGCTCAAAGGATGTGTGCACACACACACAGATCCTTGCCATTTTTATGAATGATAAATTTTGGCTACAAGTAAATATTTAACATTCCTGCATCTTGCTATGCATTGCCTTGGGTCTGATATTAATAGCTGCATTTCTCAGCACTCTGGGAATTGGGTGCCTTTATTTTTTCTGGCTTGTTTGCTTATTTCGGTGAATATAGGCTTGATCCTGCACTACAGACTCCAGGTGGAGTCTCCTTCATGTATTTCAGTGAGAGCAGAGTTGGGCCCTTGCTAAAGAAAAAGCACATTTGCTACCCATTTCTCTTAACTTGAGCTGCAATTACTCTGAATGCAGAACCACCATTGACTTCTGCTTGTGGATTTACTCCAAAATTGCTGCGGTTGCTAAGGCAGACTTCAGTCCTACCAAGCATGGTCTGTCTGTCTGTCTGTCTGTCTTTGCGGGCCAAAGTGGTTTGTTGTAGAAATGATGCAGGCCAGGAAATAAACCTGCTATAGTTTAAAAATTGGTTTAAAGCCATCATTTAGATATACTGATGTCTCTCTCTCTCCTTAGTGAATAGTTGAAAAAAAAAGACTTTGGATGTCCATTAACAAAAAATAAATAAAAAAAAAAAAAATCAGCATGTAGCAATTAAATAAACTTATTTAACAGATATTAGGGGGAAGGTATGAATGTAAGATTGAACACAGCCTGCAGTCTCTAGCCTAAAAGGATTCAGTATTGAGTGCCAATGAAGTAGCACTTTTTGCATCCCCTTTTATCTATGTAGGGTAACACGATACAGTTTTGTGTATTAGAACTGCCAAATATCCACTGAGACCTCATTGTGGTGATGCCAAGTACCTCTAGCATGTTCTGAGCAAGTTTTTATGGAGGAATTTTGATTTAAATTGGCCCTTGCTTTAAAAGGGCTGAATCCTCCTTTGGTATAATGTTTCTGAAGCTATTTTGCTAGGGGTGTATATGACCAAGTACATATGCTACCCTAGCAGCCTGTTTTGCATTCTGAATCAGGCTTTGTAGTCTGAGGGCTTTTACTTCTCCCCTCAGACTTACACATTCATTTCCCTTTTCTGTTTTTCCAGCTTGCTGCTATGGCACTAGCTATATGGCACTGCTCTGTTCACCTCCAAGAGCAGACACCATAGTCCTGTTCCTCTGGTAGAGTTGGAAATAGATGTTGATGTTCCTAGGGACATACACTAAAGAGCGGCAAAGGCAGGCTTCATTAGGGGTAAAAATCCTAACCCTGCTTTCTTGCAGGGCAAATTGAAGGTTATGCAGCAGAGCATGCCAACCACCCAGAGAAAAGCCAAATTATGCCTCTGTGATAATAGTGTACCATCGTGTGCAGACAGACTGGTGGTATATGGACCCTTATGCACTTGTTCTGTTCCATATAGCCCAATGCTCGGTGCAAAGGTGAATGAAAATTTGCTGGGATTTCCAGCACTATTTTATATTATCACTAGTAGTGAGCTCTGTTCCCAGTGCAGCAGGTCTGCAGTATACACCCACACATGAACTCAGGCATGCAAGAAATGGACTGCTTTCTACATTCAGAAAGCAAATCCAGAACCCAGGTAGCAATACTGAATGGTACTCATTTTTGTTTTCTTAAAACTCAAATCCAGAAGAGAATATTTTAGTATTTCTGCTGGTATGACTAACCTCAGCTACATGGGAATATGATTCTTCTCTTTCTGTGCTGTTAAATATTTATATTGAAGGCCTCTAGCGGTGGTAAAGCTTCTGGCCAGTTGTGATTTCACTGATTAAAAATAATACAATAGAACTAATTCTGACTGTTAGCCATTTTTTCCTACAATATTTATTTGTCTTTTGTCATGTCCTGGTGATCACAGAGGCCCCTTGGGTTAGTCATTCATTCTGAATCTTAAGCATTTCCCTCAGAATCATTGAAAATTCGGGTTGGAAGTGACTTCATGAGGTCATCTAGTTCAACCCCCTGCTCAAAGCAGGACCAGCCCCAAGTAGATCATCCTACCCAAAGCTTTGTGTAGCCAGGTTTTGAAAACCTCTAAGGATGGAGCTTCCACCACCTCTCTGGGTACTACCCTCCTAGCAAGAAAATTCTTCCTAATATGTAATGTAAACCTCCTTTGCTGCAACTTGAGACCACCGCTCCTTGTTCTGTCATCTGCCACCACTGAGAACAGTCCAGCTTCATCCCATCCTCTGTAGAACCACCCTTCAGGGAGTTGAAGGCTACTATTAAATCCCCTTTCAGCCTTATGTTCTCTAGATTAAATAAGCCCAGTTCCCTCAGTTTTTCTTCATAAATCATGTCCCCCAGCCCCCCACACCATTTTCGTTGCCCTCTGCTGGACTCTTTCCTATTTGGCCACATCTGTAGTACTCCAGATGTGGGCTTACCAGTGCTGAATAAAGGGGAATAATCACTTCCCTTGAACTGCTGGCAACGCTCCTACCAATGCAGCCCAGTATGCTGTTAGCCTTTTTGGCAACAAGTGTGCACTATTGGCTCATATTTACCTTATTGTCCACTGTAACACCCAGGTCCTTTTCTGCAGAGCTGCTGCCCAGCCAGTCAGCTCCCAGCCTGTTGGCATATGGGATTGTTCCATCCTAAGTGGAGGACTCTGCACTTCTTATTGAACCTCATGAGAGGTCTTCTGGTCCAATCCTCCAATTTGTCACGGTCTCTCTGAATCCTAGTCTTACGCTTGAGTATCTACTCCCCCCAGCTCAGTGTCATCTGCAAACTTACTGAGGGTGCACTCTATGCCATCTTCCAAGTCATTGATGAAGATATTAAACAAAGCCAGCCCCAGGACCAACCCCTGGGACACTCCACTTGCTACAAGCTGCCAACTAGACATTGATTACTACCCTCTGAACCCCATGAGCCAGCCAGTTTTCTATCTACCTTACAGTCCATTCATCCATCCCTTAGCTTGCCTGCAAGAACGTTGTGGGAGACTGTATCAAAAGCCTTGCTAAAAAATCAAGATACACCACATCCACTAGTCTCCCCATCCACAGAGTCAGTAATATCATCATAGAAGGCAGTCATGTTGATCAGGCATGACTTGGCCTTGGTGAATCCATGCTGACTTCCTAATCACCTTCTCCAATGCTTAGAAATGGATTCCTTGAGAATCTGCTCCATGGGCACTATACCCTTTTCCAATCATGTGGGACCTCTCCTGCTCACCATGAGTTTTCGAAGATGATGGCCAATGGCTCTGCAATCACATTCTCCTTTCCCACAAGTTTCTCTTCCGGCTGGATTAGGAGTCAGTAACAGGAAGTCTTATTACTGTGAGTGTAGACTGAAAATTAGTGGGGATTTCTGGTACTGAGGCGGCAGCTTAGGAACCACTATAGGCCACAATAATGCTACCCCTCTCTAATACCCTGGCCTACACTTAAATCCTTTAAGGACAGGCAAACTTCAGACATTATGTTGAACAACTAGTCAAGTTACTGGTTACATGTCAACATATTTCCAATGCAGCTAAAGTAGGCCTATTGTCTAGTTTAAGTCAGCAGATAGTAAAGCAATTATGGCACAGGCTAGTCCCAGCTCTGCTGCGCATTTCCTTTGTGATGCTGTGCATCCTATCCATACCCTGATTTTTTTTCAAAGAGATTGATACCAGTAAGCCAGACCATCAACCAGTCGGTGTCCAAATTTCCCTACCTGCAAAAATGGGGAAAACATTATCTTCCCTCAAAACAAAAATTGGCCTGAGACTAGATGACTAGTTCAGGCTAGATGAACCTGTTGCCTGAATTGGAATTTATTATTGTAGTCTTCCCAACAAACAATAACATGCAGCCTAGGAAGAACTGACAATTAAAATAAAGCGGCTCAAAAAAAAAGCCACTCGGAAGGTTAGTATCATCTGTTATGAAACGTTCAAGTTCCACTTCCTCAGCCAATTCAAATATTTAAAAAAGCTGCCCCTTCATTTCCTGCTCCCCTGCCCAAAGCCCTTTTAAAGATGCACAGCTAGCTGAAAATACAAGAGTTGCAATTCCAGTTCAGAGAACCGGTTCATCTAGTCTGGGATCCGGGCCCCTGAAGCCTCAATCAAGCCCGAAAACATTGCCTAATGCACTTGGTTGTTAGTGCAAAGATGTTCTTGGTCACAGTAGAGAATCCTTCCTCGGAGCAGATAACACCCTGGCCCAGGGGCCTTGGGGTACCCTTGTGTTGTTGTGAAAAGCAGCTACATGCCACAGTCCCAATTAAGTACCCATGTTCCTTTCCACTCTGACAAATGAAGTAAAGTCAGCCAAAAGGATCTCGGCCCGCTGGAGGCCGCCTATCCTGTTCTGTGCCAAAAAACAGGGGCGTGGGTGGGAGAAGCCAGATTGATGGGGTTGGGCAGCACAGTGAGATGGGGACATGTTGGGGATCTGCCAGCCGCTCCTCCCTACCCCTTTCCCAACCCATGAGGCCCGCAGGAGCCAGTTGGAGGAGCTGGAGCACACCTGTGGCACACCCCGAAGGGACGTGGGCTGGGGACCCACTTTGTCCCACACAAAGTAGGGGTGGCATTTCTGCCAGGAGGAAAATGAGAGGGGGAAAGAATGGTTCAACAGCCAAACAGGGCAGTGTCACCTCATGGTGCCACAATGTCCCATCCAGTGGGGTAGGTATAACTGCCCACTAGTGGCAACACGTAGGGGGAAGATACTGGTGCACCCCCTGACAGCCAGCGTTCCCCGCTTGGGTGATGGGCAGCAGGCGAGAGCGCTGGAGCCCTTCCCCCCAAAGCGCTGGCCAGGGAGTGGGTGTGCCAGGAGAAGTGCCCCTGGCATTTCGGGGTTGGTGTCCACCCTTGGTCGGCGCAATTGGTTGAGCGGTGTCCCCCTGGTCACTGACTCGCTGCTGGGGGGCAGGTGCCCCCCCTGACTCGGAAGGCACCAGTCCCTCATGCTGCCCACAGAGGGAGATCATTGCGTAGGGCAGACACCAGGTCCCGCCAGCCACGTAGGCCATGATGGGGTCTTGCCAGGTGGTGCCTGCCTGGGGATTGGGGTTATCATCTTAGGACAGGCAGGAGCACGAGCAGCAGGGGTACTGCTGTGGTGGGCAAGAGCAGGGGGCACTGGACCGGTGTGGAGGGAGGCTTGGCTGGGCTGCAGTGGCATGGAGCCTGGCCCAGGTGTGGGGGCATAGTTGGGTGGCTGGGAGGGGGCCAAGGGGCACAGTGGGCAGGGGGGCAGAGCAAGCATGAGGGGCCTGTAGGGGTGTGCTGTGGGCAGTGGGGCCCAGCACAACCCAGGCCTGATGGGATGGATGCATTTCATGGGGTAAATAAAAGAAAGGGGAAGGCCCGTATGTGCATGAAGCGCCGCCAGGGAGCAACAAAGCCCGTTTGGCGGCCGGGGAGGAAAATAGGAGCTCGAGCCAGCCAGGAGTCGAACCTAGAATCTTCTGATCCGTAGTCAGACGCGTTATCCATTGCGCCACTGGCCCGCTCCACCAACATAGCTGCCGCGCGCGCTCTTCAACCTGTGCCCCGCCCGCCCACGCGCTCAGCGCCTGCGGCAAGGGGTGGTTTCGTAGGCGGGATCACGCCGGGAGAGACCGCCAATCACAACCCCCGCCGCCAAGGTGTCCCGCCCACTCCCAGCCCCTGCGTGGGAGGAGCCACAAAGCTGGAGCCGGCCCCGCCCCCCGCGCGCGAGCCGGTCGTGCGGCCCTCTGCTGATGCGCTCGCGGCCGGGTGGGCGGGCTACAGCCGCGGGCCCAGCCAATGGCAGCGGCGCTAGCCCTTCAGGGCCCACCCCCCGCCGCCATTGCCACTCTCTCCTTCCGCGGTTGTTCGGCTAGATTTGTCCCGCGCGGGCGCCCGTTGTCGAGGCCGGGACGCGGC
>NW_017729006.1:16731202-16732883 GCF_001723915.1 Gavialis gangeticus | reverse complement strand
GCCCGGGGCAGGGCGTGGCGGGGCGATGACAGCCCCGGGGCCAGAGGCCGCGTGCCCGCCCCGCCCCTTCCCCCTCTTTCCTGCGACTTGTGTCGAGGTCCGTGTGCCTCCCCGGAGCCGTGGGGGTGGCTGCGGCCAGGGCCGGACTCCCCTGGCTGCGTAGATCTTGCTGGGACCAAAGCCGGAGGCTCCTGGCTCTAGGATCTGGCCCCTGCGATCGGGGCCAGGCCGACTCCCAGATTTGGGGTCAGGGAGGGATTTTTACCCCATGGTCAGCCTGGCCCAGGCTGGGGGGGTGTTTCATCTGTAGTGGGTGTAGGGCCTCCACCCGTGATCTCAGCGTGTCCTGGAAGCCTTTCTGGAAGCAGGAGGTGGGCTGCAGGGGTTTCCCGCTTAACCTGTGGCAGGTGAGGGGACTGGGGTTGTGTCCCAGTCATAGAGGATGAGGGTTGGAAAGGATCTCAGGAGGTCACATCTACTCCAGCCCCTGCTCAGAACAGGATCAACCAGCCCCAACTAGAGCACCCCAGCCAAAGCTTTGTCTAGCGGGGTCTTAAACATCTCCAAGGATGGAGAGCGCACCACCTCTCTGGGTAACGTGTTCCAGTGCTTCACCACCCTCCTCATGAGAAATTCTGCCTAATACCCAATGTAAACATCTTTTGCTGCAACATGAGACCGTTGCTCCTTTGTTCTGTCATCTTTCCCCACTGAGAACAGTCCAGCTCCGTCCTCTTTCAACGCCCCCCCCTTCAGGTAATTAAAGGCTGCTACCAAATCCCCCCTCAGTCTTTTCTTCTCCAGACTAAAATAAGCCCAGTTCCATTAGCCTGTCCTCAGAAGTCATGTCCCCCAGCCTCCAAACCTTTTATTGTGTTGTTAGAATTAACAGTAGTCTTAGGTAGAGTTTAGATTATGGTTTTGTGGGACAGTTTGGATAGGGATGATCTTGCCCCAGGCAGGGGGTTGGACTAGATGACCCCTGGAGGTCCCTTCCAGCCCTACTCTTCTATGACTCTGATTTGGGGTACTTTCAAGGACCCCCCACCCACAGTCTGTCCAGAGTCTCAACTTTAAGATGCTATGCTGGTTAGCACTATGGATGAAAGGGACTTGGGGGTCATGATTGACCACAAGATGAACATGAGCCTGCAATGTGATGCTGCAGCTACTAAAGCAATCAAAACGTTGGCTTGCATCCATAGATGCTTCTCACGCAAATCCCAGGACGTCATTCTCCCCTTGTACTCGGCCTTGGTGAGGCCGCAGCTGGAGTACTATGTCCAGTTTTGGGCTCCACAATTCTAAAAGGATGTGGAAAAGCTTGAGAGAGTCCAGAGAAGAGCCACGTGCATGATCGGAGGTCAGGAAAACAGACCCTATGATGAGAGGCTGAGAGCCATGGGACCCTTCAGCCTGGAAAAGCACAGGCTCAGGGGTGAGTGGTGGCCACCTAATCACCCCTGATTAGTTTTATCAGGGGTGTTCACCAGGATCTGGGGGAACATCTGTTCACCAGAGCGCCCCAAGGGATGACAAGGATCACAAACTAGGAGGTCACAAACTCCTCCATGACCATTTCAGGCTGGACATAACGAAGAACTTCTTTATTGTCCGAGCCTCCAAGTTTTGGAATAGACTGCCGCCGGAGGTGGCTCAAGTACCTACTTTTAATGCCTTC
>NW_017729006.1:16700360-16726202 GCF_001723915.1 Gavialis gangeticus | reverse complement strand
CATAAGGAAGAACTTCTTCACTGTCCGAGCCCCCAAGGTCTGGAACAGTCTGCCATCGGAGGTGGTTCAAGCCACCTACATTGAACGACTTCAAGAGAAATTTTGGATGCTTATCTTGCTGGGAGCCTGTGACCCCATCTGACTTCCTGCCCCTGGGGCAGGGGGCTGGACTCGATGATCTTCCGAGATCCCTTTCAGTCCTAATGTCTATAAAATCTATGAAAGGGTTGCTTTTTCTACTGTCTGAAGTGTTTCCTTCTGATCAGGCTGGACTCTCCCCTGTACAGGCTGAAAAAAAGCTACCTTTGACTGTAAGGAACGAGTTTCATTATTGTTCTTCTAAGATAGTAGTTATGTAACTGTCTGGCAAAACTGTTCTTGCTGATCACACAGCAAATGCCTCACCCTTCAGTGCTGACCTCAGAGACCCATAATGGTCAGTATGTTTTTTCCAGCATTGGGATAGCTTTAGCTTATTTAGCAACCAAAAAGGCAAGTCTAAAAGGCCAACACAAGGAGGAAAGAAAGTAGCCTACATATTATGTCAAAACATTGTACAAATAAATTGTGCAGATATTTAGCTGGAAGTTGGTGCAGTAAGATTTATGCAGTTAAATTTATGCAGTTAAATATTTTCCCTTGGAAAGGGAATAAAATGAGAGGAGGAATTAAGTTCAGGTAAATCCTTCTGATGTGCAGGCAGACAGGCAGGACTTTGTAAGGCTTGTTCGTGGTACACAGATCACCGGGGACATTATCAATAGTTATGCTTCCTAAGTAGTTTAAGTATTTTTAACAGTATGGCTAATATGATAGTGATTCTCTACATTTTGTACTTCAGGCACTCCTCAGAAAATGTCAACTCACTTTCATTTTTTTTATTTTTTGACGATGGAAAAATAGAGCCATTTTTCTGTTGCAAAGAACTGACTGCAACAGGTCAGAATAGTTAAGACTTTGGATTCCTGTTGGAAATCTCTGGGTTTATCTTGTGAATTGTTTGCATGCCTAATCATGCTAACATTATGTGATACCCTTGAAAGGATCTTGGGAAGGTGCTGAGCTACCTTGGTTGAGAATCACTGATTTACTGAATAACTCCCATGGTTGTCTGTTCATTGTCTGTAAGTATATTATCTATGAAATTAGTTGTGATTCTTTCTTCACCCCCCTACTGTAAAGGGTTGTGAAATGGACCAAAGTCTTGTTAACAAAGCCTGTAGTAGCTAAAAATTAACATAACCAGCAGCTGGCTTCAATGTTAGGTGGTTATGATATATAGAGAAGAGAGAAGTGGGGAACTCTTGGATGCCTGTACATGATTGAGGAGGCTGCTCCAATGCAGTGTAATTACAGTGCATCGGAGCAGGCTCCATTAATTGAGTCTGCTGGAGTGTGGTAATTACCACACTCCAGCAGCCTCCCACATCTCGTGTATCAGTGTCTCTGTGCTTAAAAATGTTGGCAGGGACACTTGAGCTAAAGTTTGTTGATTTTGAGCTTTTATTTCAAGCACTCCCATTGCCATTGTTAAGTGCAGGGATGCTGATATGAGAGTGCGGCACTTTAGAGTGGTTCTTGGACCCACTGTAATTAAAGCACCTCCCCGCCCACACACACATGCCCCTGGAGCATGTGTAAAATTGCCCCTTATGTTCTATGTACATTTTCTTAGATCTAAGTAGTTATCACTGTATTTCAGGACCTGTGACCAAGGAAGATGCAACTTGTGAAAGGAATGCTTTGTTAAATGTGACTCTTATCTGATTTAAATATCAGAGCCATGGGGCTCTTTAGCCTGGAAAAACGCAGGCTCAGGAGTGATCTGATGGCCACCTATAAGTTTATCGGGGTGACCACCAGTATCTGGGGAAACATTTGTTCACCAGAGCGCCCCAAGGGATGACGAGGTGGAATGGTTATAAACTACTGCGAGACCGTTTCAGGCTGGACATAAGGAAGAATTTCTTTACTGTCCAGCCCCCGGGGTCTGGAACAGCCTGCCATCAGAGGTGGTTCAAGCACCTACATTGAACGCCTTCAAGAGTAAATTGGATGCTTATCTTGCTGGGATCCTGTGACCCCAGCTGACTTCCTGCTCTTTGGGCGAGGGGCTGGACTTGATCTTCTGAGGTCGCTTCCAGCCCTAATGTCTATGAAGTCTATGAAATCTGTGAAATATTTCTTAATATTGAAGTAGCTGTTTTCTTTTATTAACTTCTCCTTTTAAGGCTCTAGACATAGGGACTATGTTTCACGTGATTTCTCTCCCTCCTTCTCTGACCTCCTCCCCACCAGTGGACCTCTCTAGCTTTCTGTATGTTTTTTTTTTAATGGAATAACTAAGTGGGCTTCTGTGCCAAAGACTGCTGTTAGTCTCTAAAGTTTCAAGTCTATAGTGTCAAAGGTACAGTACTGGGCATCAATACTGTAACACACCTTCAGAGTTCTGTGTATACACTGGGATTAAGAATGAGAACAATATGAGCAGAAACCATTTGATGCTATCTTGAATGCAGTGCCTGCATTACCACACAGCACAGGATGTGCTGGTTTGTGTTTATTTTTATTACAGTATTTGGAGGCTAGCATTTAAGGAGTTTCCTGCATTAGAGTAATGTTCAGCCTTTATGGTGAAATAATCAATTACAGGAGTCAGGGTTTCAGTATCGAAGGCTAAAAGGGCTGCTTAAGCAATATTGCATACAGTACTATCTTTAGGTGCCATTATGTCATTGGACAGAATTCATGTATCTTATGCATTTTTTTTTCCTTCATGACACACCAGTCACTCCGAGTTTTTGTTTTTAATTATGGTGGCTTTAAAGTTATTTTTTGATTACTAAACAAACAAACACCAACAAACTTGGCATGTGAAGTTACAAAGCAGATATGCCAACTTTAAGAGCATCTTTTATTAATTTCTAAGCTTTATGTCTGGTGTGTAAGCTGTGGTATCAGAATTGTATTTTGTTTTCTCCTTAGGTTTTATTACTTTAAAACTTGCTTTAGGAGCTTGTTAATTGTGTAAACCCGAAGTTGGTTTTTAGATTATTATGTCTAAGTTCACTGCTGTTTCCTTTTTAAGGTTTCAGTAAAGCAATGCAAGCTGCCAAAACTTTAAAAGCAGAAAAATGGTCCTTTTGAGCTCTGCTTTGTGTTAATGGAAAAATGAAATTAATGATTATTTAAGAATACTTTTTTATACAAGGAATCGATCCCTCTGTTCTTCAGTAAGTGACTCATACATAAACTTTGCAACTTTTTCTTTTTCCTTTTTATCTTGCTATCATTTTAAGCGGGAACATGTATACCAAAAAGACTTTAGGAAAGTTTGTTGAAGGCAGAACTTATTCCATGGCATTTCTCTGCCTCTTTTATGGACATGCTATTATCTTTAGAACAAATGTGTAAAAGCGGTTTTGGATCCAAGATGTGTATTTTAGTCTGGCTTCATTTATACCCGAAATGTATGAATCTTACTCTTTTGTAGTAGTAGTTCCTAATCTAAATCTAATTGTTCTCCCTTTAAAGTATTGCATAGAATATTTTCTGGATAATTGCTCAGGTGAGATACTGGAACAGTCTCTGTGTTGTATAGGATTGAGTTTGTGACCCACTATTTTTGAATGTGGGGAATAGTAGTAACTTGAATGGAGTCACTTTTTTTAAGGTTTTACCTGTTACTGCAGTACTCGGTATACTCCATATACACATTGGTACCTAGACCGATCTTACAACCATTTCATAATAATGATCATGTCAGCTGCAGGAACAAACCAAAAGGACTTATTTGGTAGGGTTCCACTGCACTTTTATTCCCTTTAGTCCTAGGTTGTTTGAAAGTGTTCTGATTCTTGAGTCTGTCCTTTTTCTTTGCATGTACTTTGTTTCTCTCTCTCTCAAACAGCACTGAAAGGAGTCTTGGTTTGATAATTCTTATCTTTACTTGAGGAACATGAAAATTAAATTTTTCAAATAACTTTATGTAATTTTTCATTGTTTTGTACAGTAAGCAAGGAATATAATAAATGACACTCAATCTACCTGTTATGAGCTTTCAATACTAGAATTCTAAAAATGCCACTTTAGAAATGTAAGCAGGACTTAAAAAATAACTTGTGCATCACCTCTGATCAGAAACTTGAATATGTATACCTAGTGTGTCAGACTTTGTGTAGTTGGAAGTTACCATGAATATCTGCTATCCATTAATCTGTATAAATATGTGTCCACTTTGTATTTCTTCCATCTTCCCAAGCAGCTTTAAGGACCAACTTTTAGATTTAGTATTGCTAAGGATTTTTTCAACTTAAATATCAGTAAGCAAGATATTTGGACAAACACTCAAGGTTGTTGCAGATTTTCCCCTTGTTGTGTATACTGAAAACAAGGCTGAGTAATGAACCTCACCAAGAGCTTGTCAGCCTAGATGATGGATCATGTCTCTGAAGAAATCTCAGATTCCAAAGGCAAATCTGAAGACTTAAAAGCAGAGTTGTGGTTTGGTAGGAAAAGCCCCCCCCCCCCAGTTTAGCATGTACTTCGGGCCAAAATTTTCTCTTCTCTCCACTTTCCCCTTCCTTCCCTCTCCTCTTCCCTCCCATCACCCCCCCTGCAACTGCACATGCAAGACAATTCCGAATAATACTCTGTGGAGAGTTTTAGTTCCCATGATCTTGTTCTATCATGTGACAATTGGCAGGACGGACACTCAGCAAAATCTGAGTGGTTGCAAAGCTTCCTATCGTGTGTGGATGACACAAGAAGTCTATGGGCCAACGAGAGGCAAAGTGCTGCTCGACCTGGTACTGGCTACTGGGAATGACCTAATCAGTGACCTAGTGATTGATGGGAAGCTGGGTAACAGGGACCATGAGCTGATCACCTTCACCATCCGCTGGAAAGCTGGCAGATCAGTCAGCAACACTGAAGTTCTTGACTTCAGGAAAGCCGACTTTGACAAGCTCAGGAGGCTTGTCAGGTGAGGCCCTAAGGGACCACGACCCCAGGGGGAGGGGAGTTCAGGAAGAGTGATTGCTGTTCAAGGGAGCGATCCTCAGTGCACAAGTTAATTCTATTCCATCTCAGAGGAAAGGCAGCAAGAGGGCACAGCAGTCCCCCTGGCTCTCCAGGGACCTAGCAGACCTCCTGAGGCTAAAAAGAAAGGCCTACAAAGAATGGATTCCTTGAAACTAAGCAGGATGGGATTGGAAACCACTGGTCTACACCATTGCCATACTCGGCAGCGGCACACTTGATACCCATGCTCTACTGCACTGTGCCTACTAACCCCACTCAGCTGGAAGTTCTTTAACTCTGTAGAGATGCAGCTGGGGTGACAGGTGTGAACTAGCCGGTATCCAGCACTGGTGAGTGCCTGCATCTGGTTGCAGTCCAGATCTGGCTTCAATGTCCCATCTCCTCCTCTTCCTCACCAGGCTCAGATGCCATCATGTAAAGTTTGAGTCACACACAATGTTCAGCTTGGGGAGAGCAGGACTACAGTATGACAAGGTGCGTTGTTCTCTCTCTCTCCGCAACAAAGTGGAAGTTGGCAATGAGGGAGAACCAGCATCAGCCATAATATAGTCATGACTGGCACAGGGGAAGCTCTTTTTTGAAGCCATGTGTGTGGTGTATTTATCCATTTTGAGACAAGTAGGAAAGTAAATCGGAGAGAATCATTCAGGGCCCAGTAAGCATTTTGCTGCTCTTCTAATTTATTCTTATAAATTTATTTATAACTTATAAGATGTTCTAACTCTTGTGGAGGTTCATTTAGAACTCTAAGGCATAATGAAAATATAAATTCTGACACTAAGGAAGACAAGATCCTACCACGAGGGAACAATCTAATGAGACGCATTTGTGTCCTGGAGCTTGTTCCTCAGGCTGATGTGGCACCTGTGAACTGCGAGCTACTTAACATCTGCTGGAAAAAAAAATCTAAAGGAGAGATTAGGTTTGCAAGTGGAAAATGACACAAAAAAGCCTTCACTCTTTTTTTGTCTTTTAATGTAATGGGGGGAGGTGCTTTCCTCTCCAGTAATGGTACACCAGTTGGTGTATTGGTACCAGTGCATGGCTGTGATGGATTTGACTTTAGCCGAGCTGTTTCCATAGCTATGTTCTATTCCAGGTATCTGCTTTCCTCAGGTCACTGATGTAGGTTAGGTTGCTTATTGGCAAATTGTCTGTATTAAAAATTCACCTAAAGGAAAGTAAATATGGAGCCTGAACAGTAACTACAGTATTCTAGATTAGAAGTCGATAACCTACTGTTTTGGGCCAGAGCTTGTGACTGAACCTCCTGCCATGGGCTGAAAACTTCTGTTTCCTGAGTGGCTAGGTCATGCCTGCATTTACCCTCGCTGCAGATAAGCTGGGAAACAGCGAAGAGGGTAAGTGCAGGAGGGGGCCACAGTAGAGGGAATAGGTAACATAGTGCATCTGTATGCTGTCCGGTTCCCACTCTGAACTGGATCCAGCCCGTGGATGAAATGTTGCAAACTCCTGTTCTCAATTGTTTGTATAACACTTTGGATGCAGGGACGTTTCATCCCAAATACAGATCTGGCTTGTAGCCTGGAAAATGCTAGTATTGAAGCACACTTGTTCCGATGTATTCTTATACAAACTTCCTTGTTTCTACTCTTCAGTTGTTATGGCAACACTGAGTATGTAGTGTTGTGTAGTTAGCTATATATAAAAGTATTCCTATATAATGTAATGTTGTACTTCTAAATTGTTGAACTCTTACTGTTATGCATAACACAAGTGCCACAGGATCCTTTCCTGATCCCTAAAAGGATCTTGTATTTAGCAGACAGACTAATGCTTAGTTTCAAGGAAACTTCACCCAAAAAACTTTCCACATTCTTTCCTCTAAATCTCTTACTCCTAAGGATTTTTTTTTTCTACTGTGAAGCAAGGCAAGAATTCTGGGATAACTGATTAAAACTCATAGGCTTGTACATCTAATTGCTGATCTGCCAAATAAGTGACTGGTGTGGTAGCTCTTTCCAGTAAGAACAGTGTTTCAGAATTGACAACTGCGCAACGATTTCTAATATATTTAGAAACATTCTGTTGGTCTGCTACATTTTAATTTTACTTGGCTCTTTTCAGGCACATAACACCAGAAAAGTTTTACGTGGAAGCTTGTGATGATGGAGCAAATGATGTTCTTGCTATTGACAGAGTCTCCACAGAGGTCACTCTTACAGGTACTTTATTCACTTCTTACTGTAGGCTATTACTTTTATTATGCCTTTTAAAAGTTACAGTAGTATTAGAGTGGTGTTGTAGCTGTGATGGTCCAGAAATTATGGGAGGGGCAAGGATTTCGTAGGGTGATATCTTTTATTGGACCAACTGTATACTAGGGCTATGCAAAGCTTCGGTCCCTGATTCGATTTTGTGGCCAAATCTCCAAATCTGAATTGAATCGGGAGACCCTTTAATCTCTCCAAATTGATTCAGGAAGTTTTGATTCGGCCATAGACACAGCTTTAAATGTTTTTTCTTCTACATGCCTCAAGGTACCAGGTGGCTTGTGAATGCTGAGATGGTGGGATGGATGGAGCATCGCACAGGAGCACGGGGGTGGTCCCCACCGTGCTTGGCAGCAGACCTGGAAATGAACCAGAAGCACTTGGGTACTCCAGGGAATGCGCACTGGGGGGCCCCCCTGTGCCTTCCCGGCTCGGCAACTGGTGCCTCCTGGGTCTGGGGGGGGTCCTCCCCATGGCCGATCGCTGAGCTGGCCCTCCCCCCCTGCACGCTCTGTGGCGGACCCAGAAGTCCTTCCGTTCTGCTTCTGGGGTTGCTGCTGAGCATGTTGGGGGGGCAGGGAGCATGCTCCTTTGGGATGCTCCAGCCACCCTGCCATCGCAGCATTCATGACCTGTGCTTAATACCTCAAGGTATGTAGAAAAAACGTTTAAAGCTGTGCTTATGGCCAAATTGCTGATTCTCTGAATCGGCATCAAATCTTCAGATTTGGATTTGGCTAATTGACTCGGGACAGTGATACAAATCAATGAATCAAATCACTGTTGCTGATTTCAGGCCGAATCATAATCAAATATGGCCTGTTTTGCACGCCACTACTGTATACTTGGAAAAGTTAGCTTTTGCATACATACTTCCTCAGGTTAAGCAAAAAGTAGGACAGGTTGGCTCCTTAGAGATGAACTGGTTAGGAGAGGCTTGAACTTTCTTTGGCAGTCTGTTTCATTAGATGTCTGTTTGTTTCATCTGACAAGGTAGATTGTTGCCTGTGAAGGCCCATGCCTCTTTGAACCAGTCTGTTACTAAGGAGTTACCCAGTCAGACTTCATAATACCATGACTAACAATGTTTCTGCTCAGAAAGTGAAATGAACAACTAGAAAACCACTTAAGTGAACATTGATCTTTGAATAGTTTACTGGATGTCTTAAGTGTAACATCAGTGATACAGGTTATAGCTGCATTGGTCTGCTTGCAAAAAGAATTGGAACTCATGGCAGAGGTGATATCTTTTATTAGATCAACTAGATATTTGTAGAATGATTTCTTTTGCAGGCTTTTGGGCACATTCACCCTTCCTCAGCATTAGGGGAATGCAAAGACTCTAAAATTTCTCCTAGGTGGAAAATTAAAATTCGTATTTCACAGGAGAGCTGAAAGTGTTGTACAATCTTCTGGTTGAAATAATTAATTTTGTGCAAATTAAGCTCAGGTAAAAGTTAGAACAGTCTATTTACCTTTATGTTGTGTGGTGTCAAGCAGGATGTTGAATTGTTTCCTTCTGGTTATGATATTTCATATTTCTCAGGAGAATGGTGTGATGAATGCTCTCCTGGGGAGGAAATTCTCTCGTGTTGAGGCACTCTCAATCTGCACATTCACAGAGCTCAGCTGGAGCAGTAGGCAGGAGCCAGGGTGTCAGTATTCAGGTTCCAAGGCAGCTCTGCCATATCTGGCCAGAGTGCTGAGCAGTTGCTGCCTGCCCCAGAGCCCAGGCAGCTTCCAGCAGGGTGTGCAGCCTCCTGGCTATCTGCTGTGAGTGGCCCAGGCTCCGTGACCAGCAGGAGCTGTCAAGAGCGGGGGCTGGCTGTGGCATGCCAAACAAGATGGCTTCGCGTACTGTGTTCTGGCACACGTGCGGGAGTTGCCGATCCCTGCTATAAAGGCTTACTGTACAGTAAAATACTTCTTAGTAAGCCTTTTTGGGGTCTACACACACTCCCTGTTGGGAGAAAATCTGCTCTCAATAGGAGCAGCCCAGTACAGGGCTGCTTCCACCTTCCTGTGGCCTCCTGCAGCAGCTAGTGCTAGCCTGGGGGATGGGAAGCATGGGGGCCAGCCCTGTCTCCTGCACAGGGCCAGGAGACAGCTGCCACTGCAGAGCTCTCCAGACTCCACGCATGTGGGGACAAGCCCCATGTCCAGCAGGGTTTTCCTGTTCTTGACCTACCGCCGGCTGCTTAGGGATGTCCCTTGCAAGCCCCTGGTCCTGGTGCTGCTTGGCTTCTGGCTCCTGTGAGGAGTGGGAGCTGAGCAGTGCTATGACTGAGGGTGGCAGGGGACACGGAGCTATCTTGTAGTAGCATTGTTTGGCTCCTGGGGGGAGCCGGGACCTGAGCAGTGCTAGGAGTGGCAGAGTTCCCCATCCACTGTGGCCCTTCTGGTGTTGGGGCTGACTGGGAACAAATTTTGCTCTTGGTCAGTGTCTACACGTGCTACTGCATAGTTAGTTTACGAACTGTATTTTTATAGTAAACTAACTGCGCAATAGACTAATTTGCTGTGCAGTAAATGGTTCACACATGTAGATGGTGATGCTTTACTGTGCAGTAGATTAGTCTACTGCGCAGTAAAGTGTCACATGCTGGGCATGTCTGTATCTCAGGTTTTCTTTACTTGGGAAGTCCATTAAAAAGCTAAATTTTGAAGCGTTTGCTAGCTTTTTATTACGGATGCATCTTAGAATGGCAACACAAGTTGGTTGTCAGTCTGAAACACTGGTACTCGGGTGGTGGGAGGGGAGAGGGAATTGAAACCTGGATTAAGATGGTATACTACATTTGTAACTTGAAACCAAGATTTAAAGCTGAAGTAATGAATAAGATGCTGAAAGGGACTGCCTTAACTAATTGAGCACTGCAACACAGTACAGATTATTAATATGAAGTACAATTTATTACACTTTGTTTAATGATGATGACTTGTTTTTTAAAGATGAATTTATGCTGTAGCTCCTGGTATGTGTAGTGGGGTTTTAATGTCTTTTGTAAGATTAGAGCTCAGATTATGAAAATGGCATTCTGCAATTCCTTTAAACCTGTAAAGACTTCTCTGCCCAGGGTTCTGTAGCTTGCTGTCTCTTGATCACTAGTGTTCATCAGCAAATAACCCTTTAAACCCTCATCTTAAAAATAATATGGAAAAGTTGGAGAGGTCCAGAGTTGGGTGACAAGAATGATTAAAGGGCTCAGCTAGCAAGTCATATGAGGAGAGGTTGAAGGAAGTGGACATGTTCAGCATGTGGAAATGACACTTAAAAGGCTGCTATCATGTCCCCTCTTAATACAGCATAACCTCATAAATCCGGCATGCTTGGGACTGAGCACCTGCTGGAAATCTTAAAAGTTCTGGATTTTTGAAACTGGCATGGTGGCACGTCGTGGAGCAGTGGCTTCATACAGCGTGGTGGCCACATGCAAGCTTCCCCCTCTGCTGGTCTGGAACCAGCTGCCGCTACTCCCCAATATAGTGTACTTTTGAAGAGTGCTGGATTTTCAAGAATTCCAGATTTTTTTTTTTTTTTTTAATATTTGGATTTATGAGGTTATACTGTACCTGGAAGACTGCCATAAACAAGAAGGAAAACCTCTCTGCAGCAAGAAACAAGAGGTCAGGATGTGGACCAATGGCTTAAAGTTGCAGCAAAGTAGGTTTAGACAATCTCAGGAAAAACTTCTTTACTGTTAAGGCAAAGAGGCAGCAGAAGTTGTGGAATCTCCATTGCTGGAGGTACTCAAGAACAGGTTGGATAAGCACTGGTCAGGGATGATCTAGGAGTAGCTATGCCTGTGCTATACTACGGGTGCTTCCTATGCTGGTTCCAACATGGAGCTTGGAAAGAATCTTCTTCAATTTATACCCCGCTTGCCCCCCTTTTTTTTAAACATATTGGGGTTTATTGCTTTTCTCAGAAGCATTGGGTGCTGGCTGCAGCCAAGGCTGGGGATTTTGATTGGGATGTGCCAGTGTTCCTGCTGGGACTAAAACCCAGAGGTTCCTGGCTAGAGTATAGAAAGTACCCTGTACTCATGTCAAACTGACTTGCCATATTTTGTGGCCAAGCAAGATAATTTTACCCCATGATCCGATTTAGTATATGTTATGGGGGAGGGGTTTGCCTTCCACTGTAGTAAGGAATCTGGCTGTCTTCTGTGGTTCTCTTGAGTGTATTTTAACAAGTTTTGCAACAGTAGGATGTTGGCCATTCGTCTTCCTGCTGTACCTGTAGCAGGTTAGGGTGTTGGGTCCTGTGGTTTTTGGGGCTGGTATGTGTAGTCTTTGCTAATAGGTTAAACAGGATTTTTATAGGATGGTTTGGATTGGGATGTGTGCTGTTTAAGTTGAGAATACTCTTGTTTTCCAAGGGGATGATAAGCTAATAATTGTGATTAAAGGGTGACCACATTTTCATGTGTGCTGTTGTCTTGGTAGTCTTTCATCAACGCAAAAAAACAACTCTGGCTTGGTCTAGAGCTTTTTTAGGGATAGCATTGCTTAGAGATGCTAGTTACCTTATTCTCTGTTCATGACCTCTGTAAGACTTGCAAGTCACAGCACAACTACAGTAGACTTCCAGTGGATTTTGATTCTCTAAACTATGGCTCAGTCCCCATCTTGCCCCCAAAGCTTATTTCAAAACAAGAAATTCCTTGTTAGCAGGGCAGCATGCTGAGCTTCCCAGGTAGACTCACGTACGCAAGTTTTGAATTTCTCCAACTCAAATTACTTCTTGATTAAACTAAATGGAAACTTTCATTTCTTAACTTTGTACCAGCAGGTTTTAAATTTTGAATCCATTGCCATCAATGGTTAAATAGCCTGTTCGTAACTTCGTGACTCATTAACAACCTACATATTTTTTTTATTTGAAACTTCTGGATCAAATCCTAAACTAACATTTCTGTGATGGATGTGTTATGACATCTTAAGTTTTCTTTCTTTCTTTTCTTTTCAGTTAAGAAAGATGTTCCCCCTGCAGCTGTTACAAGGCCTATACATGGTATTTTGGGAACAATCCGTCTGGTAGCAGGTAAGGCAAACATAGCTGTGAAGGCATGGTGCTAAAAATGTGTTGCTAGGAAAACTTTAGAAGTGAGGAGTGGAACATCTCTTGAGGATATGTTACAGTTTCAAGGTATGGGTACAATGCCATCATATTATAGGTTGCTACAGTAGAGCACCAGTCCGTGGATTTTAAATATCCTTGGTTATGTTGCATAGATCATCCTTTCCCTTCATTTTTTAAATGTGCAGTGATGGAGTTAAGTGGCCACATTTGCCAATAAGTTTTATTTTTAACTTGCTATTTCTGGAAAATCCTACAAGGAGTTTCACTTTCTTCTACTCATTTCCCATGCTTATTTTGGCTTACTTGGCGGATTTTTTCTATAGCATTTGAGTACTGCTCTATGAGGCTTGATTTCAAGTAGATAATGTTGGTACACAAAGAGAAGTAGCTGGAAATTAGCATGCTGGGTTTGTAGTTGTGGATTTTTTTTTAACAATCGTTGTGTTCCAGTTCATTTCCAAATAAAGGAGATTCAGCAATTAATAAGAAAAATACATTGGAACTAGACTTTAAACTCCTGAAGACTATTTAAATAGCAGAGGGTAAGAACAAATTATTTACATAAAACTTGTGAAAGTGATGGAAATAATTACTTTAGGATTTAAGTCGCACTTGCAGGTATGAGGACCAGCTTTCTTTGGAAGCATATTATGCCTTTCATTTTTATTTTATTGTAAAGTAAATTTGAGTTTTGTGCAACTTTAGAATGTCTGACCTACTGGTATTTAACTAAAAGAAGAACATGGGTGCTTCATAAAAGTCATGACAGATCATCTATAACTTAATCCATTCTTTGCTCCCTAATAAAGAAATTACAAACAGCATGGTTCCTTAATAAGATTGAGACTAGCAGACAATTGCTAATGATTCTGTCTTGGGAGATGCACCAAGGGATTGTTCATTTAAACCTGCATCTAAGGGTTGCAGTTTATGGTTAAAACTAGATTTTCCCAAAGTGGGGAGTAAATAGCTTGGTGAATAGCACCTTGTTTTGGGAAGGTAGAATGAAAAGGACTCTTCCAGAGTTATGGCCAAATGCTGATGGCAGGGGCAGAGGCTATTCTTTGGTGTCACTCTCTCCTTTGGCTATGCAGCAAAAAGATAGAGGCTTTTTAACCCCTTCCCCCCCTCCCCCACAGTTGCTGCCAACTTGGCAGCAGCTAACAATGTTAAAACAAGCTCTGACATTGAGGAGTGGATTTTTGTCTGCTGTGTTCTGGTCCCAATTATGGAGGGCTAATTTGAGAGGAAAAGTTGCATGTGATAGTAGTAAAAGCAGTCTGAGATCCTTGTTTTCGCGTTGCCCCTTCCTCCTCTGCCCCCCTTCTCAATTTTTCCCCAGGCAGTTTAACATATTCAATGGCTTGTCCAACTAATCTTGGGCCAGTTGTTAGTGGTTGGCTAGCAAAGGCAATAGTTATTTCAGGTACAAAATTAACAAGTAGCTCAGTAACATTTTTCTGGTACTTGTTGAAAGGCAGCATTAGTTTAGACCTCTGTCTATACACGAAGATAAATATAAAACTACTTCCAGTCCTGTCACTGTTTCACTTCTTGCAAGAACTAATATTGCATCTTGCATGGAAAACAAAAACGTTAGGTTGACTTGGGAAATGAAGCTAATAAATAACTCCTTTGTTTTTTCAGAATATTACTTGTGTAAAATTGAAGAGAATCTATGCCATTCAAGTTCCACTGGGCAGTCTACCAGTGCAAGGCAACTGGGCATGGTAGTGTAGTTTGCCCTGCTAGGAAAAGGATGTTTAACATCTGTCTTCAAACTGTTAGTTTGACATAAACAGGCATGCATTTGTTGTGATGCTGTAAAAATATAGCACTGCAAAGGGTGTACATGTGTTCAGAGTTGCTACAGGGTGTGCCCTCCATCCTAGGGGCTATAGTGATGCACCCTTGCCCCAGGAGGGGAGCATAACAGCCTGTCCCTTCTCCTGGAGAAGGAGGACCACAGGGCAAGCTGCCAGTGACTGACCTGGGCTACAGCTTGGCTCCCTGGCATGCTATCATTAAGTTATCTACTTTCCTTCCTCTTGGTGTCGGGGTCAAATGGGGGAGGAGGGAAAGAGCAGAGAACTAAGGGATTTTTGGGCAGCAAGAGACTTGTAGCACTACTTGTAACTGTACAAAATAGTGCTACAGAGAAGTTCCAGTTTCATCAAGGAACATTTTTTTTTTTTAGTAGCATTTACAGTATTTTTGTAGTGCTGCTGGAAAGGTATGTGTCTGAACACCCACTTCTTGTAGTGCTACAGAAGCCTATATGGCACTGTAATTATAGTGTTAGTCCATCGCCTCAGTCTTTTTTTTTTTTTTACATAATTTCAGAGATGAAATTATAAATATTTTGCTTTAGCAGGTCTTTTCTGTTTTATTGTTGTTTAATGTTTGTAAATCCTAAATTGGAACTTAAGAAATCACATTTTTGATCCTGAAAACTTATGTATCCTTCTCAACCAAGGAAGTGCCCAGAATTTACAGGTGGGAGCTATAGTCCAAAATGTGATGTCTTATTGAATTGGATGGATTAAATACTACTGAACTGTTTGAATTTTGTGGGTGAAAATTCAGTCACTTCCGCATGTGTTGTGAATAGAAGTATGAGTGTACTATATGCAGCTTTAAAACCCAATATTGATATTGTTGGTATTCGTTTGCATGTTTCTTGAACATATGACAGCAGTTGGTACAAAAATGAATAGCATTTCATCCTTGTTAAATAGCCTGTTCAAAATTTTGATCAGCGCCAAGTTGTATGTGGCTTTTTCAAACCTCTTGGTTATGTTTGCATCAGAAAATCAAAATGTGTCCCATGAGCTGCAAATTCATTCTGACAGTAAATGAGTTTCACAGGAATAATCTTCTCCAGTAAAAAGATAGCACTGAAAGCAGATAACAGCTTTAGGATTAAGTTGAGAGTATTCTTGTTTTCCAAGGGGACAATACACTAATAATTGTGATGGCGAGTGATCACATTTTCATGTGTGCTGTTGTCTTAATAATTTTGTACCAATACAAAAAACCTCTGGCTTGTTCTAGAGCCTCTTAGGTCAGCATTCCTAGAGATGACAGTTACCTTATGACCTGTAAGACTTGCAAGTCACAGCATAGCTACGGTAGATTTCCAGTGGATTCTGATTCTCCAAGCCATGGGCTCGGTCCTCCATCTTCTGTACCTCCTGCCCACAAAGCACCTGTATGTAGAGACACTGTACTTGGGAGTAAATGTCACCTGCTCAATCTCTGTAATCTTGGCAGATTAAGACCTACCAGTGTGAATGGAATGGGTGCTTTGGAAGGTGCACTTTATCTCCATCACAGCCCAAGAAGAAATCTGTAGGAAAGCTGATGCAGAATTTTTTTTTTTGTCTTTGTGAAGTAGAGCAAACTGCTCCCCTTGAAGGGTAACCTCAAGGAAGTTACACTTGAGTTTACCCTTGAGGTTTTTCAACTTCTTCATTTTCATACAGGTTTTCTTTATGGCCTTATTTGCTATGGACAACTACTTTGTGCTGGAGGGGGGTTAAGTCTACTTCTCTGGCTATTTTTTTTTTACTTCCCTATTCTTTTTTTTTTTTTTTAATTATTTTACAGGCACATATCTTATTGTAATAACAAAAAAGAAAAAAGTAGGTGAAATTTTCAATCATGCAATCTGGAAAGCAGCTGACTTTGACATCCTCTCCTACAAAAAGACCATGCTACACTTAACTGATATTCAGGTAGGAGTAGAATAGAATTCTCTGGCTTTACCTTTAGTAGAGAAATACTGGAAAAAAAAATTGTCCCATGGTAAGAAAGCATTTGCTTTGGCTACTGACAGCAAGGTGGGCAGTACTTTAGTGCACTGTAACTCAATTTCTTTGCTTTTTTCAGTATATTATCTGTGTAAAATTTAAAGAGAATCTGTGCCATTCAAGACTCATTTTTCCAGTCCACAATGTCTGACTTTCTGCTCCCATTTGCTGTCCCTTCTGACTGTGTAAGATATTACTTACCCCGGAGTTCTGACCAAGTTACTCCATGTTAGCTCCCACTTCTACTTTAAAGTTTGTGGACCTGTTTTCCTCTACCGCACTCCTTTTCTGTTGAAGAGGTCAGATTTTTTCTGGACTGCCCCTTCCCTTTTCTGCTTCCCCATTCCTTACAGTAATCTCCTGAGCTGACCTGAGAAACCACCATTCCCTCCTTTCTCAAGATGAACTTGATGAACTTGTATAACCTGTAGGTTATACTCGCATCAACTATCCTGAGATAACTGACAGACTAGCCAGCTGTTACTGTACTTTACCTCCCCACTACCCAGTAATGGAGAAAGACAATACCTAAACTTATGCTGCTTATTCTAGTAGCATTTTATCCATGACTACTTCTGGGGTAATTCTCCACCAGTGGGCTCATCTACACATTCTATTAATGCGGCTAAATAAACTCTGTAACTTATTGCTCCCAGGAGTGGCATTTACACGTGCACCTAGGATCACAGCACATTTTGCTGCAGCAGCACAACCCCAGCTGGCAGGGAGCCAAGGGGAATTTGCCTCCCAGCCCAGAGCTGCTCTGCCCTTGCTCAGTGTGCTGTGGAGGAGCTGGCTGGGGCATCAGGGTGCTACAGTGCAGGGGTAGCCATCGGACAACCCTCAGCCCAGCCCTGTTGTTGTTTACACGTGTTTGAGCACATGCAACTACCCTGACATAAGGTAGTGCTTATGTTGGGCAGTACTATCCTATGGCAGAGTTGATTAGTCTACTGCAACCTAATAGCACCACATGTGTAGATGGTGACACTACTGCGGAGCTAATTAATCAACTTTGCAGTAAAGCATATGTGTAGATGCACTCAGTTTTTCCATGTTTAAGGCTGTAAAACCAGGGTATGTCTTCTGTCCACTATTTCCTTTTTTTCTGTACCAGTATAATGTTGATGATGCCAGTGTAAATACAGCCAGTCTGACTGTGACCTAAACTATCTAATTATCTTGGTTAGCTTATTACTGGCTAGCTTTATTGAATAAGCTAACCAATACTTGGTTATCTTATTATAATTAATTACAATAATTTGTTAGCTTATTATTGAACTTCCCACTTATTTGCATAAGTAGGATCCAGTTTGAGGATGGGGGTAGAAAAAGGGTGAAATCATTGGAACTGAAACCCGGGGGTGGCTGTGGAACAAAGGTAAGGCTACTTCAGGCTGGTGTAACATACTAGATATGGCCTAAATTCCCACCTGCATGCTGAGCTTGGGACTGCAGCAGGGAAGCAAGCCTGGGTACCTCATTCCTGCTGCACAAAAATATGGAAGTGAGGCAGCATAGCCATCTTGATATCCCAGGGTAGAGTCTCAGAGTTAAGGCATGCTTGGGATACTTAATCAGTGTAGATGTGGCCTTGGTGCCTTTTTTTTTTTAAATGGGCTAATCAAACCGGTAACCAGGATATCTTAGGTGGACCTGCTTTTTTGCCAGCATGCTGTAGGCTGTTCTGATAAATCTTACCCGCTTCCCTAAGCTGTATGTTCTCTGAAGCAAGACCTCTCTTCCTTTTGTGGTTGGGAAGTACCTAGTATCAGTTCAATTTCAACAACTAGTCAAGTGTCATATAAAGCATTGCTTTTTCTCAAATGTTGAATCGGCTGGATTGACTTAGTTTACCTATTGATGCAATCACTTCAAAAATTCTAAACTCATGCTAGTCCATTTTGGGTCATGTGTCCTCAATATATTCTGGCAGAACATGAAACAAATCTTAGAAAATCAGTTGTTGTTTTTTTAATGATTTTAGTATTTTTTTTTTTTAAGTAATACAATATTAGTAAGTAACTAGGACTGTCTTGTTCCGTTTTAACAGTTGCAGGACAACAAAGTCTTTTTATCAATGCTTAGTCATGTCTTGAATGTGGATGGATTTTACTTCTCAACAACATACGACCTAACGCATACTTTGCAGCGGTTAGCCAACACAAGTCCAGAATTCCAAGAAATGAGTCTACTAGAGAGGGTAAGGATTTCACTCCTGGGCAGGGGGAGTTGTAGGGGTCTTGTCAATCCGGCTCTTTGTCAACCAATTTTCTGTATGGCATAGGTTTATCTTAAGCCACTAGCATTACTTCATTAAACTGTTTGAAACTCTCTAATCCTGAGTAAGACTGAACTTGGTGAATGCTAGTTTCATTCTTCCTGACAACATTTTTGCAACAGTTTTGTTTTGAGCTTGCTGCTTTGTCAGTTAGATATCCTAAAAAGCAGACACATTTGCTTTTCTTTCTTTTTTTTTTTAAAAGCAGAACCTTTTAAGAATAACTTGTGTGATCAGATCTAAGACTAAGCACAATCCAGTGTGCCTTGGCTATAGCACAGATAAGCTATGTAAAACAATTTTTAAATGGCAGATCTGCAAGATGTCGCTGTTGTGTGGTTGGTTTTTTTCTTTTTCTTCACACATTTTATTTGCTAATACTAAGTTACAGTGCTGACAGATTACAGAATATAGATTATGATGTTTTTTGTAAACAAGCCATACTAAACTCTGATCTTGGATCTGAGCACTCAAATAGGCTTGGGCCTGGTTAGCACTCTAGATGCATCGGGTTTTTCTTAAAAATTACAATTGCTGCAACACAAGGATGGTGGCAGTGGGTTTTATTTTTTGGTCCAGAATGTGTGGACTCCACTGAATGTTGTTGTAAAAAGCATGAGTTCTTGCATCTTTCTGTAGGTCCAGGAAATAGTAATCATGACCCTGGAATTCTGGGCCCAACATTGCACTTCTCCATTATTTCTTTAGAATAGAGACAGAACTTAATCGCTCGGACTTTGATCTCGTTTTTCTGTCTAGTTTTAGGACAGCCAAAGCTCTTCAGCTGTGGAGCCAGCAGCTGCTCAGCTCTTTTGTTGATTTGATTTATAATAATAGTGAATTTGTATATTTCCTCCACCCTCCAAAGATGCTGAGCAGCCACCACTCCCACAAATGCTACTGGAAGTGGAGAGTGCCTGCAGTCTTTGAGTTGGGCCAAAACCAGTTTGCCGACCCCTCAGAAGGGGGTTTGAGTGCTGCGCTCTTTCCTTTACCATTAACTTTATCTTTTTGTTACAGGCAGATCCACGGTTTGTGTGGAACGGGCATCTTCTTAGAGAATTTGCTGCTCAGCCAGAGGTAACCTATACTAGAAGTTAAGCTTTAGGGCTCAGATGTACTTTCCTCCAGACAAACGGAATCTCTGTGATTTATCTTTTTTTGCTCTGTGTTAAGTCTTATTTCACACGGCCAGAAGAGTGGCAGATAACTTCTTGGGGTACTTATACATGTTTTCGTCCTGTGACATACTGGAGATCTGCTGCTTTGCTGACTCGTTTAATCGAGTCTGCTCTGCTCGCAAACTGATGCGATGCAAACCACACTGCTCTGTGTGCAGGTGTATAAGTGGCAAAATGTGTGTCAGCACATAGAAAATGTCAGTGGTGCGCTTTTGAACTAAAGCACCCCCGATGTGTTTCAGTTCAAAAGTGTGCTGCCTCCACTTTCTCAGTGCTGGCGTGCATTTCGCCACTTATACAACTGTACGGACTCTAAATGAGGACATTTCTTCAATGTCTTGCTTTTAGACGTTGTCTTTCTTAAATAAGACACAAGGAGCTAGTTAGGTGTTGGATGGGAGATGATGGCATTGTACACACGAATTTTAGGTGGGGTGGGGAGAGAACACCTGTGAAAAGCCAAGAGAAACATTGTGAAAAAGGATATAACTGGTATGCACAGGGAAGGAAGCCAAAACATCTGATCTGCAGCTAATTCAACATCAATCATCAGAGCATTATAAACAAATGTGGAGACCCTTAAAGCAGCATTAAGAAGACTTTGAATTTAGAAATTGAAGAGAACAAAAGGTTTTAGATATTCTGGATTTTTAAAAATGTGTAGCAGGGGTAAAAATACAAATCAAATAGCTTTATATTTTTCTTTAGATAAGGGTTCATGACTTGATCCTAATAACCCCTTATTTAATGCAAATGGCCATATTGCCCATACATGCTACTCTCCTAACAAACACCGAAAATGGGCTTTTAACGAATCTGTGCACTGTTCGTACACTTACACTAGTGCTCTTAGGGAGACCAGAAATATCACAGCTTGGGCAGAAGCTACCGGAGTCTTGATAGCAACCTTGATGATGAAGTATTTAAGATGGTTTTCATGCCAATGAGTCGTGATAAAGACGACAATTTGCAGCAACCTGTTCAAAACTACAGTGAAGTAAATGGGATTCTTTTTTGTTAACTTACGGATTTGACTTAAGCCTCAGGTACAACTCTGCTGTGTTTATCAAAGGTAAATACATTTTCGGGGACAACTGCCTCATTTCTTTGACACAGCTATGAGTTTGGTCATCTTCCCTTAGAATTGCCTGACCTGGTTGAAAGGCCACTTTAGCACTGACCTTTTGCTAAATGTAAGCCTTCACTTTTCAGATCAATTCCACAAGTAGTCATAAGTTTTTAGAGAAACAAACATGTGATGCAGTAAACTCTAATGCAAGTCAGGCTGTACAAATACTTGAATGGTCATGCACAACTCTTTGCTAAGCACTATGAATGATTGCTTTGTTTCCTAGTAGCTTGAATTCCTAAGAACTTAAAGTTAAGGTCATGGAGAAGAGCTTCACATTTGGTGCCCCCCCCCTTTTGACTTCTGCTTCTCAATCATGCACTACATGCTTATTTATGCATAGGAAAAATTAATACAATGGGAGATGCTGAGTTTCTTCAGTTGTCAAGTCAAAGCTTTCTTTTTCCATTGATACTGAATAAGACTGCCTTTAAATTGGCAAAACTGAGATGTACAGGCAGTTAGGACCACTACAGATGTCAAAAGTGCTCTGTCTTATGGCAGCTACACTGCCTGGCATTAAGGCACACTTTTATATATCTACTGTACCTGCCTCCTGCACAATACCAGCTGTAATTCCACCTTTACTGCTGCAACTGCATTATGAAACGAAAGGTGAAGACTGTCTGCCACACCAGAGAATATGTGGTGCCAGGCAACTTGAAAGACTGAACTTCTTTTGGAAGGGAAGTATGAAGTAGGGAAGAGGCCTCTTGATCTTGTTTGGGAGCATGTGGAAATTCAGCAGAGCTACTCGTCTAACATCTTCTGGTGACTTGCAGTCTAATTCACATCATTTTTATTTTTGCACTTCAGGAAAATGTGTGGCCTTATAGTGACAAACCCCATTTTAACAAATTAAACTAAATACTAATTGGTGAAAAGGGCAATAGCCTACCTTATTTGTTTTGGACAGTTGCACACAGTCCACATTCTATATCTCAATTAATTAAGACTTGTTTTAAATTATTCACCTAGCTAAGGAACACTGTATAGCCTAAGACGTGTTGTTGGTTATCCTCTCTCTCATCTAACAGACTAGATTACAGTCGGTGTAGGACATGAACAAGTAGTTACTAAAAACATATGAGAGAACACATAGCTTGTTTGTGATAAAAATACTTTAATTTAGAAATGCAAGTGCAAATGTCCATTTATATTCCAAAGCAGTCTGCTATTGCTAATGTCACTCAGTAGTATCTTTGGAGAATATTTTTCATTTAACTGAATGAAGACGGGTTAAATAAGCTTTCATACTAACTTATAGCAAAATCTAAATATTTGCATTTATGCAAAGAAATTGCTTGTTTAGAAAACATCTAATTTTTCTTTGTTTAAAGGCCCTGTTAACCACCTCAATTTCCCTGTACAACGTTTGCTTCTTGCTAGAGATTCCTATGCTCGTTGTTTATCTTTTTCTTACTTTTATATATCCAGGTACCATGTTGTTAATAAAATAAGTAAAACATTTCAAATGTGCAGTACAATATCCTTTCTATTTCAGATCCATAGGTTTGCTACTCCAGTGATGCATGGATGTATCCTTTTTAAGTGTTGTTGCAATTTTAAATTGCCTTTAAGTATACTAAATCTTTGTGAAGATACTCAAAGTTAATTTAAGTTTGTAACTCAGAAGCATAAAATAATGCTGGAGAGGGAATTTATGTTAATTGTAATTAAGAAGTCTAAATCCATTAAATAATATTGCAGAACATAGGGCACCCTGTAGTAATACTGTTTATAGGCCACATTTTGCATTCAGATGATCTGAAAATAAGAGCAAGAATTCTGATTTTTAATATTTAACACTGTTCATACTTACAAGAAACTTCTTTTTTTTATATAAATAAAAAAGTTCCCTACTGGGGGATGGTCTCTTAGACTAAACATGACTTAATAACTTCTTGTTTCATTCACAACTTGCTTCTATGCCTTTAAGGATACTTATACCTAACATACTTAAACGGACAGATGAGGATCTGTTGAATGACATCTTATTTAAAAGAATAAATCTTTCCTGTAAAGATGTAGCCCTGGCAAGATACTGAACAAGCCTGTTTGAGGCTGTTAACTTAAAGCAGTCCTGGCTCATAGGAGATTTTGCCCTTCTGCTCATCCCAGCAGAAGTACACAGAATTGAAAATTACAAGAATCCTTCTCCAGCAGTGCTATAATATTAAAACTGTCCCTTTATAAAAATGATGCATGCAGAAGAACATGCATCTTTCCCATCACTCCAACCTGACCTGATATGTTAGGTTGGTTATAAACAGTGTTGCCCTCAGGAAACCTGGATTTCTAATAATCCAACAGGCTGTTGAAAAGTCCAAGTAGAGCTGCAACTGGATGACATTTTGTTGACTTTGGCTAAACAATAACTAAGGCACCAGAAAGTATGTTCTGTTTCTCAGTATTTCCTTATTGTTTCAGTTTTTCTTTATTGGGGATTTTTTTTTCCTTCTGTCACAATTCTGAAATTGTGCTTGGATACAAAGAGATGGATAGAGCTTGATAACAGAACTTTTTATGTGTGTAAGCAGCTCTTATAGAAGACATAAAGATATTTTCCTGGAAGACTGGTCTTCTGTTTTTTAAAGAGAGAAGTAGTAGAAGCAAGGTATTTAACTGACTTTAAAATGAAACTTGATAAATTTGTGGAAGGAACTATACTATATGATCGACTGCAGTAGCAGTAACTGGGCTCAGTGACTCATTCCTTCAGGTCCTGTGTTCTTAAGATATGTTTGAGACTAATCCTATCCTTTGCATCAGGGAAAGAGGACTTTAAATTGCTAGATTTTTTTTTAATTTGCTGCCTTTAACATTTATTATGCGCATACCAATACGGGAGTTGAACAGCAGAATTTAATATGAAAAGTTGGTAAATATTTTTGTCATGGGGGTGGAAAATAATATTGTGTGTACCTATGCATTGTCAAATGATGTTATGCTTATTTGCTTGCTTCCTTTTTTTATTAAAAATGCTATGGTAAACAATTGCAAGAGTTTGTTCCTTAACATGTCTCTCATCAGTTATAACTATGCACTCTTGTTCCATTAACGGAAAGTGTTTTGACTGGCTACTTATTTCCAGAAGAAGCTGTTTCAGAGCTGGGGTACGCTACTATGTGCGAGGTATGATAATATAATCTGATATTCAATGACCATTTGAGAAGTCACTCTAACTTCAAGTAGAATAATTTTTTTTTTTAACAATTTATGCTACTAGTTGGTTAGTTTCTGTCAGACTGATGAAAACTTGTGCCATGCCATCATTTTCCATTTCACTCTTAATTTATGTCCAGAAATTTCTGGGACTTTAGTGTGGATCATTACATGTAGATGTGTTTACTTAACAAATTGCTTATCTCCATTTGTTGCTCCCAGAGGTATTATTAAGTTTCTTTTGAGGTAAATAGCATAGTAAAGTAATGCATTTGAAAGGCAGTCATTTTTAATGTTTCGCCAGTTGTTAATTGCTTCACTTTTAAAAGTTTGTACTAACTATAAATCAAAGTGATAAAAAACTTTACAAAAACAGATTTTTCTCATGTATAATGAAATAGAGTTAAGCTGTATATTTACAAAACAATAGTTAACCAGCTCTTGGGGAGGGGGTATAGGTGTGCTAATATCCTTGAAGTCTTAACATTGCTTTTACTGTATGCCTTCCCCAACTGTTTGAGGCTCAGTGGGCAGCTGGACTGAAATACTTCATCCTTAACATACTTTGTATGTTTATGTTTTTAGGTGTATTCATGAGGGAGCATGCATACATATACTGTTTCTTGTTCATTTGGAAAGACTTCATTGCCTAGGCTCTGGCATCTTTGGATATTTAACATTTTAAAAGTTGTGCTCTTAAAATGCACACAGACCCTGCTTTGCTCTGTGGGCTGGCAAAGTATGCCATGGCGGGGTGGGGGGGGGTAGCAAATCTGTCTTCTGTAGAAATAACTTTCCATCTTTTTCTGGCCATTCTGTGGAACTGTTACATTCTGGAAAGACCTCAGTTCTGACTTAAAGTAATGTTGTGACTGGTTGTGAGCTGGAATCCTGTGGTGTTTTTTCCCCCTAATACAGGTATTGATTCAGAAGGACATGCAGCTAACTTTGTTGAAACAGAGCAAGTTGTACACTACAAAGGGAGCAAAGCTTCATTTGTCCAGGTAAAATTCAGTGTCTTATCAGCAGGGATCCGGGTTTTCCATTTCCCTTTTAGCAGGGAAACGTGCAAATTTTCTTCTTTTTGCAAAGAGCCCAGCAAGCTAGCTGAGTTACAGCCTGCAGAGCGCACCCAATGGCATGGTGGCGGAGAGGCGTCCCTGGCTCCCCACCTCAGCTCACTCTGGCCACTCCCAGGAGCAGGGGGGGAGCGAGGACAGCGGTGCCCCTCTGCAGGCTGCACACGCCCGCCCAGCTGGTGGGGGGAGGGGTGGCTCACACACAACCACTGTCGTCACCACTGCACCGCCACACCTCGTGCCACTTGCCCACGACTGGCAGCAGGAAAGCCGTGGTACGTGGC
The DNA here is from genome assembly GCF_001723915.1 of Gavialis gangeticus. Lineage (NCBI taxonomy): Eukaryota > Metazoa > Chordata > Crocodylia > Gavialidae > Gavialis > Gavialis gangeticus. The sequence continues at coordinate 16,700,908 of NW_017729006.1, read as the reverse complement.
GGGGTGGTGATTGCCATATGTGAGCCCCTCCCTCCTCTCCTACCACCTGAGCGGGCATGTGCAGCCCACTCAGCCCTGCTCTGGGCAAGCAGTGCAAGGCATGGCAGTGGTACAGTGGTGCTGGCGGCTGCTGTGTGTGATGTTGGGGCAGCCACTGCCAGCAGCAGTGGCGTGGTGGTGGCCACCGCACCCTGTGCTGCTTGCCCAGAGCAGGGCCAGGGGGGCGAGGGCAGTGGTGCAGTGGCGACCACTGCGTGCAAGCCCTGCCTCTCCCCAGGCCAGGCGGCTTGTGTGTGGCCCGCAGCGGGGCACCGCTGCCTTTACACCCCCCTGTCCCCCTCCTGGGAGCTGGCACAGAGGTGCACTCCTCCCCTCCACCCCCATTCTCGATCTGCCTCCAACCCCTTCCTTCTCCCTCATCCACCCCACACGCCTACCTGCTTGGGGGGGCAAGGGTCTGCCTGTGTCTGTGCCTGCATGTGTGGGGCTAAGGGGGTGTAAGGGGCACAAGCAGGACTGGGGAGGCTGTGGGGGGGGGGGGGGGGGGG
>NW_017729006.1:16694506-16700164 GCF_001723915.1 Gavialis gangeticus | reverse complement strand
GGGAGTGAGGGACATTAGCAGGGGCCAGGGGAGGCCTGTGGTGAACCTTTAATTTTTATCCCAGATTCTGGGGGTTTTTATCAGAGAATTTTGTGATTTTGTTTGTTTTGTTTTTATCGGGGAAAACCAGAATCCCTGCTTATCAGACTGGATTGTGTGACTAGTTAAATTCACAAGGGAAATCGTACTTGCCTCCTGACATGTATATTTATTTAGCTTGCTATACCTGCAACAAGGAAATATCAGGAGAAGGCAACAAGCAGGATTTGAAGTTGCATCTTTTAATTAAGATTCTCTTTCCTCCTTGTCTTGCAGACCCGTGGATCAATTCCTTTCTTCTGGTCACAGAGACCAAACCTCAAGTATAAACCAAAGCCACAGATCAGTAAAACAGTAAATCATGTATGTGACTCTTCAACTGTATGAAGCTTTAATGTATCCCAGGGCTATGTAGAAAATGGCGACAAATTTAAATCGCTCATTTCTGCATATGTGCATTATGCTATTTTAGTTGAAATTGGTATCTAAATTGTGATTGGTAGCAAGAGACTTGGTATTGCAGTATGTCAATGTATTGGCCTTTTTTACTTTCAGACTCCAGTTCAGAGCCTGAATGTGCTCAAGAGTACTAGCATAGTAATTTCATCTGGCTTCTCACTTTTTGTGTACAGTTGGATACATAGTTCAGTGCTCTCTACCACATTTAGCCTGTTCAAGAAAAAGGTCTGTATTTTACTATGACTGATACACTTGTGCTTCCATTAAGATTCCAGTGTCACTTTTCTCTTCCAGATGGATGGTTTCCAAAGACATTTTGACTCGCAGATAATAAGCTATGGAAAACAAATGATCGTTAACTTGGTATGCCTTTTTTCATTGCACCATTTAATTAAATTGTTATTTTTTTTTCTCTCCTTGAACAAATATGATTACTATTGCCATTTTAACTTTTCACAGGTTAACCAGAAGGGCTCAGAGAAACCTCTTGAACAAACATTTTCAAAAATGGTAAACAGCATGGGAAATGGAATGGTCAGGTACATGTAAACAGAAATTGTATATGGATATACATACATCTTAAAAGCCCTAATAAAATCAGGAAGAACAAGAGTTATAGTAACGGTATCATATGGATCATAAAAGTTCTGCAGAATTCTTGTGTCCCTGTAGAGGAGACCAGAGTCATTAAACAACAGGGAAGAAATATGTTTCTAGTAGAAATTAGAAGCATTGTAAACTGTCAGAAAGTATGATCTAGTAAATGGAGGACACACTAAATGACAGACACCAAAAGTAGTTAAACTTATAGCCTGGGTAGAGTAAATGGGCTAAAGGAGAGTGGATATTAAGAGATGAGACTTAGCAATAAATGCCCATGCTCAAAATTAATTTTGAGAGTGTATACACAACAAAAATATGCTCATGTCTAACTTAAAATGATCTTGGTAATCTTCCCTTGCTTTCTTTTTAACCCCAACTTTGAGTGTAGCGGGCGTGTTGTTATAGTAACTGCCATGAATCCATAGCATCTCCCCACAACACCGATCTTGCCTAAGGGATTTTGGCATACCAGTATTGGCAAAGATGTCCATGAGCATAAATGTGGAATTCTTGTTTTAAGTTCTGTAGAAGCTGTTCATGTGTATTTTGGGGGATAAAACAAAGCTAGCAATGTGGTTAGCTTTATTTGTGTAGTATTTATCTGCCTTTAAAGAGAATTATTAGTTGTTTCTTCATTTAGTTAATTCAGAAGGCTGTAATGGAGTTGCATATCACTCCCATTCTGCCATGCCTTCTAGCTTCTTCTGTGTCCTAAAGAGAATGCATTGTGTGCCATAGATGTTCCTATATCGCAAGGGTGGGTAATTGATTTGGACTGGAGTGCCATTTAAGGAGTTTTGGTGAACTCCTCTGCAGGAGCCAGCAGGCTGGATAGGATCAGTTGGCAAGCCAGATATGGCCCGTGGGCTGTATTTTGCCCACTCCTGATATATCATCGTGTTGAAATACAAGGGGGTAAACACTTTTTTTTTTAAGACCACACTTTGGGGACAGATTTTTATTCTATTTTTTGGGGTTAGTATTTGTTTATTTCAAAACTAAGTAGACTGGAATTTTTCTTGTGCGCTTTTCTGCTGCAAATAGAAAATCCAATCCAATTTTGTAGTAATCCAAGTGTAAAATCCCATAGCTTCTGTTTTTTTTTTAAGATGACAACATTGGACATTCAAATAGCTGAGCATTTTTTAAGCCTGGGCACTTGAATCAGTTTGTGGCATTTTATCTGCAATCTTAAATCGTTCACAATTCATCTTCCCAACCTACACAAACAGTCATTCCTCCTACACATTGTCTTGTAAGTCTGGCAGGTTTTTTCATTTGGACTATAAAGCACTTCTGGATGGGGACCATATCTTAGCTGAAAATTTATCAAGCATGTTCACGTTGTATGAAGAATACTCTACATGCAGTGACTCCTAAATCACTCCTTTCTACCTACAAGCAATAATTTATTAACAATTTAAAATAGTTTGTATCAAGTAATTGCACTGATCAGATGCGTCTTTGCTATGCAGAATGTCCAAGGCTCAGTTTCTGTTCTAGGTCTCTAGAGCCTGGTCTAGCAAAGTGTGTGGGTGCATTACCATGGTAATGTACTCAAGATCTGGAGGGAAGAGGTGAGAAATGTTTTACCTGCATTGTTTTTGTCAGAGGTGCACTGAATGAAGTTACTTGGGAAAATGGCAGAGGGAAAGATTCTTCAAAACTTCAGATGAGCGGTTGGATTGCTTTCTAGCACACTTCTGGGAAAATAAGTAGCAAAGTAATTTTAAATTTGCTGAACATATAGCTTCCTTGGTGTACTTCCAGACTGGTAATCTAAAAGTGTAGAAGCTTGTATCCTCAAGATGTACATAGTGATGCTTCAGAAGAGTATAAAAGGCCAGAAAATGCACCCGCTAATACTTTACGGAACCCTGTCTTATTTTTAGTTACTGAATATGGATATATAGAAAAAGGAGGTCTCCTTAAGAATTTACTAACATCAGACATTAGCTGGAATTTAAAGCTGTATTGTACCAAATTAGATTTATATTTTCTGTGACTTTCTTTTGAATAGATATGTAGCATTTGACTTCCATAAAGAATGCAGTCGAATGAGGTGGGATCGGCTCCAGATTTTGTTGAATCAACTAACAGAACAACAAGACGAGTTCAGGTAGGACTGTCAGGCATCCAGCAGTTCTTTAGAATAGTTCTGCTGTATTAACAAAGTTGACTGGTATTTTTTTGTGTGTGTAGGAAGCATACTGGCCTACACCTCAGATGTGTTTAAGTAAATATTTTTAAAGGTTGATGCCTTCAAATCTGTGTAGTCTCTTGTGCTGAGAAGCAAACTGAAAGCTTATGTGGTTGAAAATGCTTCATAGTTTGAGGTACCTCTGAGTAATTGTAGGCAGCTGAGCAGTGTGGGGAAAACTTAATTTGTACTTTTTGGTGAAGGGATTGACTGCTAGGCCTATACCTTGGCTTCTAAATTATATGTAATTTAACAAGGGGTATTTCTTTTTTCAGTATAGAATTTTCAGACCCACCATTTATTTATTGTCATATGCGATCAAACAGTAACCTTCTGTTTTTGTTTAGCCTTTACAAAAGCTAGATGGCAGCAAATGTTTAACTTCATTCAATCATTCCTTTGACAGGGTTCACTTCAGATATGTATTTTCATGTTCTGTATGATTAGCAGTTGCTTAAAGCATTTAGTCTCTAGTTTGCACTACTTCTCCTTAGTCTATGAAGGCAAAATGATTTACTGTGTGGTTCTGCATCTTCAGAGACCTAAAATGCAGACCATGAACTCCAAGCGTTTTGAGAGCTATATACCATATACAGATACTGGCTCTGCAGTATGAGGACAGCCCACTGAAATGTTTGTCTGTTTCCTTTATAACTATAAAACCGTTTACTTAATCTAACAAAGTCACAGCAGTGAGGACTGCAGTCAGATTGCCAAGAATGGTCACTTATTGGCTATGCTGCATATTCAGTGCCTCTGCAAGATGACAAGGAAACGGATATTGAGTTTTAAGTTTAACCACAGCAGTGAAGAACTTAGTATGGAAAGAAGATTGTTTTGGATTACTGAAAACACCATATAAAAAGTGTTTTGTTGTAAAATGGTGCAAGGAGGACCCAGGCATCTACTGTATGCATTTTGATGTGCACATTTTAACATAGTGTACACCTCTAGTTATTTTCTAGTTGATTCTGATGGTAAAGTGGTGACTCAGCAAGAAGGTATATTTCGGAGTAATTGCATGGACTGCCTAGACCGGACAAATGTGATTCAGAGCCTTCTAGCACGCCGCTCTCTCCAAGCCCAACTGCAGGTAAAGATTTTTTCCCTACTATTTCTAATTAAGGAGCAAGGTGTGGATGGAGAGGGGCTGTTATGTCTTCCATCTGGGATCAAATATGCTTGCTTTTTTGTAGTAAGTGTGTGTGCAACAGTTGTTCATTAAGTATTAACAACTTGAAATTTGAAATGTTTAGGTCTTAGTTGGGAGAGAGAGCTCTTTCGTGTGTAAACGTAACAGCTGTTTTTCTCTAATGAAATCCTATGGATGTTTTTGTTCTAGAGGTTAGGTGTTTTGCACGTTGGACAGAGAATTGAAGAACAAGCAGAATTTGAAAAAATTTACAAAAATGGTATGTTAGGACTGAGTTAAATGCCTATTTTGAAGTAAAGTAACATAAAGTAAAAATAGTAGTAATAATGTTTCTCTCTTCACAGCTTGGGCTGATAATGCAAATGCTTGTGCCAAACAATATGCTGGAACTGGTGCCTTAAAGACAGACTACACAAGGCAAGTCAGAGGCAGCATTTTGGGTTTGAGAACAAGACATATAATATAATAACTTTTCATACTGATTTCAGTTTTCTAGGCATACGCTAGTTGCAAACCTGTCCTAAAAGTGTCTGGTAGAAAGCTAATTCTTTGTCTCCATTAAAAAAAAACCACACCAGACAATAAAGCCAACATACTTAACAATTTATTTGCCTCCATCTTCCTAAGCAGGAACCAGAACAGCCACCCCCCAGCTGGGCCCCACTCAGGCCCCAGGGGAGGCACATCTAGGCCAAGAGTTAGTGAGGAACTAGCTAGGGAGCTTCTGGAGGGATTGGACGTATTCAAGTCAGCGGGGCTGGATGATCTCCACCCTAGAGTACCAAAGGAATTGGCTGAGGTCATTGCAGGACCCCTGGCACGGCTTTACGAGTACTCATGGTGCTCTGGTGTGGTGCCAGAGGACTGGAAGAGGGCCAGCGTGGTTCCCATCCTCAAAAAGGGGAAGAAGGAGGACCTGGGAAACTATAGGACATTTAGTCTTACTTTGATCCTAGGCAAGCTGTTCGAGAAAATTATGCTGGCACACATCCATGGGGGGGCCAGCAGGGGTTTTCATGCTTAGGGGCAACCAACATGGGTTCATCAGTGGCAGGTCCTGTCAGACCAACCTGGTGGCCTTCTATGATCAGATCACCAAATCATTAGATGCAGGGGTAGCAGTGGACATAGTCTTCCTGGACTTTTGGAAGGCCTTCGACACTGTCTCTCACCCTGTTCTCATTAAGAAACTGGGGGACTGTGG
>NW_017729006.1:16671388-16694189 GCF_001723915.1 Gavialis gangeticus | reverse complement strand
TAGAAACTATGAAACAAAAACAAAAAAAAAAAAGAGATGCAATTAATTTAACATAGAATATTTTCTACCATGCAATAAAATAGGACATTCTTATTCAGTTTTCTAGTCGAATCATTTGACCCTCTTTGCTTTAATTATATCCGATTTGAAAATCTAATGCCATTAGCTGAAATGTGTTGAGGCAGCACCAAATGGTAGCATCATCCTCTTAGCCATATCAAGTTTGTATTTATACTATAAAAGTAAATGCCTGGATCAGGGAGAATCTTAAGCTCAAACTTCAATATCTTTAATATCTTTTCACTTAGAATGCATCTTTAATGTGTTGACAAACCTTTTTTTTTTCCCACCCCCTTTATAGAACTGGCAAGAGAACTCAGTGGGGCCTAATAATGGATGGCTGGAACTCGTTAATACGTTACTATAAGAATAACTTTTCTGATGGATTTAGACAAGTAAGTAGGTTTTTTGTTTTTATTTTTGCAAAAGGTGGTTAGTAACTATTGTTCTATATCCTTAGTGTATATGTTTCTGTTCCAGGATGCTATAGATCTCTTTCTTGGAAATTATTCAGTGGATGAAATAGAACCTTCCAGCCCTCTACATATCAAGAAGGACTGGAAATTTTTAGCTGTGAGTATTTAATGTATTTGGTTCACATTTTGGAAACCATGGGTGCCTATACACGAGTACAGAGGCTGCTGCTGTGCACTGGAACAGTGACTGTGTCAGAACAGACTCAATTAATCGAGTGTGGCAATTGCCTCGCTCCAGCAGCTTCCTGTGTCTCATGTATCAGCATCCCCATGCTGAAAAAATGGCAGGGGTGCTTGAGCTAAAGTTCAGATAAGCTTTCGTTCAAGTGCCCCCGCTGCCATTTTAAGCACAGGGATGCTGATATACGAGACACAGCAGCACTTTAGAGTAGCTGTCGAAGCCAGACAATTAAAGTGCTGTCCCCTCCCACCACCCCTGGAGCACACATGAAAGTACCCAGTGTCCTTTCTTTCATTTGCTTTATTGAACATTTTTTTTCTGCTTGTAGGGGAATTGAGCTTGGGTCAGGGCTGTTGAACTTCTAAGCAACTAGAGGCTATAAGCCGTATGAGCCACACTGGGGAGGGCTGCACCAAGGTGTGCCACTGGCCCCAGGGCTGAGCACTATGTAGGCTTCCCACCATGGCACTGCATGCCTGTGTAGGTACCTCCCCTGCTGCTGCTGCTGTACTGCTCAGGCACTTCCCCCTTTGCTGCTGCCATATTGCCCTGCCCTGTGGGGAAGGAAGGGGAAATTGTGGGAGGGAGGAAGAGCTTGCAGCCCCCAGCTGCTGTTGCTGCCAGAGCAATAGCAGAGAATGGTGCTTGGGCAGGAGCCTGGGGGCAGCAACTTAGCCCCTTGCTAGCCTATGGGCCCCCAGTTGGACAGGTCTGGTGTTGGTCATCTGTGGTGTTGGTCATCAGCTCTGGCAAAGCTGCTGGAGGACAGAGAGGCCATTTGGCTAGGTGTACCTAGGTCTGTTCTCAGTCCCTTCTACTTACCAAGGAGATGAGGTCTGAAAGGCTTAAGCATCCTCTAAACTGGGGCTGCCCAACTTTCAAGTATTTGGGGACCCTAGCAGAGGCCACACCAGTGGGGGCCAGAGGAATCTTAGCACTTCCTGCTGCCCCACTACATCATATTTTCCAAATCTTTCTGTTGCACACACTCCCAGGTGCCCTGACTTACCCTTGCCTTCCTGGCAGTAGGCTCCTTTGCTGCAGCGTGCCATTTGGGCATACTTGTCTTTGGATTCCCTGACAAACCATTTTATCATGGGACAAAGCACAGTTGTTCAGACCTGCATATCAGTCCCAGGACAAAACCTAAAAAGGTTTAATGGGGTAAGAAGTGTTAACAGTTTGTTCTGGGACATTGTGAAGTGTGTTTGAATGTTTGGTTATCCCAGGATTGTATAACTGAATCAGAGGCAGAAAAGGAGCAGTTCATTCAGCCACTCCCTAAACGCAGATTGGAAGGGTGATATGTATTCATGCCGATCTTGGGACCCTTCTGTTCCAGGACAAATGTAGGCAGTTTGTCTTGGGACAAATGCAGTGGCCTTTGAAGCATAATTTAGACTGCCTTTGAAATTCAGACCAACTACAAGGGTAATTTTAAAAATCTTTGAAGGATTCTTCAAAAGGAAGGAAACTGGCTAACTTAATGGGTTTTTTCCTTTTCTTTTCTCTTCAGTTGCCTATTATTATGGTGGTTGCTTTCTCAATGTGCATCATCTGTTTGCTGATGGCTGGTAAGTTGTGCTCTGGTCCTTTTTTTACATAGTTCAGTGCAATTAACTGTTTAAAAAGTTGTTCAGTAGATACACGCTTGTTTCTCAGTTTACACGAAGTGGTTGTTCAAGTCATAGCTCCAGATTTGAAAATATACTTCTAAAATGGTACAAAGTCAGTTCTGTTCCCTTGGGTGGAGAAGGTCCAGGTGTTTTCATGGAGGAAACAGCAGAAGGAAGGCATCTGATTGTTTATTATAATATGGTGTGATGACTCCATTCTGTTTTCTTGATTTTATGATGGTGACTTGAATGGGGCATTATCCATGGCCCTAAAGGACTTAATTTTTAATCCTGTAATATTTATCATTGGAACAGGATTACTAACCCTAGTAGCTACACCAAATATGGGCTGCTTCTGTTTGTATTAGGTGGCCACTTAATGTCCCCAAACACTGTAGTATTGTGCTCTTTAAACAGATCCAATTGTGCCTCATTTTGCTGATAGGCTGTCACCATTTTGCTGGCAGGTGAAGTATTTGCTATGTAGATTGTAAATCAGTCTTTAAACTTGGGAATTCTCTGCAGAGCTGTATAAATGAGCACTCTGAGTTACTGTAAGTGAACATTTTGCCTTTACTTAACAACAGAACATTAGCTTTTTACACCAACAAAATTATTTTAAAATCTGTCAGCTACTTGTAAGGAAATCAGCAATAAGTGGTATGGGGAAGAAATTTTCCTTTAGGAAGTGGAAAGCTGATCTGAAACTTTGATTCTGGGTAATCAAAGCTTTCTGCTGAGTGTGTTGATTCATATTCTGCTGTCTGACTAAATATAATTCCAATTACTGAGTGGGGGGAAAAAATCACTTGTGTTTGTTTGATTTAACAGGTGACACCTGGACTGAGACCCTGGCCTACGTGCTCTTCTGGGGAAGTGCAAGTTTTGGAACTTTTGCTATCATTCTTTACAATGGCAAGGATTTTGTAGATGCACCAAAACTAGTTCAGAAGGAAAAGATGGACTGAATTTGTGTGTGTGGAAAGCGGCTTGGCATGGAGGACTCCTCAAGCCACACTTGGAGTCTCTACTGACCTGCTTTCCACACCAAGTAGTGGTCTTTTTAACTTTCTTCTTTGCTGGGAGATAACTAAATTATCGGTTTGGTGGTGGTACCTTACAGTTGAGATCTGATTTCAGTTTGTCACAATGATCTTTGGAATATTGCATTAGTTGTGAAGGTTGCCCTCCATAACAAAGTAAGTCTCATGTGGAAGTCACAATGATGCTGGTGTTAGGTGTGTTTTGGTGTATAAATAGGCCTACTCAGCTGACAGGTGAGCAGGGTAGTTCCAGCCAAGCTATGTGATTTTGATGGGAGAGGTCTGCGGTGCTGCTCATGTGTCAACATACCCAGATGTTGGAGTGTTAATATAGACTCAAATCATGTTCTGAGCTAATATAACTTCACTGTAAGAACAGGAAAGTGGAGTTTGCTTTCTAGATCTTACAGTTGAATTTCATTTGTCATAATAGTTGATGTGAGCAAGAGTCCTATTTGTATACATACCACTCTGTTTGCTCCAAACATAAAAAAAAATGTGTATTAATGCTTTGTTTAAAATACGTGTTGTCTTTTGATGCAATATTCAATTAAATCATTGTTAGGGAGGGAAGAATGAGACTGTGATTAGACATTTCTGAAGCAGCAAATGTCGGCACTGCCTAAATATTGCAGTCTTCAGACAATACTGTATTACAGTTTGACAGCTTAAGCATGATTCAAATTCAAATACAAGTTGTCTCAAGATATAAATGAAACCTAAGAATGTAAAACTCCTTCTACTGTGTTTATTGAACCCTTTTATGCTAAAGGTCCAAAGTACTACTGTATTTTAAGAACAGTCACCATAGAGAAGATGCACTCCACATTTGTTTTTTGTTAGTCACTGCTTCTATACATTTTGGGGTAACCTGTGGAAGAAAACTCTGGGGAGATGGACTTCTCTTTAAATTCCATTTTTTTTGCACTTGGGAGCAAAAGCAACTTGCTTTTCATGCATGATGTTGTAACACTTCTTAAAAAAAAACAAACAAATTACTAAGCTACAAAAATAACTTGTATTGGTTATCAATAAATGTGTGTCTTAAACTTAATGCTTCCAAGCTGTATTTAAAAAAAAGATAATCCTAATCAAGGACCAATTTTAAAATTTTGCCATTTTATTTTATATGGTTTCAGGAAAACCAGACATGAAAACTTGCTTAAGACGCTGTGCATTGTTTAATATTTCTTGTAAGTACAGCTGTATATTCAGATTGCAATTATGAAGTTTAAATATTAGAAGAAAAACTAGGGTTAGCACAACTGTCACTGTTGAAACTAGTACACAAAACTGATGCTGCAGTGTATCATTGTGTTATGATTGAAAATATGTACAGTTTTTTTGCAATGGTAATTGTTCATTTTAACCTCAAATGTTTCTGAAGGCCTCTCTGGGTTTTGTTTTTAAACATTACCTGTTATCTGTACATTACCTACACTAGTAATGAAAAAGCAAAATACCTGTCTAGCTTTTTAGATACTATAATGGAAATATCAGTTGATGGTTGAACTGGAAATTTCTCTAACTTAATCTCAGACACAACTGCATAATAGATAAGTGTGCACCATAGCTTAAGATAATGATTGGAAGGTCTCACTAGTGGGGCATTTTGAAACATGGCTCAAGCAAATCTTCTGTGCATGCTCTGTTTAAGAGTTTGCAACAAAGACCAAACTTGAATGGTTAATGTACTTATGTAGCAAGACCTGATGTATGTTTTGAGAGTTGGAAGGGTGTCTCTCCTTCAGTACTTTGCAAAGTGTGTATTTCTAAATTCACATATGGTGTACTCCATAAATTACAATAAAATTTCAATCTTTTCTAGACCTTTTTTGTTCTGTATTCCCTTAGAGGTAAACATTTTTAATTGTTCCTTATTGGCAAGCAGCAGTCAAAAACAATGGAGAAAGGACTAATAAGGGGAAAAAAATACAAGGTCCTACTATTTTGCACTTAATTTTAATGGATGATTAGTATGTGAAAATTAGCATAACAATTCTCTCTCCTTTTTGGAAGCAAGCCTAGAAATGAGTTGGTTATAATAATTCCCTCCCCTTAAGCTTGTTCTATATTGCCTACAGAAGTGTGAGGTATGAAGACTAGTACTATGGTTGGCTCCTTCTACTTTTTTTTTGCTTTATATCCTCTTTTTAACCAAAAACAGGACCAAGAAAGTGACTACTCATATGTCCTGTATCAAACCACTCACTCCTGCAACATTTCAAATTTTATTTCAGAGTTTCTGTAGATGTTTCTGACCATCTGTAGGAGATAGGTGGGGTCAGAGAACTGGAGCATGAGGGGTGCGGGGAGAACTACAGCATCTGACACATTAAATATAAAACATGAGGAGGTGTAGTGGTTTTGAAGGGGTGCAACCACCCCTTCTTATTGAAAACCAGCAGTTAGTATCTGACCTGTGACAGCTTGACTGAAGAGAGGAAATTTATTTCCACAATTTTTGTTTCCCCGACAACTCTTGTTACCTGCTGTCAGGCTCTTGTCCCTTTCTCCCCAAAAGAAAACCCCAATTTTATTTTTTCTGGATTGGTTAAGAATGCCAAGGAAAGGTCTGCACAAGGGAGATATCGCACACAAGGAAGCAAATGAAATTCTAGCTGCCTCGCTTCCCAGCACTGGACCCACAGCCAACTGTGCTAGACTTGAGGAGCCCCCCAGCTAGGGGACCCCTGACACATTCCCAGAATACAGGGCATTCCCTTGCTGAGAGGTGGCTGCATCAGCCAATCAGCCACGAGGGGTATGTCTCCATGACCAATTGGCAGCAAGGGCTGGAACCATAGGACCCTTTGGCCAATCGGTGACAAAGGGTGGAGCCACCATAAGAAAGCCATATCCCTCCTCCCTGGGAGCTTTTCCTCCCTGTGCACTGACCCGGCTTTAGGCACAGCGAACAGAATCACAAGGACAAGTGAATGACATATACTTCCACCAATTAAATGAAAACAGGACGGGGACAACGTTTAAAACAAGGAGGGCTGCCCTCCCCGCTCTTAAGTTTTTTTTCCATTGTTTTAAATGTTTTTTTGTAAGACAAAGTCTTTGGCTGCAGCAGCGTTCGGCAGTGCGGCTTCCACTTGGAAACCTCCGGGTTTCTCCCACAACTCCCATTCATGCCTGTTCTGCCCCCTGCGCTGGGACCCGCTGCTCCCCACCCCCCAGTTGAGCAGAGAAGAGCAAGCAGCCAATGAGGCCGGCTCACCTCCCCCCTGGATTCCAGCTGGGGCACGTGACTGGAGCCCGCCACTTGGGGGCCGAGCCAATCCAGTGTCCGCTGGCTCCCGCTCCGCCCAGGAGCCCACTGCGCACGCGCACCGCTTGCCAGCGTTGCTTGGCCTCCCCCTAGCCAGCAGGTGGCGGCCGCGCGTCTCCACGTACTTTCGGCGCCGCTTCCGCCCATTCATTCGTTAGTAGCTTTTGCCGCTTCCTTGGCGCGAGCTCCTGGCGCGGCCTGGTCTGAGGCCTCCGCACCGGGCTCAATTTTTTTTATCTTTTTTCTCCGGCCGTTTGCTTCCCCCGCGCTTGGGGAGGCCGTCCCGCGGTCCCGGCTGCCGCCATGAAGCTCGTGAGGTGAGGAGGGCACGGATGGAGCCGGATTTAGGAGCAGGCCCCGGCGGCGGGGAGTGGCGCGCGCCAGGCCTGAGCCTTTCCCGTCTCCTGCCTCGCACCCCCAACCCCCGCTGCCCCTCACGGGGCTTCGCGCTCCTTCTCTGCTCCTTTCCTCCCCTTCACCTGCCCGGGTCACACTGTGCCGGGACGCCTGCGAGGGGCTTTGGAGCCCCGCCATACGCGAACATCGCGCATGCGCACACGGCCCTGCGGTCGTCGCTCCCAACGTTCGGTCCAGGGGGGGTCCCGTGGACCGAACGTTGGGAGCGACCGCGGCGCTAGCCCGTGTGTGCGGCGGGGGGGCGCATGCACGCGTGTCCCCTGCCGCAGCAGGGTTGCCGAACTCAGGCAGGGGGAGTCGGGGTGTCCATCCCTGCCTCTGTCATACCTGCGCAGAACTCCCTGGAAAGGGGCTGCAGGTCTCTGATGGATTCCTACATTATTGGGTGCTACTGTGAAGACCCCTAGCATCGTTAACGTGTGCTCATCACGGCCTTGCCATGTTCCATCGTTAGGATGTGTTTTTAACTGTGTGTCAGGCACAGAAGATGAGTGTTTTTAACTGTGGTTCGTTCCGCAGGTTTCTGATGAAGCTGAGCCACGAGACAGTCACCATTGAGCTGAAGAATGGCACGCAGGTGCATGGCACCATCACAGGTAGGAGGCTGCAGCTGCTGCTAAGGCATGGCTGGAAAACCGCCTCTGTCTTCCTGAGCAACTCCACCGCCATCCCTAAATAATGACTTTTCAGGGGACATCTCTTGTGAAATGTCTGGTGGCCAACTTCCTGCGATTGCCCCCCCAAGGACTAGGATAAAGAATGTCAGTTCACATTCTTCTTTATTTGTCTATCGGTGGTGGGTGTTCAGGTAATAAAGATGTTTGATGTAAGGTTAGCAGTTGGTCCAGAAGACAATGAATGGATGTTTTGGACCTCTAATAATCTAGATCTCACCTGAATACAGATTGTTAGGGCTGCCCATAGTGGTCATCTGGACCCTCTCTGGTCTCCTTTACAATAAGCAGCTGTTGCTAAATGCCAGAGTAGCAGATACTTGCAGTTTTTTGGTTGCTATTTAGAATAATAAGTATCTTCTTTATGGGAAGAATAAATCATTGAAAAAATCCTTACCAGTCAGTTCTGTTATGTTCTGTGTCTCCCTCTGACCTTTTGCTCTCATGTGTGCCTGGTGGCCCTTAGTGCTGTCGGCTCTGATTATGCTGCTCGTCTACATCATTTGCTTTCCAGTGTGTCTGTTAACATAACATACTCCTCTTGCTGGAAACTGATGCTTGCAGGCCACGACTCTGTCTGGCTTTACAGGTAGCTGGGCTCTTCTTTATAAGGGAAGGGGCTCTTGCAAGAGCCTGGCTGCCTATAGAAGCCACAAGGGCCATGGAAGCAGAGCTAAGCTAGCACTGACCTGCCAGCTGTTCCTGTAGACTCCCATGAAAATGCTTTGAAGACTCTGGTTTACAGATCATAGATAGTCATGGTAATATATCAAGAAGGAAGAATATTATTTTGTAATATCGTTTAACTTTTTAATGAGTTGTTTCGGGAGATGCTGGGAGCCAGTGGGTTGATCATAAGAACCAGGTCTCAACACACAAGTGGCTGTGGCAATATCCCTCTTGGGTCTTGTCTATACACAGACTTGCACTGGATTAACTAAAGGTGTGTTTACAAAATTGATTTAAACTTGTCCTCCACTTAAAGTCTCACCAACATAGTGAGAATGCTAAGGGGAGAGAGTCATCCCCCAACTCTTCCACCTCATAATTCTGTCAGTAGAAGTGTTTGTGTGCATATAGTTATGCCTGCATGATACATTTTTACATTTATAATTTATTTTACTTTGCCAAATGAATAAACTGTAGCCACACACAAATTTTGATGCAGGTATGGGCACCTGCTGCATGGGTTTTTGCCTCTCTTACTTTGTAAGCATAGCTAAGTGGCAAGACTTTTTAAGTAGCAAAACCTTAGTTAAACCAGTACAGATTTCCAGGGAGCTCTAAAACCTGAGCTGTTTTGCTACACTTGTATCACTATAAAAGTATTTCCAACTTTATCAATGCTTCCAGGTTTAAAGGTTAACTTTTGTATTGCCACAAGCATTCACAGCTGTAATAGTTGCATCTTAACAGTAGTAGCACACTCCCCAGGACTAGCTCCCCTTCCACTTTTAGAGGGGCTAAAATTTTTGTTTGTCTATATCCCTCTTCACTGTAATCCTGTTTTTTTCACAATCTTATATTATTAAGAGAGATTTTTATGCCATGCTGAGAGGGTGTACAAATGTGGACTGTAACACGGTTTTCTTAAATGACTACTGTATGGAACACATCATCTCTTTGTGGTTGAAGCTCCTGGAGATGTAGCTGGTGTTTCAGTCTGTTGGGTTGTCCTTTAATGGCTGGGCCACAGAAGAAAGCAACTTTCTGTTGCTGTGAGCTGAGTAATCGTTTTTTTGCATCAAATGTGAAAGACCTGTGCTGGAGGTTCAGGATTCTTGCATTTTTAATGATGAGGGGAGAGGGGTTGTTTGAAGAACAAATATTAGATTTGCTTTTATGTAAAAATATATAATATAGGAAAGAGTATACAATTGTATATATAGGAAATCCCAGAATTAAGGTTGTCCATTAGTTTTGTCTCCTTATCATAGCACTTACATGATTGGGGTATTCTCCCTGCAAGCTACTGCCTGGATCCAGTGATAGGATGAGCAGTGCTTAAGGAATAAATTAAATTTATGCCGCTAGTGAGATGTGTTGAGTGAGATAGGGGACTCCAGGAAGAGTGGAGATGATTGTGTAGTTAAGGTAGCTGTTTGGGTAAACAGGTGCCATACCTGTTACCTTCACAGTAGTGAGTCACAGTACTTGCACATACTGATATCCTTAAATTTGATCATTCTGCTAGTCAGTCCCTAGTTGCTAGTCAGTGTGGCGTTTGGCAAATTTTATTAACTACATTTATCAAGGGACATTCAAAGATGCGTGACCTCTTTGGCTTAGGTACCGTACAAATACAGAATGTTCTGCTTCAAATAACCTGCAGTTTAAATAGGCGAGGCAGACCCAGACTGCGGGGGGAAAGAGGTACTGGGGCAGAAGCCAAGTGAATAATGTGAGGACAGCAAATGATGATGGTGAATGGTTTTGTCCAGCATAGATGATAAGTAAGCATTTTCCTCATTTTTTTACTTAATTGATAACATAACAATGCTGTTTTAATACAATTGGAATTGTCCAGCATGCTAAAAGTAACTGACTTCTAGGTGCATATAGAATCATGGAAAACGAGGGTTGGAAGCGACCTCATGAGGTCACATCTAGTCCTGCCCCCTGCTCAAAGCAGGACCGTTCCCAACTAGATCATCCCAGCCATGGCTTTGGACTAGGATTCTTCTTTCCTAAAAAGTTTTTTTGTTGTTGTTGGTTTGTTTCAGGAGTGGATGTCAGTATGAATACACATCTTAAAGCTGTGAAAATGACACTGAAGAACAGAGAGCCTGTACAGTTGGAGACATTGAGTATTCGAGGAAATAATATTCGATACTTCATTCTGCCAGACAGCTTACCTCTGGACACCTTGCTAGTAGATGTTGAGCCAAAAGTCAAATCCAAAAAAAGAGAAGCAGGTTGGTTTGTGGCTACATACCCATTTCTTTTCATTACATATTATAAGGATTTTTTTTTCCAGAATATTTGAGTTCTTGAGCTGAATTGGCAATAATTTTAGAAAACGTGGCTAGAATATTTTCACTTCCACATATGGGAGCCTGATGTTGGCTTTTTCTGCAGGATTCTTTGAGAACACATATTTCAGATACATAATAGTACTCAAAAGTAAGTATTTGTAGATGATTCATATTCTGCTAATAAAACTTTTCTCTTAAATTTCATAAGACCTTTTCCCTCTGCGATTTTGTATATGTGGTCTCCTATTACAGAAGTTTGAAAAATATTAAACTAGAAAATTCCAAGAGAAGATTTAAAATTAGCTGGTTATTTACTTTTGAAAAGTTTTCTAGGAGCCTTTTAAGTGATGTTAATCAGATAACAGAAGAGTCCTTTCTTAGAGGATAAAAGCAAATCTTTGGATGCTGTACAGTACGGGTGTCAAACTCTGCTGGCCCCATAGGTCCCCATTCTCCTCGGCAAAGCTGATTTGGCAACTGTTCCAGTCTTTTTGGGAGCTGCACTGTAGGCATGTGCTTTAGCCAGTCCAGTGGAACAGAGACAGTATGTGGTGTGTGACCCAGAGTAGGCAGCGCAGTCCAGCTGTAATGGCCACTGTGTGCAGCATAACTTCCATCCTGGCTGGACTGTGACATCTGTTCAGGCTGCTCCAGGATCTGCATTGCATGTAGCACGGATCCCAGACTGGCTGGTGCATCTGGTATACTGGTGGAGTAGGAGAGGGTCCATGGGCCAGATTTGGCTCGTGGAGCAGCCTCACACCAGGGGCATGCACCATGCCCCATGTGGGTCTGATAAGCCCAGGGCCAGTACTAGATAGAAGGGCGTGTGTTTGGCACCCCTGCTTTCGTGTCTCTAAGATTCTGACTTTTGTAAGAAGCCAAGTTGTATTTAAGCAAATGGGCTTCAAGCTTCAGTGCCTATCTACCAACCTCTTGTTTTTGCAGAATGTGGTTCTTGCTTTTTTCATTTTAGTATTTTTAAGCAAAAAATTGTAAGACGGCACTAAAGTTGTAAATAGTTAAAATTAATTGAAAACTAAATTAAAGGTCAATTAATTAAATTAGTTTTAAATAAATATTTATAAGTAAATTAAAGCTAGTTAAGCCCCACATTCATAAAAAACTTGTTACAACCAGCAAAACTTGGGAACAGGCAGGGATACGCATAGTCTAATAGTTAGTTTGAGACTTTGTAAGTCATAATATCCCGTACTGTTTCTATTTCCATTTCTCTACAGCAGTAGTCATCTCTCTCCTTCATAGTAAATAACACCTTAGGCTGGTTCAGTGAATGTGACATGTAGTATCCATTGGGTAAAGTTCATAACTCAGTTGTTTGGATATGGGGTCTGCCATTAATATGAGTAAGGTGGTTGTAGGGTAGTTCCAGTCTGTCTAGGAAACTTAGGTCAGGCTTCATGCAACATCTTGCCACTCCCTTATCTGCTCTAAGTTAGGGGTGCTCAAACTCCAGCCTGTAGGCCAAATGCCACCTGAAGAGTCACTGCATCTGGCCCACGGGGCTCTGCACACTAATGGCCACTGGTCCCCTGCCACCAAATTTCGGGAAATTTGGTGGCAGGGGATCAGTGGCCATTAGTGTGGCCTCCTTTCCCCCCCACCCCAAATTCCCAAACCCAAAGTCAGTCCACACCCCCTTCCTAGTCCAGCGACTGTGGCTGGATGAAGCCCTTTTTCCCCCTCTGTGGGTCGGGCCTCAGCCTGGGCTACACCCCTCCCCCCTCTACTGTGCAGCCAGATGGTGGCAACCACACTGACCACAGGCACTGGATCAGAGCCACTATCCAGCCTGCAGTCAGTCTAGGTGCTGCCCATCCAGCCCACTAGGAAAAAGGTTTGAGCACCACTGCTCTAAGCAATCTAGTGATCCTAGAGTGAGTTAGAAAGAGTCTGAGAGATTTCTTAAACCTGTGTGTGAAATCTACAATGCAAGAAATTGGTTACATTTTCTTCCTGTGTATAAAGATGAACTCTCTCTCCTGAAAATGATTGAGGTTAGTGTAAAGAGGGTGTGATTTATAAATCAAGTCCAGGTACAAAATAGTACCTTTTCATGGAAATGTAAATCATTGTAGAAGTTGAGTAGAAGTAATTTTACAGTAATTCTATTGTTTCCAAGTCTGTTTGCTAATTTTCAATGCTTTTCTTGTTCCACACAATGGAAAACTAATTACACAGAGGAATTGGTGAAGCAAATACAGTTTAGAGGGCTCTCAAAACACAACTGGAGAGAAAAGTAGATTTTCTTAGAATCATACCTGTTTGTATAAGAGGAAAACAGACTAAGAGGAAATTTCAGAGGAATTTATACAGAGGAATTTCAGAGAAGCATGTTTTGAGCTTTCAGTATTTTCAAGGTATTTACCCTTGCAGTCCATTTCAAGTTGTTGGGACCTTAATGTATAGAGTTCCTCACTACTTGTTAGAGCAAAACATTCAAATCTTTTGGGCACATCCAGTCACTACAATAACAATAACAAATATTAAATATTTTCATGTGTTCATTTTAGCTGCTTCTGCATGGGCATTGAGTTAATCCACCAAAAAGTAGAAGACATGGGTCACATATATATGTCATGCTGCATGTTTGTGCCAGGTTTAGTTACCTGCTGTGCAATCCTTCATTTCCTTCTGTTTGCTTTGTCAAAGACTTTTGGTTGAGGAGAGAATGGAAAAGCACTATTGCATGCCAAAATATTTTAGGCTGTGGTGTATACAGGTTTTTTCAGTTCTCCATATGAGTTCCATAAAAACAAGGAATGTTATGGTCAATAGCCAACTAAGTTAATTAGAAATCCCAGCACGAATGATCCTAAAATGTAACTAGGACATTTCAGTTTGCTAATCCTCCATTAATAATGTTCCTTGCTGATGTTTTTTACAAAGCTAAGCCATTTTTTCAAATCTTGACAGTATTTAGTTTCTCAGTCCATAATTAACCATGTTATGTGCCATAATTAGAACATCCCTGTCAAAGGATTAAATACCCAGTCCCCTTTCCGCAAAACTGGACCCTATCTGTGGCTAGAATGCCATGGCACAATATAACAGAAGTGTTGTGTTGCATATGTGCAAAACGGTTCTAAATCCTATTACATGAAGAGGCAAGATTTTATGGGACGGTTCCTTTTGAAAAACTGCACGGACTCCAGCGTAGCTTCATCAGTAGCTTGCTTACTCTTGGAGTGATCTTGGGAGAAAGATGACACTTCTTCATAGTAAATAAATGTTATGGTTGTGTATTAGGGTTTTTCTTGCCTTTTGGGTGCTGAGAGCTTCAGAAAACATGGCCACTTTATACAGGTGCCTAAATGGGAGATGGCCACTTCTAAGAACTTGGCTTGGCATTTAAATTGCATTATGTAGCTTTGACTACTTACTTACTAATTTGTAATAAAAGATCTTTTTACCCTAGGTAATATGTTTAATTGTAATAAGCAGCATGAGAAGTCTTTAATGATCCCATATCTTGCACATGTAAATTCCAGTTTCTGTGTAATTGCATTTTATCCAAAGGGAGAAAAACAGACTTGTTGGCTCTGCAGGCCCTGTGGCCTTTTGCCCTGCCCCCTGTGTGGCCAGCAAGGCCGCTTAAGGCCAGACTCTGCCTTTGTCGAGCGTCGTCGTCGACGACCGAAGCTGCAATGGGGGGAGCAGAGCAGAGCAGAGCACAGCAGAGCAAACGGGCTGCTTACCTTGCTGGGCTCCTATGGCCCCAGCTGACCCCCTGCCCTTTGGGTGGGGGGCTGGACGCGATCCTCTTCCGAGGTCCCTGCCAGCCAGCCCGAACGTACGAAAGTAAATTTTGGGTCTTTAAGAAGAGGCTGGATGCCTACCTGGCTGGACTCAAATGAGTCCCTTTTCTTGTTTTGGGGTTTTGTTGTTCTCCCGCCCTGGCGGGGGGTCGGGCTAGAAGATCTACTAGGTCCCTTCCGACCCTAAATCTATGAAACTATGAATAAAGCATTCATGGCATTTAGAAACAGTTGTCAAAGGAATGTAATTCCATAATTATCTGAAGCAAAACTGGAGTTGAGAGTGAATTTACACTTTGGACAAAAGTTAAGTTTGAGTTTTGGTAGCATTATATCAAGCTGCAAATTTTGTACGATAGAGCACAATGCTGTTTGCATTTTACCCTTTATTTCAGGATAAGTTTTATACCTAAATAGACTTTAACTTGTTCTTTGTTTGGTTTGGTCAGTTGCAGGAAGAGGCCGTGGCAGAGGTCGGGGTAGAGGCCGAGGCCGTGGCAGAGGAAGAGGCGGTCCCAGGCGATAAATTCCAGAATCGTTTGGGATGTGGTAACAGGGCCTGTTCTAAAGAAAGGTTTTTTTTGTACAGCTTTTGTTTACAATGTCAATTTTTAATAAACACAACTGTGGAAAAAGATGTTTCTTCTTTTGTCAGCCAACCTCCTATGGGGTCTTGTATTCCTAGGAGTGTGGAGGTTTAGTTCCAAGCATGCCATTTTGATGTTTGGTCAAGAAATGGACTTTTTTTGCTAGCATATGCTGTAATTTTACCCTTTGCCCATCTACTGGGTAAGTTGCTTGTTGATACGTTGTAATGATTCTCAATCAAAATGAACCCCTAGTTTTCTTTATAAAACTTCATCATAGTTATGGAGCTTCACTAAAATATGGTAAGAGTTAATACTCTTAAGTATTTGTTCAATGAACATCAAAGCTGACTCTGAAAAGTGTAGATAGAATTATACTTTCTGCTAATTGAACTTAAATTTTACTTCCTTTATCTTCCTTCAGAGATAGAAATGAATCGGGTCTGTAGAACCCAAGGATTGTGGCATCTTGTGATTAAAATTAAATGTTATCCTTGCACATGAATGTGATTGAAGCTTTTGTGTTGGGTGTCTTGGGAAGCTACCACAAGTACATTTTTACAGCTTGAAGGCATGCAGCTATAAGTGACCCTCTAGAAGACAAGAAGTGCATGCAGTACACAGTTACTGAAAGTAGGTATTTATTGTTTTTGGAAACATGAGAATTGACACAGCTAATCCTTAAACCTAAGCCAGGGGTTGGCAACTTGTCATCTCCTGGCCAGATGCAGCTGGCAATGATTTGATCTGGTTTAGGGAATCTGTGGCACGGATGCTGCCCATCCCCTCTGCTGCAGAGCTTGTTGCTCTGCTGTATGTGTGATTACCTTTGCTGCAGAAGGGCTGAGGATTGGCAGCAAGATTAAGTGCAGGCAGCGGGCCACTTTTGAGGGTTGGGGGGTGACACTTGAGGCCTGCAGCAAAGGGCCAGGTTGCAATGGGTGGTCTGCATCAGTGAAAATTTGCCATTGACTCTTACAGGATGGCATTATTTATCTGGGAAAAACTTGCTAGCAACCTTTTTCTCAATAGAAATCCAGTTGATAAAACATGAATGGTAAAGCTATGTATTACTTCAAAATAGTACGCATGGGAAAGAGTGGCTTTCAGACTATTCAGATGTTTTCCAGTTTCTTAAGAACTTGTTTTCATAAGGTGAATGTAGCACTACAGAGTGAGACAATTGTCTAACAGTTGCAGTTAACATGTTGGCAAATGTACACTAATGAGCATGTCATGAGCTGCCCTTCTTTGTGTTTACGTGTCAGAGACGCTCGTAAAGTTGCTGCTTCTGCAGACAAACTTTTTTTTTAAACCACTGTGGGTGCTGCTAGCAGTGCTTTTTTGTAAATAAAACAGACAAGGTTCAGCTGATCTATAAATAATTGCTAAGAATAATGGTTGCTGGGGTCTCCAGAAAGTGCACAGTTTTTGTATCTGGTAGTAAACCTTTTACCAAACCAGTTTTAAATGTTCATGCAACAGTTGATCTGTGTTCCCTCTTCAGTCTCCTTTTGATAAAAATTGCAAGTGCACCTAGTGGTATGCACATTGTGGATGAAGCCACCAGCAGTCCAATAACTGCCAGAGCGTAGCTGGGATAATCTTTTGTAACCAGTTGACCCTGCAAGGAAGAGACAAAATTTTAGCACAAAGCAATTATGTAGCCATTCCTTTTTCTAGCCTGTAAAAAATGAGTCTTAGTTACTACCTGAAGTGTTGGCTCTTTAATTTTGATGGATGGCAGTTTTAAACTCATGCGTGGTTTTGCTAAGGGAAATTAGGTTGTAGAAAGCTTGCAATACACAGTTGGCATTCTGTGAGTTACTGAAGTTTGTCTGCAAGCTGTTTTCTTTATTTACTTTGCCCATTGTCACTAGTTAGAAGATGGCAAAAAGAAACAAAGCTCTTTGTGGTTATGTGGAAATACTTGGTATGGCTCTTGTGGCATAATTTTTAATTATTGGGAAACCTTAATGCTTATGAAAGCCTTTGACTTGAACAAAAGGAAGATTCTTTTCACTTTGAAACTGTATTTCTGCATTCATTCTGGATTCAAACCTGCTGCGCAGATTTTCAGCAAGGCATTTTGATCTCCAGCCCTCAGAAGAACAGAGAAGACCCCATGTTGGAACCAGGAAGGGACACGGGTCAGTAAAAAAGAAAAAGAAATACCTGTGTGGCATCCCAGGCTTGGTACTGCAGTGTTCCTGTGAGGATGTAGTCAGTGATGTAAAATATAAACAGGCTGATAATTAGCAATGGGCTGGCAAAAGCCCACATGATTTTCCAGTACCAACTTGGTTTGTGTCCAATCATCAGATGAAGGTCTTCTTCAAATCTGTTGAAAGAGATTTTGATCTCTCCTGTTAGATTTTTTTCATATAGTACCCTATTTATTTTCTGCACAGGATCAGGAGATGGCAATAACTGAGGAGAGCTAAGGGCCCCTGTTAGGAAAAAGTATATTTTGAAAGAATAGGAATTAAAACAGGCAAACCCTGTTCACAAGTCCAGCCTAAGTAGATAAAAATACTGTGTTATAAACAGTTACAAAGAATAAAACCCTGCAAGATAGTCTGAGTAAAGAAAAATATATATGGCCAGGCCAGAAATGAGCTGGAACCATGCCTAACTGCAGAGAAATTGGCTCACCAGGATCATATAGTAAGATCAAGAGGCATTTAGTGTGCACTTGGCAGAAGCAGTTCACATCAAGGAACAATACAATAGCATCGGGGTGAAAACTGACAACTCTGCTTTAAACAAGTGCGGAAAGTTTCATGAATAGGTCAGAAAGTCAGTGTTCAATTACAGCTGTAAGAGACATGCTTTTGTACCCAATAGAGGCAGAAAACTTTAAGCATATGAAAAAATATGCTTCTAGTATGGTACAATAGTCCAGGGTTGCTTTTGAGAAGCTGTGGACATGCTAAGACATACCACATTTTGTAAAGTGATGAAATGGATATGAACTGCATGGAGTAAATATTGCATTTCTACTTATTTTCCATGGGTTAATTTGCTTTAAAAATGTGCTTCATTGAGAATATAAAGAACAGCACATTGACTGCAGGTGCATGTACTTGTGCTTGAAACGTGCCTTGTTGGCCCATGCGCTTATTAGAACGAATGTGTTTGGCCTGTGCAATACAGCACAGCACTTTTCTTTGCAGTTAGGAACTTTTTTCAGTTATGATCCTTCTCGCTTGTGCGTGTGCTCACTCGGGCATTGTTTTGATCATTCTGTATTGAACCATTTGGTGTAGTAGAGGAATTTAGACACAGGAGGCAGAGCAAATAGGGAATGAGTTAGCCAGGCTGTTCATTTAAACAGCAAGTGCTGTTCACTTAAACAGGCCTCAAAATCATGCTACTGAAGGCAGCAACTTAAGATTTTGTCCCTGATTTGAAGGAAAACCCTGAATAGGAAGTAGGAACATTGAGGAGGCTTTCCTTAAAAGGTTTTCCATTATAAGAGTATCTGTTGGGGTGGGCCTTGCTAATGGACTCATCAGGTTCGAGTCTCAAAGTCTAATACATCTGAGAGTTGCCAAGGCCACTTGGGAGCTACTGTAGCTCAGTTACACTTCTGTGAAGGAGACAACAAAATGGTCTCTTTCCCCCTAGACTTACCTCCTTTCCTAGCAACAAATGCTGCCTCACCCCTACGGCTTATGGGGACAAGGGGAGACTTGCCAAGGAGGTGCCACAGCAGCCAGTTATACCAATGTCATCCTTCCTTGCCTTAACAGGCTGAAAGGGCAGCTTAGCCTTGAAATCTGAAAGAATTCCCCCCGCCCCCCCCATCCTGGGGCAGCTACCCTGGTGTAGAAGTATGTCCCCACTGTCCCTGCCTGCACAGTAACTGTTAAAAGAAACAGGAGCCTGAGCTCTTACCTTCTTAGCCCATAAACATAGCAAACAGCAATAGTTTCCACCAGCACAATGAGCAGCAGAGAGAGGGTAGCTGCATAGTCATTGAATATGTCAAACCAGTAGTTCCCAGCTTTCATGGTGAATGTCAAGCCAACAATACAGTTGATAAAACACACAATACCTATAGGAACAAAACAAACTATTTTAATCATAACCAAAAGGTTAATGTTAGGGGTGGTATCAGAAGATTTATACTGAATAACAGATTCTGGGAGCCAGCCTGGTTTTAATGGTAAGCAATGGTTCTGTTAAGGGATCCAGTTGTATCAATGCCAGATACCTTTGACTGAAAATAAATATCCAGATTAGGGACTTCACTCTGGAGAGGTTTGCACTAAATTGTTGCTGTATGTAACTTGCATCATGAAACATTGAAAACCATCTTGCCAACCAGGTATGTCCACGTTTGGAGAATTATTGCTTTGCTTCGCACACCCACATGCGCACGTGTGTGTACGCATGCACGTGAAACAATTTTTCAAACATGGATGCATACATATATAATGCACTAAAATTGGATATAGTGAGTAATGGTAAATATTCAGGGCACTCATTATAGCAATAACTGGAGAGGCTGGAGGTAGTTTGAATTAGCTATGTTTCTCATTGCTTGTTTCCAATTTTAATTTCAGACACTGTATCTTTGTTTCAACAAATGTGATGTGACTTTGGACTTCCATAGCTAAAAGTTCAGGGCACTTGACAAACATCACTGGATACAGACTTTGTAGGATCCCTGTGAGGAAGTATGGGAGTATAGGGTTTTTTAAAATTATTATTTAATAGCTATCTGTATTTCCTGTTACAACCATGAAGGTGTGGTGTGGCTGCTACTGGATAGGGACAATATTAAGCTTTATATTAAATTATTTCCTTTCAAAAGATACTCTCATTCTTCTGCTCACAATGGTCAATGCTGACCAATGCTGGGTTGTGAGCGAAGCATACTGACTATGGGTCATTTTTGTAAATGCATATAAAAGCATCAGTACATTATTTAATCAAGCATATACCTGCCCCCCTGGCCTTTGTTCTCTGAAATGATGAGAACAAAAAGTCTTTGAATTGCTATGGTAGGTTCTGCTCTGCCTTTGAAATAGCTTAGGAATTCCAAATATAAATGGATTATTTACGAGGGAAAACTTGATCAAAATATGTGCTGAGGTTCCAAAAGCTTAGATCACATTTTTGATGGAAGCCTCTTGCGATTTTTTTTCCAAGCAGCAGCATAACTTCAATGCTAGAAAATTTCTAAGCCAATAATAAGATCAGAGAAATTCAAATAAATAGAGACTTCTGCATGCTTGAGCTAATAACTCTCACTAGGATGCCGTGAGACACCTTTCTTTAGGGTGCTGCACGATATTAGCACTTAAGCATGCAAAAGCCTATATGTGATTTACAAAATAATCCATAGTATCAAAAATAATTCTGATGTGTTGTGGTCTTTCTGGGGTTCTTGGCAACAGGCAAATTTTTTTTCTTTTTTGGCTACAGAAAAATAAGTGAAAGCTAAGAGTTGGCATTTTCTGAGGGGTACCTTGAATCTAACCAGGTTGTGAACCCCTGGCTTAGGCAAATCAGTTTGAAGTTCATTCTACTAATCGTATTGATCAGTCTGCCTCCATATGTCATGAATCTCTGCATGAAACATGATGATCTCTGCAGGGCTTAAAGATCTATTGTTGACAAGTACTGTTTAAGAGCACAGCATTACTGCTGTTTTCAAAAGCAATACAAGACTTAAGAGAACATATTTTATGAGTTACGACTTCTAACAATTTTTGAGAAACTTCAAGCACCATTCTGGAAAGTAAGCAAGAACTGCACCAGCATGTGAAACATGCATTTCGGAAGCTGTACCTCATGTAATGGACAGAGATGTGGGGATGGATTCTCTCAGCCTTTCAGTGCCTGAGCTTGCAAGAGGCTGAATGCCTTCCATTCCTCTGTGTCCATGGAAGTCATGTTCACTCAGAACTTTGTGCTGTGGGCTTCCACATCTCTGTGATTATGTATTCAACTCTTACCCAGCCTAAGCTTCTACTCTGTGTGGGTAGAAACACTTTGTTCCATCCAGGAAGAGCACACACCAACTGCAAATGCTTCCTCCACCTGACTAAGGGTTTTTAAACCCAAAAGCTTGCTAAGAATTTTTTTCCAATTAAATATTTAATTTGGTTTAATAAAAGATATCAGATTCACCCAAAGAACCTTATCTGACTGTCTACAGGCATATTTTGGAATGTGGAGGCATCTTACCTGAAATGACTTCTTTGGGTAAGTGGGTGGAAAGGAACTTGCTATCAGTCAAAGGAGTGAGGATAGCTGCAGTGTTTCCCAGCATGCTGCCAATGCCCAGCATCAGAAGCATAAAAAAATACAGCACTGAATACAGCTGAGACACCTCCATGTTCTTAATTGCTTCCGAATAAACTATAAATGCCAGTCCGGTTCCCTGGACAGCCTGCCAGTGGTAAGAAAGACACAGCATTGACAAAAGAATGATCAATTATTCAGCCAATAGTCCTGTTTATGTTCCCTGATTAGTAGAAGTTAAAATATATGAGTAGACAAAAGAATATGAACTAGATAGGAAAATAATAGCCTTAATGCCTAGCTCTGGTACTAACACTTTTAAACAAACAATAAATGAAAACCTGGCTGAGTTAAGGCCAGATTTTGCTACTCTTACTTGTGGTGAGCAGTACATTTCTCTTCATGAAGTCCCAAGAGAAGCACTCAGTTAAGTCCTACTCAAGCTTGCTAAGGACCATGAGAATCTAGTCCTTAATAATGACTGATGTTTCGCATATTGAGCTAACTTTGATCTTTGTTGGCCTCTTAATTATGCAGAATTAGCAAAGTCCACCACACCACCAAGAAAAATAATGGAACCAAATTCTGTGATCCTTACTCATGCAAGTAATCTGAAGTAACACATGTAAATCATAGCTCAACTTGGATTTAGAAACTTGAGTAATTCCACTGACGTCCTGCATTACTTCAAGTGTAGAAGAGGTAGCCCAGTAGCTTCAAGGGGCCTTCTAACCTGTGTAAGAACTATTTGCGTGATTAATCATTGCAAGATTGATGCTAACAAAACAACTGGTGCTAACGAACATTGACACTAACGACAATACTTGGCAAGTTTCATGTTGAAATTTTTGGACAGACATTAACGTTCTCAAACACCACCATGAGGTAGTTGTTCCCAATTTTACAGATGAGTTTAGGCAGAAGTGTCAAGACACCACATGCAGTGTAGTCAGACATGGGTTCAGAAATATGTCATGCTTTTCTGCAGGCAACATGGCAATGCTCTGACTAACCAATAACTAATAGTCAACTAATAGTAATATTAAAAATAATATTTTGATATAATAGTAATAACCAACTAACAGCATGGAAACAAGACACTAAATAGTGTGGGTATGAGGACACAGCTTTGTTTTATACCATTTGTTACTGGAAATGCACAGGAAATATTTGCATCGCTTTTGCTATCGTTCTATTATGAAACTGTCTAATGGGTTCAGTGAATTTTTCAGGGGCAGCCAGTCTTATATAGAAGCATCCGTAAATGTTGCCGGACAGTAGATATCGTGTCTGTTTTTCTTCTCCTGTCTCGGAAACTACATCGACAGTCGGCAAGTAAAGTGGTTGTGTGTGACTCTTAACAATTATGATCTTGCCAAGAATCATTAGCTAAGAGGTTACCCAATGCTTGTGATGTATGAAAACTATTACTCTTCTTTATGTATACTCTTCTTATAT
>NW_017729006.1:16661732-16666388 GCF_001723915.1 Gavialis gangeticus | reverse complement strand
TAGTAATAACCAAACTAACCAATAACTGTCCTAGTTAGGCATCAACCACACGCCCTAGCAACATCTTAAAATTCATTGCCATGCCTAATACTGTTCACTACTTATCATAACACTAACGGTGCTAGTTGGTTTAGTGAAAAGCTAGGGGCAGACTGGAGTGTATTTGCCCCACAAGATATTCTTGTTTAGCTAAGAGTTTGCTCCCTTGGCCAGTGGAAAGCTGATGCTTCACAGTATAGGGTGATAGCATAGCCAAGTCCTCCAGCATCCCAGGGTAGACTCTTCTCTGGCAAAGCAAGTTCCTAGGGCACTGTTTTTCTCCTCTGCATAACTTGCCTTGTGGATGTGAAGCAGATCACGTGGTGTGACAATTTCCATCTAGCAACATTACTATCTGCCAGAAGTATGAATTAATTAGCTCCCTGGGACTAGGTGAGAAAGGATGGTAAGGGAAGAAGCCCTGTTATAGTATTTCTTCCATCCTGCCCACTCTTTTAGAAAAGTTCAGTGTCTCGGGACCAACTTGGAGATGATCATATATTGGTTTTAGATGTCTTCACCTTTATGGCTGGTTCCCACAATTCATTCATCATTTAGACCATCTATTAAATTCAAAGAGTATGCCCACATTTAAAATTTACATGGGGCCTACCATAGCAGATTGGTGTGCCATTTTTTTCAATCCATCAGAGAGGTGTCGGTAGACCTTAAAATATGTTAGTACAACCTACATAGGACACAGGCTTCATGTGTGTAGGCAAGGTGTCATAGGAATGGCTGGAAATGAGAAAAGGATTCTTTTTCCAGCCAGGAGTGTGGGAAAGTCTGTACTTTTCATTAATTTGTTTTCCCAACCTAGTCATAGAGTGCATTTCCTGGGTGTGTCACAGCCTTTGGTAAGGCATAGTGTATAAACTGCCCTTCCCTTGGAGTTCTTGTAGGATCTGAGCCAAAATTCCCTATCTGTTCCCTTCTTACCCCAGAATATTGGTTGCTGTCTTATACTGTAACAAGTTATGATTTTATGACAGTCAACCCTAGCCTTTTCTGCTAATAGCTATATGTGTATGTATCCCAAAATATAGAAACATCTTCCTCTAAAGCCTGCAGTCTGTTGCCTGTTCTAATGCTTGTTCACATTATCTAAATGCACCATGTATCATCACACTGAAGTCATCTACATAAGAGTAATTTCTCATTCTTTCGACTCTACCATAGTTCTGACTAGGGAAAAGGAAACAGAACAAAAAAAAAATCCATGCTGTTACATAAAGCAACAAGTTACCGTGTCTAGTTCAGCTTCCAAACTGCAGTTTTTAATCTGTGGTAGTAATTTTACATATTCATTTGGGTAGGTCACCATGAGCTGCTCTTTCATATGGTTGAGATTGTCTGCAGTTAAAAATCCTTCTTCCAGATCGAAAGCATTCATTAACAGTAGGATCACCCTGTAAAGCCAAGATAATACAGTTTCTTTATGTGTGTGCTAGAAGAGATGTCCTAGAAGAATTCAGTAGTGGAATTGGAAGCGTAGTGGCTACAGTTTCATTTAAATTAGAAAGACTACTCTATTATAGTGCACAAAGACAGGAAGGCTCTTACAGAAGTATTGTTGTGTTTACTCTAACCAGGCCAAATGTAATTTAAAAGTACATTTGTGAATTGGAAGGAGAGAAAACTAACTCTTGGATGTCTTTGAAATGTATTCAGTTTGAATCAACCAGAAGTTTTTGGGCTGATACCAGAATTGCTGGGAGGAATTCAATGGCTTACTGCATGCAGCAGTTCAGACTAGATGATGATAATGGACCCCTGTAGCCTTAAACAGTTTTGTACACATATGATGTGTCTAGATGAGACTAATTCTACTACGCATTAGCGTGGCAGAAAAAACCCATGCTAGTGCACTAATACACAGTAGAATTAGTGCCAATTATGACTCATTAAATTAGTACCTCTAATTACAAGTACTAAACTCAATACTTTGTAATTATAGCACATTAATTAACATGTAGACATGCCCATATGCAACAAATTCATTATTCCTATTTTATGCTTAGCTCTGTTCTTTCCATGTTCAACAGTAATTGCTGTGTCTTAGGCTGGGCTGGATCCTCAGCAGGGTTTTCCTCGTGGCACTGTGGTATCTATTGCTTCAGAGAATCTATCCCTCTGTCCTTTTTTTTTCATATCTTTTAAGATTAATTTCCTATAGCAACTATTAATGTGCCTTTCTGATAAAGGAGATGCATGGGAAGTTGGTGTGGCTTCTGCTGTGATCCATAATAATAAAGCACAGACCCAAACTAAAATATAATAGTGCCTGGTCACTGGAAACTTGAATGCACTCAACAATTCTTGTTTAGGGTCTGGTCCTACAATATCCAAAGCATCTTTTGTCAGGCGTGGAGTACCCCCAAGTATTAAATAGTGGTCAACAGGAGGTAAGTCAGCCTAGATCCCAGCAGATAGTACTCTGCACTTGAGGAGCATCATAAAGCTGGGGAAACGCATACTTAAAACGTTGGAGAAAATCAGTCTTCTTGGTTTAAATGCACACCATTCTCTGTTGGTTGGACTACAGGATATGGCAACAAAAAGTCACTGTATTATAACGACGGAAATGACACATCAAATCAGCATACAAGGTTCAAATCTTGGGCTTTGGAATTCAGTTCTGAGATCAAGTTTACAGCATTTCTCATGCCCCCCAAGTTTCATCCATCAGCTGTATCTCCGCCAGGAGGTTTATAACACCAGAACAAAATTCATCTGCTTACCCCAAGAAGTAGGTGAATTTTATTTCACTGTATACCACAGCAGCGAAAAAAAGAACAGAAGTTCTGCTTCTGTAGTCTTTTTAGTGGGAGCTAGATCAGGGGTGGGCAAAATGTGGCCTGGGGGCCAGATGCAGCCCACCAGGCCATTCTATCCAGCCCATGGGGCACCCCCCAAAATTAAGAAAATTAATATTTATCTGCCCCTGGCTGCCTGTCATGCGTCCCTCAATGGCTTGCCAAAACCCAGTAAGTGGGCCTCCACCTAAAATAATTGCCCATCCCCGGCTAGATGTAGCTGTAGCTGTACTTCCTATCATCAGACTGAAGGTGGCATGCAGTGGCAAGATATTTAATGGTAAGAAAGAATCCAGATTTAATTACTGTAGGTGGTGAGAACAGGTGTTTTTGAAGACGAGACTCTAAATCCTCAGAGGACAGAAGTCAAGATGGTAATTTTTTTCAACCAGGTGGTACACCGTGTACATCTGGCAAGCTTGTGTCTAGGACTATGACGCTGAAAATTTTGCATTTGTGGCTTGTGTCTATCAAATGAGCTGTGAAGATAATTCATAGCTGCTGAACTAAGTGCCAGATCTGAGCCTGGCATTGGATAATTACTGGCACAAGTACTCAGATTTGTGCTCGCAACTGAAAGGTGGCAACATGTTGGCAGAGTTGTAACATAACATTTAAAGTTGTAAACTGCACCTACAAAATAAAGGCCTGCAAAAGTGGAAACTTTGCATTTTCTAAACTTCCTGCTTTGCATCTCAAACCTTCTATGTTTGTAGGATTGTTGCCCTATTCTTTCCTATGTCCTTGTACCACAATAGCATTGGACACTTTCGATTCTGTGTAATGTCCAGCTGGGGAATCCCTGGCACCCATACCAGGCAATATGAAATTTCAAGTGGGGATGGAAGTTCTTTGTCCTTGTGTCTAAACAAAGGGTTCCCTCTCATGTGTCTTCTATAACCAGAGCCATGAGACATTTGATTCTATTACATGAAAATGTACATCTAGGAGTTATTTTTATTTCTCAAATATAGGCCTTTTA
The DNA here is from genome assembly GCF_001723915.1 of Gavialis gangeticus. Taxonomy (NCBI): domain Eukaryota; kingdom Metazoa; phylum Chordata; order Crocodylia; family Gavialidae; genus Gavialis; species Gavialis gangeticus. Next base: position 16,662,551 of record NW_017729006.1, on the reverse strand, counting down.
TTAAAAACACCGACTCTGTTTTGATTCAGGGGTTTGTGATGGAAGAGGGGAATGTGCCTTTCTGAACTACCAGACTTTTTTCCAGTTGTGAGGAGACTTTAACAGGAGTGGCAATGATAAAGCTCTTCCTTAGTTTTCTAGAGTGCTGCTTAGCCATTCCGTTCCTGGTACTACACCTATCATTACACAAAATCAGTGTTGTGATGCCAAATACAGTCAGCAGGAATCCACCTCCATTCTGCCACATGCATTAGACTTCAAAACTTGGCTCACTGAAGGTAGGAAGACGTTATCCATCTTCACTGCAACATTAAACCAAAGGGTCTCATTACAACACAGTTGAATTTGGCAGATTGGACAGATCCTAAAGAGGTCCATACTGCTGAGCTAAACTCTTGTACTTCTAGATTAAGTACCGTCAAAAAGCCCAAGGCTGAATCGATTCAGTCTTTGCAGGTTAGTCTAAGCGGCAGAGATTAAACTGAGAAACAATTGGACATACATTTACTTTTGATTCAGGAAATGCAGCCACATGCCTGCTCAGGCCAGAGGCTGGAGGGAGCTAGAGCCATGCCTCTCTGACATGTAGCCAGCATAGGCTTTGTGCTCACTTCCTCTTCCTGCTGCCCCTGAGGTCTCTGAGATTTGCAGTCCAGACTCACAGCAGTAAGAATCTGCAGGGTTGCCTATCACTTCCTCTTCCTGCTTCCAGGTGCCTCTGGGATTTGTAGTCCACAGTCATAACCAACATACATTTGAGCAGAGGAAGGGGTGTTTAACCCCCATCCCTAGCCCCAGACCCTAGCTGGGGTTTGCCTG
>NW_017729006.1:16655749-16656732 GCF_001723915.1 Gavialis gangeticus | reverse complement strand
CCTGCCCCCACATCAATCCTTCCATGTTGGAACAGACAGCCCAGCCCAGGGCTGGAAAGCATGCTGGGGACTGTGATTTAATTTAAACCAGATAGAGCTTTAACATGGTTATACAGATGTTGGTGGGTGCCACTTACATTGTGATGTTGAACAGTGTTGAAACAAGTCGAGGGAACAATGCCTTGGGACCTGGTCAATGAACTTGCTTACAAGTGCATGTGAGCCTCTGAACTCGTGTGTCAGCCTGTAAACCTGGCAGACTGAAAACCTCCAATCTGGGCTTGGATTTCATAGATGTTAGGGCTGGAAGGGACCTCAGCAGATCTTTGATTCCAGCCCCCCTGCCCCAGGGGCAGGAAGTCAGCAGGGGTCATAGGATCCCAGCAGGATAAACATCCCAGTGTCTCTTGAAGGCGTTCAAAGTAGGTGTTTGAACTACCTCTGATGTCAGTCTACTCCAGGCCTTGGGGGTTCAGATAGGAAAGAAGTTCTTCCTTAGGTCCAGACTGAAATGGTCACGGAGGAGTTTGTGACCGTTCAACCTTGTCATCCTTTGGGGCACTCTGGTGAACAGACATTCCCCCAGATCCTGGTGGTCACCCCTTATAAACTTATAGACAGCCACCAGATCACCCCTGAGCCTGTGCTTTTCCAGGCTGAAAGTCACATAGCTCTCAGCCTCTCATCACAAGCTCTGTTTTCCTGACCTCTGATCATGCGTGTGGCTCTCCTCTGGACTCTCTCAAGCTTCTCCACAGCCTTTTTAAATTGTGGAGTCCAAAACTGGATGCAGTACTCCAGCTGCGGCCTCATCAAGGCCGAGTACAATGGGAGAATGACATCCCAGGATGGGAGAATGACATCCCAGGATTTGCTTGAGAAGCAGCTATGGATGCAAGCTTGCTTAACTAGCTGCAGCATCACATTGATGGCTCATGTTCAATCATGACCCCCAAATCCCTTTCATCCATAATGCTAGCCAG
>NW_017729006.1:16599717-16654900 GCF_001723915.1 Gavialis gangeticus | reverse complement strand
CTCTGGACTCTCTCAAGCTTCTCCACAGCCTTTTTAAATTGTGGAGTCCAAAACTGGATGCAGTACTCCAGCTGCGGCCTCATCAAGGCCGAGTACAATGGGAGAATGACATCCCAGGATGGGAGAATGACATCCCAGGATTTGCTTGAGAAGCAGCTATGGATGCAAGCTTGCTTAACTAGCTGCAGCATCACATTGATGGCTCATGTTCAATCATGACCCCCAAATCCCTTTCATCCATAATGCTAGCCAGCATAGCACTGCCGAGACTATAAGCATGCTGTGGGTTTTTCTTCCCCAGGTGGGCCACCTTGAATTTTTCAGTGTTAAACACCATCAGGTTCTCATCTGCCCATTTCCTGAGCCTGTCAAGGTCAGCCTGGATCACCCGCCTGTCCTCAGGTGTGGATGCTTTACCCTAAAGTTTGGTGTCATCAGCAAATTTGGCCAGTCCACTTCTATTAACCTTATTGAGTCATAGAAGGACAGAGCGTGCCATTCCTTTTATCTTGAATGTTATTAGTTTCAGTATCTGCTGCAGTTCATTTTTTGGCATGTGAGGACCTGCATTTCAAAGCTGCTATTTTGGTTCATTTTCCCTTTTCTTGTATGTAAGATCTAAGGGTGAAAAATTAGTGAAAAGGTTTCTTACTTGTTCAGGCAGTTTTCATAATTGAATGTTGCCTTAAAGCCATAGATGGAGAAAGTCACAATACTGGCAAATATTGATGTGGAGCTGTTAATCAAAGAGACAATTATGGCATGTCTCTCACAATTGTTGTTTGGCTCATTGTAGCTGGCGAAAGCTATCAGGCTTCCAAAACCAAGACCAAGTGAGAAAAAAATCTGAGTAGCTGCATTAATCCAGGCCTTTGGGTTTGCTAGTTGCTCTAACTGTAAAACAAAAGAGTGAGAACTGTCTGATTAACACAGAAGTGGCCTTGTGCTCATTTGTGGTCCATCCAATGCTCTCTCACTGTAATATCTAAGGCAAGGAGTAACATCTAAGCATCAAGTAGGGAGGAATCTGGCTTATGTACTTGATTTTGCTTTCCACCATTTATTCTTGCAGCTTTTATTAAAATTAATTTAAGTTTAACCTGTTGAAGTATGGAGGGATTTGGTTATGTGTATGGAGGCATCTCCAAGGTTGAATGTTTCAAGGATAAATAAAATGGGTTATTTTTATGCAAGGCCAATTCTTTGTTGGAGTAGATGGGTTAAATACCTGATTTTAAATGGAAGCATGCCCATCTACACTAGCAGATAGAATTTGGCCTATAAAATGTTCAACAGTGTTTGAGATCTTGGGGTGAAATATAATCTTTTTTATAAACCAAGGGATTAGGTTGAAATTTATGCCATATATAAACATATGCCCTGTATGGCAGGAGATTAAGCCTTGTTCATTTGTTATGTAACTCTGCTGAATTCAGGAATTAATTTTGTTCAGTGGTACTACTCACTTTATGAATGTAATACACCTTAAGTGTGATGCTTCTTTCTCTGGATGAAGAAACTAAAAACACAAGAGTGATGTGTACCAGTGTATTCTCAGGAGTCTAGGTTAGTGTTTCTCAACGAAGGTGATGCAAAATATTAGCACTGTTAGGGGTGTAAATACCTACAAGCTTCACAAGATAAACCCAGATATTTCAAATAGGAAATCATAGAGTCAGACATTTTGAATTGTGGTCTTTTTGATTTTTTTTGCAACAGAAGAATTGTTCTTTTTTTTCCATAGGAAAAACACAAGTGAAAGTTAAGAGCCAGCATTTTCTGAGAGGTGCCTTGAGTCTAAAAAGGTCAAGAACCACTGGTTTAGATGCATGTAATATGAGCCCCAAATTACTATTATGAAGATGTTATGGAAAACAAAAAAGTTATATAAGAAACAATGCAGATATAACCACAGAATTTTGTTAAGATTTCAATGTATATTTTTGTACCTTTGGTGTAAACATATAAACCAGTCCATTCACAGCTCCATGTAGTGTTAGTGCTTTAATTAAGTAGATGAGGAGGACAAGATATGGCAAAGAAGCTGTTAGGTAAACAACCTGAAAAAAAAAAAAGGTAAATTAATTAGAAAGCTGAGATACATGGCTATCTCTCTGCCAGGACCATTTCTTGTAAAACTGAAAACATTACTAATGTAGCTACAGACAAAGTGAAATTGCACGAGACTATATCAATCCTCATCCTCCAGGGCTTAAAAGGATTAGGAGCAGGGGTCAGGAAGAAATTTCTATTCTGGAACAGCATTGCAGCACTAGATGTTAAGTATCAGACCATAACTTGACCACGGGAATATGGCCTAATCTGGTCATTTTATTATATATGCTTTTGGGGTTTTTGTTCTTTTTTCCTGTATAAAACAGTAGTAAAGTCCTATTTGCTATCTTATATCTAAATGAGTGCTTTCAGGTCAAATGTGGCTTCACAAAAAATGAGCTTTTATTTAATATCCTTGGTATTATTTTCACAATTTTAATTTTTGTAATTATACAGGAGTTTAAAACAACATTTTAAAGCAACAACAGTAGCAAATTTTTCCTGCAGTATTTGCAACCTAAACTTTTGCTAGATTAACTAAACAAAACTAAAATTAATCAAGTTTCACGCCTGTTCTGAGAGAAGTCTGACAAATATAAAACAAATGCTGCTTCAGCAAAAAGCAAATTAAATTTTTCCAAGCTCGTATTGATAGCTTATTTCTAACTGAGGCAAGGAAATCTTTTTTACAGGCAGTCCTCAACTTACAACTTTGTGGTACAACATTTCACATTTACGGTGTTTATAAATTGACACCGTTTCAATTTTCTGACTTCAGTTTCAACTTTACAATGCCTAATCTGATACCATACCACTTTACAATGTTTAATCTGATGCCACACCACGCCACCGAACAAGTTCACTGCGTTGCCCATCTCCTTAGAAATCATCTGTCCAAACTTCTTTGGACGCTTTCTTTAAGAAAGCAGACAACACCCCAGAAAAACCTGCAGCCAAGACTCCTGAGAAGACTCCAGCCAAGAGCCCTTCAAAAAGTCCAGCAAAATCACCTATTTTTTTGGAAGTCCTTCCAAATAAATATGATTGCTATTTACAGTATAAATACATTAATGTAGCTATACCAATTACTCATCTATAATTGACTGAGTACAAAATTCTGGGTTATTTTTGGTGAAAATAGAGTATTGGGCCTTGGTTCAGGAACCAATCCCCCACTTATAACATTGTTTTCAATGGGAAAATTGGTTCAGAGTTACAACATTTCAACTTAAGATGTGGTTTCAGGAACCAATTGTGTCCGAGGACTGCCTGTATATCCTTTCTGTTACCTTTTAATAGGCCATGAGTCAAGCTGTGTCTTTTAACCTAATGCTAACATACTTTAAATTAGGCTTGTCCAACATATGGCCCGCCAAGACATTTTCTGAGGCCCGTGGTGCTGCGATGGGAAACAAAAGTAAACACTGTTTACTTTCATTCCAACCCCTTGTCCCTCCCCCAGCTTCCTAATGGCTGCCGAAGGGCTGGGGAAGGGACAAGGTTCCCACATGTAACGCGTCAGCTTGACGTTGCCGCTGCGGTGCATGTTGGAAGAGGAGTAGCCATGTGCCTCTCGGGACAGGATGAGCCCAGCTGGAGCAGCAGGGGCTGAGCTGCACTTTCCCCCTACCTGCGCCGGTCAGTCCCGAGTGGCACACAGCGCTGCTGCTGCCTCTGCTGGCTGATGCCGACCCGGGCGGGTCTGTCCCATCCAGGTCAGCACCGGCCAGGAAAAGCGGCATGCAGCTGAAGCTGGCTTCCCACGAGCTGCTGGGGATGGGAGGAGCCCGGCCGGGTCTGCTCCAGCCAGCAGAAGTGGTGGTGGAGCCATGTGCCGCTCAGGACAGGACGGGATGAGCCCAGCCGGAGCGGCAGGGGCTGAGCTGCATTTTCCCCCTGCTTGCATCGATCACACCCGAGCGACACACGGCTCCACCGCCACTTCTGCTGGCTGGTGCAGACCTGGCCGGCCTCCTCCTGTCCCCAGTAGCACGTGGGAAGCCAGCTTCAGCTGCATGCTGCTGCAGATGGGACAGACCCGCCCGGGTCAGCACCAGTCAGCAGAAGTGGTGGCGGAGCTGTGTGCTGCTCAGGACTGACCGGCGCAGGTAGGGGAAAGTGCAGCTGAGTCCCTGCTGCTCCAGCTGGGCTCATCCTGAGGGTTCATTTCATGTTTGTAAAATGCTTGGAGAGCCCCACATAGATGCACTGCATAGAAATGCAAAATATATTTTGACTTATTTGGTTGGCACCTTGGGCTGAGACTTTCCAAGCTGAGTCAAAAGACCAACTTCTATTAAAATGGAAGGGATTTAGAGACCTCCAAATCTTTTATGACAACTTTGTAACATGCCCATCTACCCTTTTTTGCAAATCTCAGCCATAGTTTGGAAGCTCAGCCAAAGAACATAAGAGCTTCTGAACATAAGAGCATAAAAAGTGCCATGCTTGGTCAGCCCCATGGTCCATCTAGCTCAGTATCCTGTCCCAAACAGTGGCACGGGTGGATGCTATAGAGGGAGAGTTTTGAACTGGTTAGACCCACTTCCTGCAACTTCATTGGTGTCAAAGGTCACGTGACATCACTTCCTGATGTGATACCACTTCCTGTGAGGTCTCTGAATATGGTTCGTGGGCCCACTGAGTGATAAAAAGTTCATGATCTGGCTTCACATTCAAAAAGGTTGGGCACCCCTGCTTTAAATGGAAACAAACCAAAAAAGATGATCTAATTGATTTGTCTCTGGATTTATTCACATGGTTATTCCAAAATTGATATATAAATGCTACTATAGAAAAAATAAGATAGCCCAGTCTAACTTAGTTCACCCAAGGAAGTGCTCTACAAAGACCAGGCTAGCCCATGAGTGATGTAACCAAACATCTGTATACTTTTGGAGTGCAGCCCGGGGGCCAGGAAAGTCCAGCTGCTGGCCCCCACCCTGGGACTGTGCTTTTCCTACCCTTCCTCCCCCACTCCCACTCTGTCCAGGCCATTTTTAGCCCTCTGGCCTACCCAAACGAACAGTCCCAACAACCCCCTGTATGACACACTAGCTCCCTTCCCCACCCCAATGAACATGCGTACAAGTGGGACCTGATCTATAATCACATGACTTAAAGTAAGTCACATGACCATAGATTGGGTCCTGGGAATGTCTGTACGTGCCCTAAAGATCTGAGGAAGTTTACAGAGTGAAAGCTTCTGGAAGAGATACACACTACACTCTGGAGCATGGACTGCCTCTTTGTGTTTGTACTGAAGCCCCAATTTGCCACAGCGAAGCCCCAATATGCTTGAAGCCTCTAGCTGTCTCTGTAATGTCAGTCATACTTAATAGTCCAGGCTGGGAGTGAACCTTTCTTTGCCCATACCACTAGGGCCTGCGGTACTGATTCACTGGAAATTTGAATGGCTGCAAGGAAAGTTAATTCATGCCTTAGAGCCAGATTGTACAGCCCTTCTTTATCCTGATAAGTACCCACTCTTACGAGTTGCACTATTGAGATCAAATGAGACCTTCCATGTCCACATTCATCAGCACAAAGAATGATTCTACATTTTGTCCATTAGCTTTCTGTTTCTCAAACTCAGTATAGCTCCAAACCAGGAATTGAGCTTACAGGCTGAGAGTTATTACAGAGCACCTTCCACTGCAGTTGACATGAACAGGAATTGTGCAGCCTTACATACCTCTTGGAGTCAGACCCTGTGTGTCTTCACTCCTGTTCCCATTTAAAATCAGTGGCAAAACTCCCAGTAGTTCAGGATTATGCCCTGACTGTCTCCATATTGTAGTATTTGATAAAAGCCTCAATTTCAAAGATACCCAAAACCTTTAGAAGATTTTTTATTTCTGATAAGCAGCTGTGGACTTCTCAATGCTATGCTGGGATGTAACTGGCCTCCCATTAACTGAGCGTGTCAGTTAACCAGCAGTCAGGCATTTAGGTCTGTCCTGCTTTTTGTCGGTGTGCCTTTGTCTCTTTCCCCTTTACTAGTAGCTTTTCCAGTAGAAATTTATTGTACTATAAAATAATTACATTTGGTTAGATATTAGGAAAAACTTCCTCTCTAGTTGGGTAGTAAAACACTGGAAAAAGCTACCCAGAGAAGTTGTGGAATCTCCATTCTTGGAAGTTTTTAAGACCCAGTGAAACAAAGCCTTGGCTAGGATTATATAGTTGGGGATGCTCCTGCTTTGAGCAGGGGGTTGGACTAGACTTCCTGAAGTCTCTTCCAACCCTAATTTTCTATGATTAGCTTCAAATTAGTTATCTGATAGTCCTTTGCCCACTATATAATTTCACTATTTTTTGTCTAATTAAAACATACACTCAGCTTCTTCTAAATTCAGATAATATATCATTTTCATAGTCACAGAAAACTGACAGAGTAGGCTGTGTACTTAATGTCTTCCTCAATGTGCCAACTTGAGCAAGCTTAATAGGCTGGCTGTATTTTAGTCTGTTGGGTGCCTATGTGCTTTTCGAATGTGATTTGCCAACATAAACCTAGTCTTTCTTCTTCAGACAGGTTCAGAACTTTTGATATTGTCTCATTTTAAATGAGGGGGAAAGGTCCTAGGATACCTTTTCGTAAATTCAGAGATTAACACCTTCACCAAAAGATAGCACCTCTACCAAGAGTTCTGATTGCTTTTGCCCGTAGACCAACAGCCTGTATCCCTGAAACATGGGGAATAAGAAATTAGCCATTTTGAAATGAAACTTCATAATTTAGAAAAAGGAGGCAAAATTCGACACCTTGAAACCTGAAAGCTGACCCCCCTCCTCCAGCCTTTTGTTTCACGCCAAATTTGCTTGCTCACAGAGCAGCTTTAACACAAGAGAAATTCCTTGCTCAGCAGAGGCTTCCATCACCAATCCTGCGAAATATGAAATGTCATAACAAGAAAGGAGCATAATTCAATGTTCTCCTTCCCATCAGACAGCTTCGAGGTATACAGATGGCTCCAACTTTTACCTGAGCCTAATCACATAAAATGAACTTTTCTAACCAGGAGATCTTATCTTATACTACCTTTCAGCTTTCCTGAGAAATAGGAATTTTCATGGGAGAAATTTTACAATCTTTGCACTCTCCTATGGCTAAAGAAGGGCATGTGTGCTTGAAAGCTTGTAAATAATGATTTTTTTTTTGCAACTATTGGTATAATAGAAGATATCACCTCTACCAAGAATTCTGATTGCAGATTAACATCAGACATATTTCTTTCCCATGTGCAGTGCAGCCCTGTTGTTGTAAGTTGATGCACCTCCAAGTTCTCCTTAGGAAATCCATCATCGCAGTGTCATTCCAAGGGGCCCTGGATTATTCTCCCGTGTGCAGCATCAGAACTGCCACACTGGCTTAGATGGTGCCAGGACCAGTTACTTCAGAAGACGGTGCCATAAGAAGTCATAATCAACATAACCCGTATGGAAAGCTTTTTCCTTACCTCTCCTCCATTAGAGCAATGATTCTCAACCAGGGAGGCGTGGCACCCTAAGATCCCTTTAGGGGTGCCAGGGTGTGTCACATAATATTAGCACTGTTAGGTGTGCAAACACTTACCTACACAGTACACACGATTCAGAGATTTCAAATAGGAATCCATAGTGTCACAAACATCTTGACTTACTGTGGTGTTTCTGACTTCTTTACAGCAGCAGAGTTGCTTTGTTATTTTTCCATAGTCAAAAAATGAATGAAACCTAAGAGCTGACATTTTCTGAGCGATGCCTTAAATCTAATGAGGTGGAAAACCACTGAGTTGGTCCAGCTTATGGCCTGAAATCTGCCAAGCTCTTTTGAAAGCATTTTATTTTAATTCTTACTATTATAGCTTCTTTGAATGTTCATGATCTCCTTGTAGATGTCCAGTCTCTCTTACAATCCTGCTAAGCTTTGTCAATGTTATCACGTAGGAATGAATTCTACAGAATAACTGTATCTAGGTTGAAAAAGTACTTCCTGTTTGTAGTTTTAAATTTGCTGCTGGTTTCTGTGAGCATGGCATTCAAGAGTTTAATGGAAAAGCCAGCTGCAAAGTGAAAGTGCTGTTTTCTCTTTCTCATAAAGTCTGCATGTTCCTACCACATACAGAACAAACTGCTTTCTCTTTGAGCCACAGAACAAGAGCCGTCTCTGAACTAGTCAAAGACAGCTTCTGTGTAGCAGTTCCACAAACATTTGATAGTCAACATCAGCGCCACATGGGTATTTATTTCTAATAGCAAACGGCTGATCTGCTTTCTGTGGCATTGCTCTGTCATTAACCCTGCCTCTTTCTGATCTGATTGTATCTGATTCCATAATCAAACAGAGCCATTGACTATCCTACACCCTGCAACACAGAGTTGAAAACAGAAACCGTATTAAAGCGCGTTGTCTAAGAGGAAAATGAGTAAAGTGGCCAATACACTGGAGAGATGCTCACCTTTTATGCTACTTGCTGTATAACTGACCATGTGCTGATGCTACTGTAGCTAAAAGGAATTTCCTTTTTGTGCAAGTGGTAGTGCTCTGTGTTATGGAGTCTAATAGTCCCATGTCTTATATATGCAATATATTTGTTCACTGTACTTTGGGAACAATGCATAGATGCATTACATAGATCACTCTAGGAACCATAAGATGACCACAGAGATGACACAAGCAGTATTCTCTTTATATTCAAGCCATTTGATGCTTTATAGCTATGACCAATGCCTTTAAATGCCAATGAACATACAGTATGATCCTGTAGCCACAGTTCTTCATATTAAATGACCCTGTATCCACACACAGTGGTCACACTGTGTTCCCTTGGTTAAGAGGAATTAAAACCAGCCAAGAGTAAAAAACCTGTTGGAGGTTGTTTCTGGCGGGCGGGAGGGGGAGGAAGAGTTCCAGTTACCATCAGTTAAGCCAGTGGGGGTCAGCCTTTCAAGCAGGGGTAAATTAGCCCCACACTCTCTCTGAGTGCCACTCCTATCCCCTTCCTCTGCCGTACTAGCTACTCTGCTTTCTACTTCCTGCCCTGTGCTCCCTAGCCAATCTGCTGCTCTGCTTTCTGCTTCTTGCCGTATATGCTGCCTTGCTGCCTGGCCCCTCTCTGATCTAGTGTGTGCCACACACAAAGGCTGCCTGTACTGCTTGTGGCACTCATGTCACTAGTTGGCCACCCTGAGTTAAACCATCGTTAGGACTTGAAGAAATCAAATGCAACTCTGAATGAACAATTATAATCCTCTTACCTTGCCTGTAGACTCTGTTCCTCTTAGAATACATAGATAGACCATCAGCCAAGCCAGGATCAGGCACATGGCTTGCTCCCACTGGATACTCCCATTCTCCTCAATGGATGGTGAAATGTTTAGGGTTTTCCTGTACCAGAAATACTGAGTAGATGATGCCTTCTCACATTCTTCAATGTAACCAGTGTGATTGCTGTTCAGTGGACAAGCAGCCCATGGCAAGGGATTCTTTGGGAGTAAAACAAATGCAAACATTAAATGCAAGGTATGATATAAGGCTCCGATGAGGGCTTAGGGAAGAGAAAAAGCACCAGAGAAACTGACAGTATGAAACTGACAGGGACTTGCTGGGCTGCTGGTGTAAGGGGTCTCGGGACAGATCCTGCAGCTCTTTCTCCCCTATGGGGATTGCCACTGACCTCTTAACATCTAAGGAGTAGGCAACTCCCGGCACGCAAAGGCATTTTGCTTGACACAGGCACCTTGGGGTGGACGGCAGGGAAGAGGCCAGGGCTGCACTGCCACAACAAGGATTGGGCCCCTTGCAGCTCCCCTGCTAGCCGCTCCTGGCACACCAACATCTTACAAGCTGAGCTTGCGGGTGTTTTTGGCACTCTGACTAAAACATTGCTGACCCCTGAATGGGAAGAAGCCAACTGCATGCTGTGATTGTGCTCTTTTCTGTTCTTTCAATCGAGTCATACCACCAGTGGACTAAGTCATGGAAGCAAGGACTAAAGCAGTGGTCTCCAAACTTTTTTGATCACGCATCCCTATCAGTAAAAAATTTTTGAGCACACACCGCCAATATATGTATATTTATAGAAATAGAAATAGAAATAGAAGTTCTAATATTCTCTTCCCGTACCCCCTGGGGTGCACGCACCCCACTTTGGAGACCACTGGACTAAAGGACTGGACTCACTCTGTGCAAATCCCCATTAATGTTAATGTCTGTCAGTCTAGCTAAAACAACCCTTTTTTCTGAGCTAGTTTCTGCCCCTATACAATGATGACCTTATATTTTTCTTGTAGCACTATGAGGCATTTCAAAAACAAAGTGGGCTTTGACATGAATGATGTCTCAGTGCCAACAGCCTGTGGAAAAAAAAAGCTGACAAGCTGATGTCTAAGTTTAGGGTCATCAGGTTATAAAGATTTATTAAGAAACTCTGGCAATGAAACTTGACTCCTTAAAATTAATGCTGAGAGATAACTCATGATGGAAAGTTTTTATTTGCCTGTTGTTGAAAAAGATGTTAAACAAAGGTCTCAGAAAACAATATCCTCCTTTGAAAATATGGTTAGTTTAAAGGGTTTGGCTTCTAACAATCATTAACCAGTCAAGGCTTCTAAAGATAACAGAGGATGGCTGCCTGACTAGATCCAGAAGTCCCTATGTCTGTGGGTGACTCAAACAAATATCCTTTAGATGGGATCATTCAATAATGCTGATTCTTGGTTCACTGCACTGGTATTTCTTTGGTGGGACCATTTATGTCATCAGTATTTAAACTCCTGTTTGCCCACTGCAAATTCTCCCCTGATGCCCAGCAAGCTAACATGGTCTCTCAATTTCAACAACATTGGGTTTGCCCACTTTGGACGGAAAATGTGCTTTGTTATATATTGACCTATCATCAGAGTATGCTACCCACCTGGAATGAATGGAACAGGTACCAGAAGGCCCAGGCATTTATAACGTTATAGTACATGGAGAGGAAAAATGATACCACCACACTGGCAACACCTGAGAATGAGAAATGGCAAAGTCATTGAAATGGCAAACTGTCCAAACACCGGCCTGCAGAACTTAAGAAGGGCTCACTTCTTTGGTCATCACAGCTCTCTCCCAGAGGACCACTGTCTTCACAAGTTAAGCATAATCTAAAATGTTAGTAAAAGGGAAACGGCAGACTTTTGGCAGTCTGAAAGCCCAGTAGCCCATCTAGACAGAATCTAATTAAAAGCTAGAGAAAGTGGCAGTGCCTCAGGGAAAAGAGACCGTATTAAGCCATGGTTAGATGTTTGCTCTGCAAAAAAAAAGTAGTGTTCTAATGACAAGAGGACAAAAACGTGCCAGCCTAGACATCTGGCTGAAGTGGAGCAAAGGGTTAATAACATCTGCGCTCATTCGATTCCTCTTTTTTCACTCGGAACACTATTTACCCCATGAAACAGTTACCAGTGTTACGGGAGTGGAAGGAATGCCATTTGAGCCAATTCTGACAAGTCCTCTACTCTCTGTAAAGTAGGAAATTTTCTCAAAACATTTCAGTCTTTGCTAATGTCAAAGTTATACTTGTTTTAAGTTGTACTTGTTTTAGCAATGTTTGGAGCTCTAAGCCAGGAGAGTTTCTGGCTGCCATTTTCTATGATTCTATGATTAGTTTGAAAGTAATTATCTGACAGTCCTTAGCCCACTATATAACTTCACTATTATTTCTCTAATTAAGACATACACTCAGCTTTTAAAATCAGATCGTACATCATTTTCACTATTAGTAATATACATCAACAATATGCATTGGTAATACACTGTTGTGGAACCTTATTCATGGCAGGTTTAATGGTCATGATTTTACAAATACCAAAAGCAACTATCAGCCTACCTACATGAGGGCTCCTAGTATTGCTAACACAGTTTTAGAAAGGGAGGGAAACTTGGCTTATTCTAGAACGGGCTTCACTACTGGTAGCAGTTTGGGAGCTCCAACTCAAAGGAAATGCAACTGAGACTTCAATGGGAATCTGGTAGTACAGGTGCAGCACCTGGAATATTTCCTACCCCAGAATACATGTCATAGCTACACTATTTGTAAGACTGGTAGTTGTTGAGACCCTGGGTTACCATCTGTTGTACAGTTCTGTACTGCACAGACTTCTAAGAGCTATCAAGCAGAAGGAAAAGCTCTTCCTCCTACATCCAAATCCACCACGAGAAGTCCACTGATATGGCAGTGCCAAGTGACTTTATTTGATATCTGGGAAGACAGCCATCTCTTTCCTCCTCACATGCATTTGCTTATTCATCGTTTTACTGCACATGAAGCATTCCTGTCATTTAAATTGCTTCTTTCAAGGAAATAAAAGTGCTGGTTTTCAACTTTAGTGCCTCACGATGAAAAACCAAAGCATTTTTTTAGAAATTGGCAAGTCCCACTAAAGAGATTCCAGTACTTTAAATGAACTGGAGATAATTGGACCTATAAGGTAATTTAAGCTATTCTTATGTAGTTCCGTTTTATTGCCAGTTATTGGGTAATGACAGTAGTAAACTACTGCCTTGTTTTATTAATATGTAAAATTTGAGATTGAACTAGACAGATTGCTGACAGTGGGATTAAAGTGCATGTTCAGAAATCTGGATTATATTCTTGCCTTGGCCAGAAGCATTCTGGGCTAGATCTTCTTCCACCTAATGGGTTTCTAAGTGGCATTTCTTGAGGTACCTTAATGTTATCTTGCTCCATTCTCAAGCCCCTGAGATAGTAGATCAGCTTCTGCAACACATTATCAGCTTAGGCTTCAGCGCAAGTCACAAAAGACAGGAAAGAAGAGAAGAAGGATCCACCCATCTTTTGCAATAACAGTTTTTCAGGAACTCTAGCTGGCCGGGATAAGGTCCCATTTATCTGTGTAAGTACCACTTACACTTCTAATAGGTGGAATAGCATCTGACCCTCTGAGCTTCCCTCTGTAAAATGGAGACAATCCCTCTCTGGCATTAAGTCATTAATGATTGTAATGTACTTCTGACCCTCAGACAGAAGGCGGTATAGAGGTTGGGAGAAGTCATTTGCAGCTTTGCTATGCATCACCATCTTACAACCTGCGACAGTGACATGGAAGGAGGTGGTTGTAAAGTTGTATTCTGACAGGAACAAAGTGCAACAGGAAACAAAATACTCTTTCAGATATGACGGTTACTCTCAGTTCCTTGTAGATTGCTCTGTGACTGCTGTTTCCGGAAGGCCATGCCCTTGGTTCTAGTCCTGCCATAACCCACTGTGAGACACCAGACAAGTAATATGTATTAATGTACCATTTAGAAACCCTGGCTAGCAATATCTATCTACTTTGCAGGAGAGTTTTGAAACTTAATTATTTAATATTTGCAAATTATTTTTAGGTTTTCAATACCTCTAGGTGTTATATGTGGGCCAAAAATTCTAATAGCCGTGATCTATACTCTGAACAACACTACAGTTCATTGCAGGTGCTTTAACAGAACCCAGTTCCCTGGCAGAAAAAAGCAAATAACCATCTCTTTGAGTCAAAAATCTCATCTCCTTTTCCTGGTCAATGCATACTGCACATGCCCTCTAATAATCTCATAAATACCAACTTTTCTGCTCCAAAAAATTATCAGAATCACCAGTGTTCACCTGGGAGTTAAAAATAACCCTGTGTCTTGGCATGAATGAAAAACCTACCGACTCCACTGAGGTAGGGACTTATTGTTTTCCATGCGCCAATGCTCCCTTGACGCATATGCTGTCCTACTGCCAGCTCCAGGAATAACAAAGGCATCCCTTCCACAATTAACATGATGAGATAAGGAATTAAAAAGCCACCTGCAGGAGAGACAAAAGGTGTTTAACAAGCTGGAAGGATAAGCAGTATAATCCTGTTAAGAGTCAAAACAACAGTTTTAAAATTTCCAGTCTTCCTACTAACAATATGCCCACACATGTATTCACACCCATATGCACCTTTATATGCACATCCTGTTACCACTGCATGCACTTCTATGGACTTGTGCATACCTAGGTACAAACTTATTCCAGTAGTCAAAGTGAAAGGAACTGCTGGTGTTCATCAGCATGAGTTTTGACACATCTTCTGTCCCCAGGCATTACCTACATGGCAACTCTGAGGGCAGCTCTATTCCAGTTGAGATTACACAATTTAAAATGGCTGGATTAAGTCCTATCAACTGCAGCAGTGGCCTGAAGACTGCATCCATGATTGGCTTGACCAAATCCTAGAAGCATGATTGTCTCATAATGAGGTTATCTTAGCTTCACTTTATCCCCCAATTCATCTCAATGGTGATGCCAGTCAGCAGAAAGAGAAGAGGGTCCTAAAAGTGTAATGTATATGCCAACCATGAAAGAACAGCTGAGCTCCAGCTGTAGCTCTCTCTGTGCACAGCTGCCATCTGGAACTGCAACGCACACAGGTGTTCAGGTCAAGCAAGATGGTTACAACACAGCACTGCCGAGCCTTGGTCTATGGAATTTTTACTGACATTTGGCAATGCTGTGATTTCTTTTGTAAAAATTTCCTACTCTAGACCTGGTCAAAGGAGAGTGTCCAAGGAGTTTGTTTTGAGCAATGTACAAGACTAGAACTGTTAAAGGGTAACTAATTGTTGTCCAAGCTGTTAAAGCATAATGGAAGGGGGAAGACGGAAGGGGAAAGGTTTAATTCACATTCATTTTCCTTAACAGGACCACAATGTTCAGTATGGAAGGGAGTAAAGAAGAAACCTCAAAGGTCCTATCCAAGTTATAAGTACTAGGGCTGTGCAAAATGGCACCATTCCATTTCGACTTGCATTTCATTTAAACAGAACAGCATTTAGTTTCAAATTTCGATTCAAAACTGCTGTTCCATTTCGTTTCGTCAAAACAGTTGCATTGTTTCGCTGCTGTTTCAACATTTCACCCATAGGCTATAATGGGGAAGCTTGAAACAACCTATAACTTTGTCATTTCTGGCCTGATTTGGATGAAACTTGCAGAAATAGTAGCCCCTTCTGAGGGCATGAAGCTTGCCAAGTGTCCAGGAGATAGGTGTAGGGGTTTCAGGGAAACTGCACATCAAAGTCCTGAAAGCAAAAAAACTCATGTCATGTGTACGTGTTAAGCTACAGCAGGGTCAAAACTGCAGGCATGCCAGCCCCTTCTGAGGCAACAAAGCCTGCCAAGTTTCAAGGCAATAGGTGCGGGGGTTTGGGGAAACTGCACCTCAAGCTGCGGACAAGCCAAACTCGTGACATGGGTGCTTTGGGACTGTGTCTGTCTTGGGGCCGAGGGGGGTGAAAACTGCAGGCCTGCTAGGCCTTGCTGCAGCCATGAAGCCTGCCAGCTGTCAAGGAGATTAGTGCAGGGGGAGTCTGAGTTGTGGGGCCCTGCGCCTCTAGCTGCTGACAGGTAAAACTTGTGACATGGGTGCGTGACACTGTGTGTGTGTTAAGGTGCAGCCTCACTCAACTGACACCAAGGCAGAAAGCAGGGCAGTTCAAACCATGCTGCCTTCTTTGCAGTTTTTCCATCCCTTCGCCAGAGCACTGGGATTGGACGAGACCTCAGGGACGGAGGACAGTCACTGGCCAGCTACGCAGTCAATAATGAGAGCAGTCCTACCCCCCAGCCTGCTTTCCCTCCTCTTCCCCCTCCCTCTCCTTACTGTAGTTTCTGTTTCCCTGCAGGCAAGCCCAGCTTGAGCTTCGAAACTTGAAACATTTTGAAAATTTCAAAATGTTTCAACTTGCCTTGTTTCGTTTTGAGGCTGTTTTGAAGCTCTCCGTTTCATTTTGATTTTCCTGTTTCAAGCTCGAAACAAGTTGAAACAGCATTGAAATGAAACTGCCAGCGAAATTTTGCATAGCCCTAAGAAGTACGAAGGGGTTTCCTAGCTAGGTTGACACCTTAATCTGACCTGGTTAAACACCCACTCCCCCTTCCCACCCAAGGTAGTTCCTTAGCTGGTGTGAATTGGTATAACTCCTTCAAAGTGCATACATCAGCTGAGGATTTGTCCCCCAACTGAGCTGCACACACATTACAGCTCTTTTCCCCCTCATAATCCATCAGTAGCCTAAATTGCCAAATCCACACCTATCACAGCACCTTTTAGTGGTGCTGCCTTCTGAGGGTATCAAGGTGGCTATCCTCTAATGTCTTAGTAGAGGACAGACAGCCCAGAGAACGTGCATAAAGAGCAACACCCAACAGCGCATGGGAAAAATAGAGGGCAGGAGAACTGACTGAGCCACTCTGCGTGTGTGCGTGGGGGGGAAGGAGGTCCTGAGTACAAAGCAAAATAAAGTGAAGTGGCTTTTACTCCTGAAGTTAGCATACCATGTCTCTCCAAATGGGCATATTTTGTCGGATGGCAATAGATGAAGTAATTTCATAATACAAGTCATGAACAGCATTGAAAATTGAAGGAAGGCTCTTGGCATCACAGGTGGGGGCAGTGGAGATACAGCTCTGACAAGCATTTATCAGATTCTGATGGAGTTTTTTTCCTTGCTATCTCAGGGTATGTGTTAAATGAAAGCTGTAGGAAGAGCTCTGCAGTGGATAGCATACTGAATTTGGGAGTGGTGGAAGAAGTGAATTCTGGCAACAGGACTATTTTATGCTTTCTGGAGTAGTTTCCATGGAGGCCAGAAGGTATGGCTTTGATAGGCCATGGTATGGGGAACTATATAGGCATAATTTGTAGTCATTAAGCTTCATGATTTTGGCACAGTACTTGTGTGGAGGAACAGGTATCTTCACCTATTATCTTTAATGATATTTTTGATCTGGCCATTTGGATCCATGAGTTTGCTTCAGGTCCATTTCCAGCTAGAAGAGAGGAAGGGATTCTCAGGGTTTTTGCATCTCAGAAGCAATTTACTTCTCCTCTAGGTCACCTAGGCTTTGAGATACTATAGTAGTGTCATGTTATTCAGTGGGATGAATATGTCCCTGTAGGCTTTGAGGTGACACTGTTATGATATCCAATGGGATGAATATGTCAGTGTGGGAAATTACAGCATACATGTGAGTGAAGACCAGTCTGTGGCTGAATTCCTAATGCAAGTTACACATTTACCACTGCTAAAAACCTCTCTGCGGTTACTGTGGTCTGTAGCTATCTCTTAGGGTGTGTACACAAGTGCAGGCAGCCTGTTGAGGAGGCGCTCTAACTCATGGCACTTTACACAAAGCCTCATGAGTTAAAGCATCATTGAACACAACAGGTATTCCCCTGTTGGGGTGGGGGGTGAGGCTTGGAGCCTGCCTGCCTGCACTGGCCCTGGCCAGCAGCCCCGCACCCCACCCCTTGCCAGCTGGCAACTGTCAGCAGTGGTTGAGGGGGCAGAGGGAGGGATTCAACGCCCCTGCTATGCGTGCCCCCATCTACCCCAGGAGGGGTAGCCAGGCCAGACCGATGCAGCAGGGGGACTCCGTTTCCCTCCCTCCTGCCCCCCAGCTCCAGGTGTAGCAGCCACAACTGCTGCTGTCAAGAGCCTTGGGGGGAGGGGAAGAATGGAGCCCCCAGCTCCGTGGGTCTGGCCTAGCTATACCTGCTGGAGTGTTAGGGGGCACCAGGCTAGGCCTGCAAAGCAGGGGGCTCTATTTCCCCCCCAACCCCAGCTTCAGGTGTGGCAGCCTCTGATGCTGTCAAAATCCTTGCATGGGGCACGGGGTGAGGGAGGCTCCCTGCTGCAGAGGCCCAGTTCAGCTCCCTGCAAGACCCCAGAAGGGGTATCTGTTGCAGCGTGGGGGGGCACATGCAGCATGTGGGGGGCCTCCCCTCCCCTGGTGTGTAGGGAGGAGACTTGGTTTCCTCTCTGTGACAGCCCCACAAAATCACATGCGGGTGGACTCACTCAAAATTAACCCTTGCAGGGAACCTGTACACAAGTTCCCTAAGGCACTTCACCTTACAGCCCCCCTGTCTGATATTTCATCAAATGAGGGTTAAATTTTCATGCAACCGGCCAGTTTAA
Organism: Gavialis gangeticus; assembly: GCF_001723915.1. Classification (NCBI taxonomy): domain Eukaryota; kingdom Metazoa; phylum Chordata; order Crocodylia; family Gavialidae; genus Gavialis; species Gavialis gangeticus. Next base: position 16,636,866 of record NW_017729006.1, on the reverse strand, counting down.
AAGCACTCTGCAGTCATGAATGTTTGTTACATTACAGCTGTACAGCACTTTCAGGGACTTCGCTGCAAAAAATGTAACTTCTGTAAGTGTCCCTAGTGACTACCATGCCTCCCCAGTGCATGCTGTCAACTCAACAGCTCCTAAGTCAAGAAGATGAAAGACTGAACAGAGAATGAAAAGAGGCCTTCCACTCCCTGGAATTGATAGCCACCATGAGCAAGCCACAGCAGAGGAGAAGAACTTCCTGGGTACACAGAGTTGGAGGAAAAGTCTATGGTCTTCCTCTAGCTTTATGTCTCTGGGATTTTCCTTTTTTTGTGTCATTTATGCTAAGAGAAAAGGAAGACATCTTATCCTCGTGAAAACTACGTTATTGGAATAATGATCCTATCTATTGAGGGCATTCTGAGCAAAGACAAACCATTTGCCGGAATTGGTTTAACAGAGTAAGACTCATTTGCTGAATCCCTTTTTACCAGCAGTCATGCATTGTGGGAACCAAATTCTCAGAGCTGCTGAGCACCCACAGCAGCCATTAAAGTTGATAAGAGATGCAAAAGGTCAGCCCCTTTGCCTTTTACCTCCTCAGCTGGAGATGAGCCAGCAGCAGGATGATGCCCATAGCTGTATGAGCTGCTCACCAGCAAAGTTCCAGCAACACATCTGAGAACCTAATCTGAGGAAAGAGAGGCACACACTACTGCCATGCTGAGATATGCCATGCTCACCCACCAGGGATCAGCATGGATCTGCCTTGTACCATGCAGACAGAATAGGTCTCTCCTGCCCACAGATCAAGAGAGAGACAGCCAGACCTTGTTCCTTTCATAGAGTGAAAGCGGGGAAGGAACGGTAAGATTCTCTCTCGTGGAAAGTCATTATTGTCAACACTGGTTCAACACTGCTGTGAGTACTTGAACCGGCAGGGTGTGACTGCGATTTTCTTTGGGAAAAAGCCCCTGCCTTTGACTTTGAGAGCGCTTCAGAAAGACCTGCTGACTAAATGAAAAAACAGATTTTGTGAAGCCTTTCCCAGATTCCCTTTTACAGCAAGCCAAAATATTTACGTAAACATCTGTTATTTGAAATTTAATCCCAAGTATTAACATTCCTTACAATGGGCTCTGCTCGGCACTGAAAATGAATGCAATCTACACAGTAACGGAGGCCAAAGGAGCCAAAGCGAATGCTGAGCAATAATCCGTTTTATACAGAGAATTAATTTTCTACCTCCTGGCCGTAGTGTTATTAACAACCCCTTTGTTTGTTAGTTGTTAGATAACTGCCCAGTTTGCAAAGGAGCTATCAGAGACCTTATGGATCTTGTACACTCAGTGGAGGCTGTCACGGGAGCTCTGCAGTAATGGCATCTGGATGGGTCCTTTGGCAAAATCCCTTTTTCACCATCCCCACTTCACTGTAATTGGAGCAGCAGTTTGCCATATTAAAACTCAATAAAATAATTAGGAGCTTGCATTCTGCTTCACTATTCTCTAGAGAAGATGCTCACTCAGGAATCCAGATCCGAAACTTTCTCAGCTTTGGTCATGCTTGGAATGGATCCAGACTTTGCAATCAGTCCCTCTCTTCGTAATGGACCCTAGGTCCAAACACCTCATGAACAGTTCATTTCCAGACTCAGATCCCAGCCAGATTTTCATCTGATGTCTGTGATGCTACCATCACATGAGCACTGGCCTCCTGTGTTTTGGGCCCTCTCTATTCTGCAGGAGTGTCACAATGTCCATGTTTACTATAAGCAGATTCCAGTGCATCTTTAACTTTATCTACGTAACTGCACATGTGTTATGGCCTGCATAAGTAAACTTTGAACACAGAGAGACTGGCAGAATTGAGACAGTTCCCATTACTGCATATTTAACACTTCTTAGTTTTGAACCATGGTCTTACTGTCTTTTTAAGTATTTGCCTCTTTTCAGAACTAATGATCTAGTCCAAGTGGTTCAAAATGCATTAGACTGTCACATAATGCTATTTTAGAAACACTTTTTCAATTCTTTAAAGTTAATAGGCAGTTTCACCTGGATGTTATTTTAAACACTGAAAAATAATAATGCCAGTCCTGAGAAATGACTGACCAACTCCTTATTCTTTGTGACTTAGTTCAGAAGGAGGGGAAGAAGTAGCAAATGAGTTAAGAGGAAAGATAACAGGTTTTAAAGTCTGTAAAGATTTTCTCTTTACTATTGTCAGTGATAAGAGCATTTAGATTGAATTCTGTTCAGAACAAGGACTGACTTTCCTTTTGTATATCATGGAGTTCCAAGCATGCGCTAGGTGCTGTATAACAATGCAGTATTTATTGGTCAGCTCTAGTTAGGTCCCTAGTACCATGCTGGAGTTTTTTGATTAAATGAAGGTACATATTTTATAGCCCTTTCTAGCTCATAAAGATTTACAATGGTAGAAACTGATAAGAGAAATTGAGCAAGGTAATTTTGTTCCAATAAAATACCTGATATTTGAGTTTAAGTGTCTTTTAGAACATCTCTGCAGAGACAGACTGTCTATACTGGAGAGCTGACTGCATATAGTTTGTAAGTGTATACAGAATGTACTATTAAAAAGTTAATATTCTGGCATTTATTTTCAGGCATGAAGACCTCACCCTTTGATGCATTTGCCTTTTTTTTAGAATCCAGTGGGAACTGCACATCACCTCACTAATATACTTCATTTTAGGTATGTAGACAGCCCCAACCACTGTAGTATCTACTGCTATGATGAGATTCGATGAAAAACCCACAGAAATAAATGAAGATTTCCACTGATCTTTGGGAGCTGTGGACCAAGCCTTGATGGCACATCAAAGCTAATCCATTTATAAATGGGTATTATGCAGTCACAGACATTATCAGCACACATTGACAGCTAGGTAAAAATGGGCTTCAAACTAAGGGCTAAAAAATATTAAAGATCTATACACATTTTTTTTTCTCCTGGGAAGAAAAAAAGGGTGAAAGAACTATAGGGGACAGATAGTATCACATCACTTAATGCATATGTGAGAGGGACACCGATGCCATAGTGACGGATGGAGCATAAGGATGTGAATAGAAGTAGACTGTTTTAGAAACCTTATGAGGGTTCTTTAAAGGTGGTCATTTCCACAAGGTAACTGCTTATTAGAAGTGGCTGTTACGGATTTTCTCTAGTTAACTTTCTAGATTTTTTTATTTATAAGGGTAAAAAAAAAAAAAAAAAGCATTGGGTGCCTCTGTGAATGGGTTCTTTGTATAGTTTGGAGAGGGTAAGAAAATTGCAAAGAGAAACCGTTTTGGGCCGAGACCAATTTAATCTACATTTTCAGCCCAAAGCCTCTTGTGAGGTTTTTCAGCTGTAGCGCTCCCGTTGACCAAATAGTTTCAGCCAGCTTCTAGGTAATTTTCAAGCCTAGATATAGCCTTTCTAATATGAGGATTTATATAGCAGAAATGCATTAATGATAGCAGCTTGACTATCTATTAGTAATCCCTTAATTAAATCAATGTAAATATCCGCGCTTTCTTTAGCTTTTTTTGAAATCCCACCTTTAAACCTATAAGGCAAATGCACTGGCTTCCAATACCCTAAAAACAATTCAGGAAGGGGTGGATGGGAGAAATCAGTCCCATGGAAACCTGTCCCCATTTAGAAAGTGTTGTTCTTCCTTCTGAAAGGAGTGATTTGGTATTAGGATAGCATCTTCAACATGACATTGAAGACCTGCTCATGTATTTAACATCTTTTGCCTCCCTAAAATAAAGCCCTTCCTTCAACTCCTCTTTGAGTATGGAAACCTGGTAGATGGGTACTGTGCTGTCATGGGCAATATGTTCTGGTTTAAAATTGTTTAACATGCTAGTGCTGCGCCCATTTGGGGGGAAATCAAGAAACAGAAACCACACTTACCTCCTCCGTACATCTGACATAAATACGGAAACCTCCAGACATTTCCCAGCCCCACTGCATAAGAAATGCAGGCGAAAACAAACTGTAAGGGATTGTCCCACAATGGTCGGGATTTCTCCATTTCATTTGCAGGCACAGATTTCAGTAGAGAGTTCCTGACTTCACTCCTTCAGTTTCTCTTCAAGCCCTGCCCAAGACTCAGCGCCAATCTGACTCGGGGGGGGAGTACACTTGCCAATTCCTATCAAGCTTTTTAATTACTAATCTTATTAACAGGCACATAGTGAAGTAGGAATGCTGGTAAATAGATTATAGCCACACACAAAGAGCTATAAAACGGGCACTTGGGGTGAATAGCTGCCCGGTTTTTGACTTGCATTTTTGGGAAGGATGTGAATGCAGGTTTGTTTGCTTGTTTTAAATTTGGCTACTGGCACAGTTAGGTTGCCTATGGCTGAGAAGACTTGGGAAGCTGGAAAATCCTTCTTACGTAAGGCTATACCCTGCAATGCATGTGTGATGTGCTTCTGGGAATACTTCCATCAAAGAGACAGTAAGCCATCTTGTGTTCAGTAATTCATGAGAGAAGTGTCCACACTGGCAGGATTTGGTTAACTCTCAGCTGCTGTCAGCTTCTGGTGTGGAATTGCACTGAAACCTACTGCAAGTGCCTGCCCTGGCATAGCTGAGCCTTCCCTCAGGCTTGGCGGCCTACGTGCAATAGGTGTGGTGGTCCTGAGGTGCACAGTTATCTGCACCATTGAAGGACTGAACTAGTAGGCCACTGCAGGGAAGCACAACACACCTACTTTGTATGCGCTGCACCCTGAATGGATGCAGTGTAGCCGTTCTTAATGGGGCACCAGGCATGGATCAGCAGACAGCCCTCTACTTCGGAGTGAGGGTGCAGCATGCACAGGCCAGGGCTGTGGTGTTTCCCCAGCACAGTCCTTCCATCATGTAGACCAACCCTCTACGGTAGCAGAGTCCTAGTCATAAAAGCTGCCTCTCACTTGCAGTCTCTACAAAGATCAGTATCAGTCAAATGGGCCCAGGTGTCTAAAGGTGGTCCTTTCAGGTCAGGACTGAGGTTTTTTGGGAGTGGCACCATGAGAAAGCTTGCATTACTGTACTAAGTGGTGTCCTTACACCTTGGCTAAAGAAAGGATTTATTTCAGTCTCCAAGTGTGTCACTAGCCCTAGGTGCTATAAACCATCCCCTCTCATACCCCAGATCTTAAACTCCTTAGACTTGGAAAGCAAAAGCTTACATCTACCACAAAGTGTGTTTAAAAACTCTGGTTCAGATCCTCAGCCTTGCCAAGGAGATCATTCTCAAAGGTTTATCTCAGCTGTAGGTACTGTGGATCTGGTGACTAGGATAGTTGTGCATTTATTTTATGTCCTTCTTTTCCACCAGTGCTGGTGAAAATAGCTATGCTTCTGCCTGACTAGATAACCACTGCTGAGGAGTGTATTCAAGTTAAATATTTCCTTAGGCATGCACATCACCCCACTCTATTGAGAGTTAATTTACTAATGGGTGCCAGGGGAAAGTCAGGGCCAAGCTAGTGAGTCTAATTGTAACGCACTGAACTGCCAAATCTTTTTGATTTCACCTGCTCTCTTATAAATGACCTGTGAAACACACTTTTAAAGATGCAGATACACATCTAAGCACTTCTAAAAAAATCTTACTAGGTGCCTGATGACCCACTGTGAATTAGGCACCTAATCCCAACCCCTGACAGGTATTTAGGCACCTGACTCCCATTGATTTCTGATAACAAAATACCACACATGCACACCGAAAGTTCAGGGACATGTCAACCCATTCTTTGCATTGTGATTTGTAGAGGGCAAAAAAGTGCAAACATCACAGCCTCAAAGATGGAGTGACTTTGGTCAAATGGGAGGGAAGGGGTCACAGCTTCTTTAAGGGTCCCCCTTAAGAAGTAGCCTTAGCTTTCCAATTTTTTTGTAAATACAAGATTGTAATTGACAGTCCAAATAACTCAGGACATGGGAAGGAATTTTTAAAGCCACCTTTGTATATTTAAAGATGGTTATCAAAGTCCCTCATCAGTCTTCTCCTTTCCAGACTGAATAACCCCAGTTCTTCTAACCCTTCCCTGGAAGTCACATTTTCCAGACCTGTAAACATCTTTGATGCTCTCCACTGGCCTTTTTCCAATTTTATCTTCCAACAGCACTTTTTTTTTTTTTTTTTTACTTAACTGGAGGAGCTGAATTAGCCCTCTCCATGATAGAATATAAGAACAATGGTTATCCCTATATCTACTGAAGAAATGCTAAATTCTGAAGCATCCAATTTTTCATTTGTAGCTGTTTTAATTAGTGAATGACTACCAAGAATTTTATATTTCTCCCCCCAAATCCTTTGTGTAAGCCATTCATTGCCTTGTGCTGTGGCTGTAAACAGATAATCACTTAGCGATTCCTTGTTAAATAAAACCCAAGCCCCCCACCCAAAAGCCTGGGAGAACTAGTTTAATTTACCTGGCTGTCCTTGAGGAATAGTAAGTCCCTGCTTCAGAGAGCCATGATTCAGAGGCCTGCAGAGGAGGGCTACAATGGAGGAGAGAAAGAGGAAATATCAGATAGTATTGGTAAAGGCGGATTAATAAAACTAGATTAGGTAAGATGTCCACTGCTGAGTGCCACAACAGGAAAACCCTTCTGAGAGAGTAGCTAATGAAGTTGTGAATTAATATTCTCCCTTATTCTCTACTCACTGTTTCTCATCCTGGGTTGGAGGCATCTCAATTTTATACAGGTTAGTCAGTCTCTCTCTCTTTCTTTCTCAATGGATAATGCTCTGGTGTGGCTCTGTCACCTGTTCTAGATGGCATTTTAGTTTGGGAGCTGGAGGCCGAGTAGGTCTTCAAATGCTAACCAGGACATCAGACACACACATTTTCTTCAGTGCTTTAGGAGTAGGCTAGAGGAAGGTCTGCAGGGAAAACTCAAGTTGTAGCCAAATTAGGGCAGACATTTTAGGCTGATGTGGTTGCTGTGTGGTTGTCTCTTAGCAGTACAGCTACTGCTCGGTGGGCAAGTTCTCTGCTCAGAGCACATGAGAACTCTTCCAACTTTTCAAGAACTTTTCAAGTAGTAGTTTTTGCCTGCTTATACATCAGACTATTGGCCTGTTTCATTACTTAGAGCATGGACATGTTAATACTGCTGGAATTTCCATGGGTTTTTTATAGCAAAGTAAATGACACCAGTGGCACTGGCAGGAGCAAGCAACCAACCATCTGTAGGTAGTTTTCTTTTGTAAAGTCATTTACAGCACTTGAACATTAGATGGCAGGGGAGCCAGTCATAGTTTGCATTTGGTAAAGGGCTACCCTACAAAAAAGTGACCAGGGTTCTGGACATACCTTTGTGCTGCTGGGTAGTTACTTCTGATGTTCTGGGAGAGAAATTTTACACAACACTGATTAACATGCACTGTTGTAGGGCTATGTATCATGTGTCCATTACACTGCTATGCTGATGTAAAGGCAAGTTACACTGTCTTGTCTCTGGACCCTTATATTCTATAAAGATGCTTTTTGTCTAGAAGGCCTGCCTCTTCCCAAATGCAATAGCAATAGGATCATTCACACCCACTGTCTGGTGCAGTAAGAATCATTGCAGTGTCTGGTTTCACTTGAAAGCCAATAGTAGTTTTTTATAACAGAAGAGACCTATAGAGGAATCGTTTTGAAACTGTTATCTGGTATCTTGGGATATAATGTGGAAGATCACTGTGGAGAAACCAAATGATATGGGATATAACTTAATCCAGCAGTCCTTATTCATGTGAGTAATTCTGAATATTTGCAGTGCGTGAGATGGTGACCAGGTCTCTTGTTATGCAATTTGATGTCTGTTATTATTTATAAGAGAAAAACAGACTGCGAAGAATTTCCGGAACCCTGAGAATATTGTGACCCTTTAAGACATTAGCATGCAGCACAACACCCTAGTCCATTAATGACTAGCGCCTGACCTCAGAGCATAGCCTGCTGTGTTCCTCTTTGTTGGTTCTGTCATATTTAATACAGGTGAAGCTAGGCTGCTTAAATTTCCCTTCCAAAGAAACATGCTTCATTTCACAAGCATAATATGAACCCGAGAGAGATTCGATTCCCATAGATCAGTACAATTCAAAGCAAAAACAAATATAACTTTATTGGAATGTACAGTAAGTTGCTAGATCGTACATTAAGTATTAAAAACACAAAAGAACAGGCAAAAAAATCTTTAAAAAAATGTTGTTTCATTAGTCATGTGGTCAAAGACGGCCCTATGGAAAATGGTGTCCTGGGGGAACTTGTATTTTGGTGTCCCTGGCACCTTACCCACCCCCTGGTGCCCTCCAAGTCATTGTCACTCTGTGTGGGCAGGGGAATTGGGGGGCATGTATGGAGAGCAGCCACTGCTGCCAGCCTGGGGCTTTTTATGCTGCTGCCCCAGCTAGCTAGCTCCAATCAGGTCTGGGCACAGCTGGACAGGGGTGGGCTTCATTGCTCAGCTCCCAAAATTAGTTGCCACCGACTGCTGCCCAGCATAAGCAATGGGGCAGGGATGTGGATGTAGATTCATAGATTAAGGGTCGGAAGGGACCTAGTAGATCTTCTAGCCCGACCCCCCCGCCAGGGCGGGAGAACAACAAAAAAACCCCAAAAAGAGAAACGGGACTCAAATGAGTCCAGTCAGGTAGGCATCCAGCCTCTTCTTAAAGACCCCCAGCGGAGGGGCCAGCACCACTTCCCTTGGAAGTTGGTTCCAGCTCCTAGCCACCCTGACTGTGAAGTAGTTCTTGCAGATGTCCAATCTATACCTCCTCTCCATCACCTTGTGCCCATTGCTCCTTGTTATGCCAGCGGGCGCTAGGGGAAACAGCGTCTCCCCCAAACCCTTCTGGTCCCCCCTAGTGAGTCTATAGACTGTCACCAGGTCCCCCCTCAGCCTTCTCTTATGGAGGCTGAATAGGTTCAGGTCCTGCAGTCTCTCACTGTAGGGTCTGCCCTGTTGTCCCCGGATCATGCGGGTGGCCCTCCTCTGGACCCTCTCCATGTTGTCCACATCCCTCTTGAAATGGGGCGCACAGAACTGGACACAATACTCCAGCTGTGGCCTGACCAGCGTCGCGTAGAGGGGGAGGATCACCTCCTTGGCTCTACTCGAGATGCACCTGTGGATGCACGACAAGGTCCGGTTAGCCCTGCCAACCATGACCTCGCATTGTCGGCCCATGTTCATCTTGGAGTCTATAATGACTCCAAGATCTCTTTCTGCCTCCGTGCTCTCGAGTAGGGAGTTCCCCATTGTGTAAGTGTGCTGCTGGTTCCTACTGCCCAAGTGCAGCACCCTGCACTTGTCCGTGTTAAAACGCATCCTGTTCCTGTTAGCCCACCCCTGTAACCTATCCAGATCCCTCTGCAATCTCTCCCTCCCTGCTAGCGTGCTCACCTCCCCCCAAATTTTGGTGTCATCAGCGAATTTAAACAGGTTACTTTCCACCCCATCATCCAGATCGCTGATGAAGAAATTGAACAGCGCAGGCCCCAGGACCGAGCCCTGGGGGACTCCGCTACCCACCTCCCCCCAGGTCGAATATGACCCATCCACCACCACCCTCTGAGTGCGACCCCTCAGCCAATCTGCAATCCATCTGACTGTGTAGGCATCGATGCCACAGTCGCCTAGTTTTTTAACTAGGATGGGGTGAGAGACGGTGTCAAAGGCCTTGCTGAAGTCCAGAAAGACTACATCCACCGCGACACCTGCATCCATGGCCTTTGTGACCTGATCGTAGAAGGCAATCAGGTTGGTCTGACATGATCTCCCCCTAATGAATCCATGCTGATTGCCCCTGAGCATCATTTCTGATGCCGGCCCATCACAAATGTGCTCCTTGATGATCTTCTCAAAAAGTTTCCCCAGGATTGAGATAAGACTGACGGGCCTATAGTTGCCCGGGTCATCCCTCTTCCCCTTCTTGAAGATGGGGACCACATTTTCTACCTTCCAAATGTGTGGTGCCCTACCTGACCACAGCAACCTGGCTGGTTGCCCACACTGCCCGCCCCTGAGGCCAGCTCTGTCTGTAGTCATTAAATTTAAATTTCAGCTTCATAAAACAAAATCAAGTCTTCTTGAGCATCCTGACAGTATATCCAATGCTTCACTTTAAGTTATTTCCACATCTGATTTAATTTTCACCCGAGATAATATTTTTAGCTAGAATTAAAGCCTGGCTGCAGGTCTGCAAGGCTGCAGGGCTATGAAACAGGAGCTACATTACCGGGAGCATCTAACAGACAGCAGAACTGCAGAAGAAATATCTTGATTAGTGGAGCATTAAGGCCATTGGAAAAGGAGACAGGGGAGTCAACACCTGTGGAATGAGGAGTTTAGGAGGAGCCAGGTAGATCATAATGAGCCATGAAGTCAAGTGACTCCCTCACTGCTGCCTGAATAGAAACGCTGCTACCACTGCCAGGCGGTCTGCTTTAACATTTGGGTGAACCAGGAATCAAAGGTGGGGTAGGGAGGGAGGGTGCAACTCTACAGTCCCAGGCTGTAATCCAAAATACCCTTGCTCAGATGCTGCCTAAACTTGAAAGTGCATAAAACTCCCAAGAAACCTCTCTCTCTGTCTTTACAAGTTTTCTAGGCACTTAAGAGTTCTCTTGTGTACACCCAGATCTTCCTTGTCTGAATCTCTAAATCACTCCTGTTGAAGTTGCCCCTTGCATAGGATAACAACATTTTCCTACTGAGAGTGTTAGCATCATTGTTTGTAAGATTGTTATATAAAGTACTTAAAACATCAAATATTCAAATGAATATTTGTTCTCCGTGATAGTTTTAAGAAGAACAGTCAGTGTGGCCTTCTCTTCTCAAACTCCTTTTTGGAGCCTTAGCTTAACTATTGCTTAGCTTAACCAGAAGTCCCCCAGAGGCTTTCCTGGGATTTCATAAAATTTCTGATCAAAGTGGTGCTGATCTTGAACAGGAAATTGTGAATTGCATCAAAGGAAAAGGGTTGGATCTGGAGCAGTGTCATGGTCAAGGGCATGATGAGGCTAAAAATATGACAAAGCTTATTCCGGACTATGGGCAGGAATATCTATGAAAAAATCAAATGCAGAATACACACTGCGCTGCCCACATTTTGAGCTTTGCACTTAATCACTGTATTCAGGGAATACTTGAAATAAACTCAGCTTAAAGCAACAGGCCATGATATTTGAATTAGTTTCATAGTTCATAGTTTGCAGAGTCGGAAGGGACCTGAGCAGATCATCGAGTCCAACCCCCTGCCATGGCAGGAAAGAGTACTGGGGTCAAACGACCCCAGCAAGGTGTACATCTAGCCTCCTCTTAAAGACCCCCAGAGTAGGAGCCAGCACCACTTCTCTTGGAAGTTGGTTCCAGATCCTAGCTGCCCTGACTGTGAAGTAGCGCTTCCTGATATCTAGCCTGAATCTACCCTCTGCCAGCTTGTGACCGTTGTTCCTGGTCACTCCTGGTAGCGCTCAGGAGAACAGGGACTCCCCCAGTGCCTGCTGGTCCCCCCTGACCAGCCTGTAAACGGTCACTAGATCCCCCCTCAGCCTTCTCTTGTGGAGGCTTCTGAGTCCGACCTCATTAGTAACATTACTTTGAAGACAGTATATCCAATGCAGTTGTCATAAAGCAACAAATGACTCATTGCTTTGAGATCCTGCCACATTGATATAATGAAGGTGTTTTCCAGAGTAATTCTCCTAAGTGAAAAGGTCAACAAACAAAGCTAAACATTTAAAGAAAATCTTAGAAAATTCAGGTTTGTATTTTCTCTTGTGCTTCAAACAACAGTTCTGGAAATCAAATGCCATCTCTAACAACCTACAATCTAAAGATGCATGCTTAGACAAAGCCACAGCATTACTTTGCAACATAACAGGATCACTTGTGTTGTTTCAAAATAATTTTGAATAAGTCAAACAAAATGCCATCATAATGTTAAAAAAGTGGGATCTGGAGGTCAAGTTTGAATTGAAACATAGAAAGTGAAAAAATATTGTGATGAATTATAGGAGGAAGAAAGTTAGAGTGAAACATCAAGAGATTTCAAAGTGAATGCTTTCTATGGCTGTTTGGATGCATTTTTAGCCCAGCTGTCAAATAATTTTTATAGTTTGAATGCAATCGTCACAAAATTTAACTTAATTCCACTGAAGACACTTGTATAAGCAACTGATGAAGAGTTGCACAAAGATGCTGAATTGTTAATGAAACAATGTAACACAGGTACTTTTCTGTCACCTTGCCTTGACCATTATGTGCATTTAGAGCATGTTTAAAATCAGAAATTTTAGTTACTTACAGTGGAAAATTTGCTAAATTATTGATTGTTGATAACAGTGCTTTGCCATCAATTTTTTCTGAAGTATATAGGGTGATTGTGTTATTTCAAACCATCCCCGTAACAATATAAAGGGCTTGACTTTCTTTTATTTTTGTGGAGGAAGCTGAAGGTGGAAGTCTGTTCCTCTGTGTCCATGACAGTGCCTTTGGGCGTTGTGATTTGATGTGCAGGTAAGGCAGGATTACTTCCCTGGTGTCGGATGGCAGAAAGGCAGGGAGGTGTAGAAATTGTTCTTGTTGTTCAGCAATGAAGTTTAAAACCAAAATTTAATCCAAATCCAAAAGGCTCTCCAAGGCAGGGTGGTGCAGCCACATCTCTCTTTGCTGTGCAGCACATACATAATTAGCTCTGCAAGCTCACTGGCTCTATAGGTGGTTCTTGCTGGAGCCGCTGCTTGAGTTCAGGTCTGGAACCGAAAGGGCGCAAATCGCTGCTACTCACTGCTGCCCCCTTTTTCCCCTTGCTGACACATTGTAAGCGGGTAAGGAGGGTGGCTAAAAAGCTGCCATCCTTACCCTCTGGGTTCCAGAGCCCTGTGGAAGGGGTGGCTCTGGCAGAAACTACTTGGGGAGCTGGCAGTGCCTGAAAGCTTGCTGTGCAGAAAACGTGTTAGCAGAACAACTGCACCCCCTGCATCCACCCTTTGGCAGGTCTGGCCATCAGAAGAAGTCAGTTTAACTGTTCACAATAATATTCTCGGAGATGGACTTGAAAGAAGTACTGCTGGGAAAAGCGATCAACTTACATTCTGATGGGCACTGAGCCGGTTCTTAATGCTGCTCATGACTTCCAGGAACTCATTTCACAATGTCATGTTTGCTTGAATGTACAAAATACCAGTCCCCTTAAACACGAACATGAGTGGGCATTGGTCAGCAATCTGTCGCGATAAGTAGGAGAGTCTCCCTTATGGACACCTCTATTATCTCCCTGTTTAAGGAACTCTCCAAAGATATGGTCATTAGGTTCAATGGAATAATTGGAATTTCACCTAGAAATCAACAGTCAGAGAACACAAACACATCTGCATGGTTAGCAGACTCATCAACAGCAGCAATTAAGCCCACAGGCACTACATCACAATAAAGATGGCAGTTGTGAGTACATGAATCCTATTTTGCACTGCTGGAACATCTTCCTGGGGGAAGCTAAAGCACTCCACAAACATGAATAGAGACTCACAGTGCCCTGTGATGGCATCCACCCCATTCAATTACTAACAGCATCTCACCTGTTTAAAATTCTCATTGAGAAGGTTCTCAGAGCTCTATAGTAACAACTTGAGACCCAGCTACTGACTAGCAACGTCTCACAGGATATCGGGGATAAAGAAAAGAATGCCACGTCCACTGAATGAGGGTTTCAGGTGAACATGGAACCAGATGATGGGTTTAGAGAGATCTTCTCCCTCTGTATAGCTAGAGGCAGCTCTAGATACCCCAAAAAGTATAGTTTTGCAACTCACTGAATAGATGCAAAGTTGAATTCTTCTACCATTCTACTATTTTCTACCAATGTAGCTATGGTGTCTACTGGAATTTCACACACAAAAACACAGTAGAACGGAAGGGGTAATTATATCTGGGTTGCATGTAGCTTTGCTACAAGGTTCTCTCAGTTAGGACTATAATCTTTTCTTTTCTTTCTCTCTCTTTTCTTTTTAACTGTAATGGATGAATCAGTACAGTTCCTAGCATGGAAAACAGTTACGCTGATATAAAGGTGCCTAAACAAGCATTATACCTGTATAAGCACAATTCATTCCTATAAGCACTTATCTCCTTGAAACTCGGTATGCTTTGTGGCCACGACCCCTGCAGTTTTCAGCCCACTGCACCTTAACACACATGGGGTCATCTATGTCACAAATTTTGCCTGTCAGCAGCTTGAGGTACAGTTCCCCCCAAACCCTAGCACCTTTCAACTTGAAACTTGGCAGGCTTTGATGCCTCACCAGGGGCCACTACCCCTGCAGTTTTCACACCCTGTGGTGTAACACAGATGTGACATGAATTTTGCTTTCAAGAATATGGGGTACAGTTCCCCCCAAACCCCTGCACTGATCTTCTTGAAACTTGGCAAGCTTCATGCTCTCAGCAGAGTCTACCACTCCTGCACGTTTAATCCAAATCAGACAAAAAACAACAAAGTTATAGATATTTCATTGATTCCCCATTATACCCTATGGCCAGATCTCTGAGGCGGCTCTGATGCTTTGGAGTCGCTTCGGCCAGATCTAAGTGGAAGCCTGGTCCAGAGCTCTGGATTGGATCCCTGGCATCCAAAGCAGCCAAATCTGAAGCTGGATCAAATAGCTGCCTACTAACACAGGCCTACTTTTCTTTCATCTGGGTTTCCTCTCAGACCCCTTACTATGCCTTTTGGTTTTTTGGCTTCACAGCTGAAAGTCCTGCAGAAAGAAATGCAAGGAAGAAGCTGAAGCCCTCCCTGGACAGGCAGTGCAGGAAGGTAAGTTTGGGCAGGGTGAATAGAGCAGCCTCTGGAAATCCAGGGATCCCAAAGGATGTATCATAAAGGGACTCTGATCACCTAATAAGGGGATAACAAATCATCTGTATCCATATTTGGCTTGTTATGCTACCTACCTTTCTTGTCTGTATTTTTTCCTAGTGAGGTTAGTGGTTTTTCTTTGTTGGCTCTTACAGTATCTCTTTTGATGGCTTCCAGGCCTCCTTTCTTATTGTTTTGCTTCTGTTCAACACTGGAAGCAAGCAAAAGACTTGGGTTCATTCTGTAAAGCCAGCATCTGAATAGAGAGCACCATTTTCCTATTGCAGGGCACACTAACATGCTAGTCACACTAATACCAGAGAGCTACTGTAAGGACTGTGTGGGTTGGCACCTTTCAGACTAACTGGTTCAGAAGGGCATAAGCTTTTGTGGGCAACAACCTGCTATAGAGCATCAGAGCCTATGCTATAGCTATAACTTGTTGCTTGCAAAAGTGCATGCATTCCTGAGCCAATTAGTCTCTAAAGTGCCACCCTACCTGACCTTCTGTATCACTTCAGACTGACATAACTAACCACCTTGGTAAAGACTGTGCCTTCAACAGATGATCCTAAACCACCCTGAAGGGATATGCAAGTCCAAGGATTTATATAAAAAAGGACAGTAACCAAAGCAGCCTTGATGGGAACTGCTTTCTTGAGATGTAAGACAGAATTTTTTTCTCTATCAAATTATTGAGAGTCACTTATTGTCAAAGGTCAATACTGAGGGTTTGAATGGCATGAGTTTGTGATCCGGGTCATCCCAGACCACAATATTTTTTGGCTGCCATGCATCAGGTACTCTGCATACACCCCACACACTTCAGAAGACGGCAAATCGTCTCTCAGCCTCTGCCTGATACTTCCCTACATTGGGATCTGGGCTTTCATAATAGCTATGCCTGCAAGCGGTTAGTTCCCAGTGCTGGGCCCTAAGCATCTTCATCAAAGTGATAGCTGACCTGAACAAGTTGGTCAGTACTCTGGAAAGGAAGCTAATGTACTTACCGTGGAAACTTTGTTAAGGGTTTGAACTTTAGGGAAGCAGTGGGTTGTCCTAAAACTAGTCCTTGGGAAATTGCTGATTCTTGTGTTTCAGGCCTCTGTAATGACAACAGGCAATGCAGATGACTCCACAGAAGTTATTAAACAGACAACAGACACCACAAACCTTTCTACTTCTACAACAACTGCTGGTGGTGCTCTAAAACAGAGGTTCCCTACCTTTTTATGCTGAGGACCAGCAAGCCACGGGCCGGAAGCGACTGCAATCTGGCAAGCTGTGGACCAGCAGTGACCGGCGTACTCTGGGCAGGTAGCCAACCCTTTTTTTTTTTTATATCCGTGTTCTAAAATCCTGGTACAAAATACTACTTTATTAACATTCATCCTTCATGAATTTTTGTGGACCAGTTTGAGCCCTCTTTTCATGGTCCATAGAGATGTAAGAAGATAACATAGGCATAAGTCAGAGGAAGACACTGGGTAGCAACTCAGCAGATTCAGGTTCAGACTGAAAGCATGTGAGGGAGGTGGCTGAACAGTAAAACCCTTGCGAAAGGGGTGGCTCTTGCAGGAACCACCTGGGGAGCTGGTGATTGCAAAAATCACTGTGCAAGTGTTGCACAAACCAAGGGGCTGCCAGCACACCACCTATACACTCTGCACCCACACCTGTACAGGTGTGGACAAGTCTGGTAGTCAGATGGAGCCAGCTTAACTGTTCAGAATAATAGTCTCTGAGGTGGATTCAAAGCAAGTACTGCTGGGAAAGTGATTAACCTACATTCAGAAGTGAGTTGGGCAGTTTCCTGACTTTGTCCATGGCTTCCAGGAACCCACTGAAAAATTTCATATTTCCTTGTTCGTTCTGAACGTACAAAATGCCAATCTCCTTAAACATAAATGTGGATGGGCATTGGTCAGCAATCTGTCACGATAGGTAGAGGAGAGTCTCTTTTATGCAGTCCTGTATCATCTCGCTTTTTAAGGAACTCTCCAAAGACAGAATTTATATTCAATGGAATCGCTGGAATTTCACCTAGAAATCAATAGTCGGAGAACACAAACAGATGTGTATGGTTAGCAGACTCATCAACAGCAGCAATAAGACCTAGACACTACATCACCATAGAGATGGCAGCTATAAGTACATGAATCCTATTTTGCATTGCTGGAACATCTTCCTGGGAGAAGCCCAAAACACTCTACAAACAGGAATAAAGACTCACAATGCTCTGGGATGTCATCCATCCCATTCCATTTGTAACAGCATGTAACCTGTTTAAAATCTTCATTGAGAAAGTTCTTAAAGCGCTATAGAAAAACTTGAGACCCAGCAGCTCTTCTCCAAAAATACATGTCGTTGCAAGTGGCTCAGCCCAGCGAACCCCGACCTTTGGCATGAGTTTGGCCTGGATGAGGGATTGTGAGCACACAGTACCCAGGGTGGCTTTCACAGGCGCCTTCCAACCCAGGTGGTGGCAACTGGGCATTCCCACCCGCCTTCTCCTAAAGCAGTACTGCTGGGAAAGTGATCAACTTACACTCCAAACTGTGTTGTGAATATTCCTAATCCCATCCATGGCTCGTAAGAACTCACCGAAAAATGTCATATTTACTTTTTGATCTTGGATACACAAAGTGCCAACCTCTTTGAGCGTGAAGGTGACTGGGCGTTGGTCAGCAATCTGATGCATTAGGTAGAGAACAGTCTCTTTATGCAATGTTGTATTCTCTATTCTCAATTAAGTCTCAAAAGATATGGTCATCATATTCAGGGGAATAATTAGAATTTCACCTAGAAATTAACACAGGACAAAATCAGATCTGTATGGTTTGCAGACTTATCAACAGCAGCAATAAGCCCCAGAGACACAGCATTGCTATATAGCTATGAATAGAAGAATCCCGTTTTGCACTTCTGGAGTATGTTAATGGGAGAATCTCAAAGCACTCTACAAACTGAACAAAGCCTCACAATGTCCTGTGATGTCATCCCACCCATTCAATCAGTAACAGCATCTTACTGAGATCTCAACGCTCTATAAAAACAACCTGAGACCCGACAGCTAACTAATAAACGGCAACGTGACACAGGATGTCAGGGAAGGAAGAAAAGAAACCACTGGCTGAGGGCTGGAGTTTCAGGTGACCACGGAGCCAGACTAGGGCCATAGAGAGATCCTTTCACAGCTGTGATGCAGTGAGAATGGCCTCCCAAGAACTCCAACCAGTCAAAAGTAATTTTGCAACTCATCTAAGAACTGCAGGGTTGAATTCTCCACTATTTTTCTCCACTAGGGACCAACTAATCACCCCTGTTAGTCATCCCTGTAAGGCATTTGTCAATGGGGCTGCCAGCTCCACAAAATGAGGTATAAACCACCTGTAATAGTTAATAAGTCTCAAAAATGAGCACATTTGTCTTCAGGTGTGTGGGGCCTGGAATCAATGCATCTCTTCAACCTTATCTGTCAATGGTCTAATGATCCCTTGTCCGACTCAGAATCCTAAGTATTTGGTTTCCCTGTCTGCTAGTACACATTTCTTGGGGTTGGCCGTCATCCTGGCAGCCCTGAGTTCCCCCAGGATAATCTTTACCACTCAAAGATGTTGGTACCAGATTTTTGTGAAAATAACAATGTCATCGGTATGAGCAGCTGTGTAGGTGGCGTGTAGTGCCAACAAGAAATCCATAAGTCTCTGAAATGTGGCCACTGCTCCATTGAGTTCAAATAGCATCCACAGAAATTCATAAAACCCCCATGGTGTTCCAAAGTCTGTCTTCACGCAACCTTTGGGAGACATCGGGATTTGCCAGTATCTCTTAGATTGATGGATGGTGGTCATAAATCTGGCCTCTCCAGTCCTTTCCAGCAGGTGCACAATATGAGGCGTGGGGAAAGCATTGAATGTCACCAAGGCATTTAACTTCCAGTAGTCAATGCAGAGCCTTAGCAACCCATCAGATTTGGCCACAGGGACTACAGGGCTCTGCCACAGGCTTTGTGAAGGTCAGATAATGCCTTGTGCCAACACCCTTTCTAGTTCGGTGCATTAGGTGTGGTGAAGATGTTGAGGAACGAGGTGCCAGTGTTCTCTGACCAGGGCACCCGCCCGTGTTCTGATCTCGTGTTCGACCCCTCAGGCGCATCCAGGCTCCTCCTGCAACACATCTTGAAAGGACTGAACCAGTCCCACCAATTCCTACCATTGGATCAGGGTGAGTTCCTTCCCAAACCGGACCTGCATCTCTGGGGTTTTCCCTGCCTCGGACCCCAGATATGAGGGTCCCAACTCTTCTGTCTCCTCAGCATGCATAACCATCCAGCCCTGGGGCTCCTTCCACTCTTGGAGCAGATTTACATGGTAAGTTTGTCATTCACATGCCAGTGTTCTGGTTTGAGGACTTCATAGTCCACCGGCTGTACTTGTCGGAGGACCCCAAATGGGCCTTGCAGTGTGTCAACTGTTTACTGGCTGATGTGGGAAGCATTACCAGTGCTTTCTGTCCCGCCTGGTAAGGTCCTCACCTCTGTTGCTCGGTCATACCATGACTTCTGCTGCCATTGCGCTTCCCTCAAGTTCTCATTGGTGAGCTGTTGCACCTTCTGTAGCATGATCGCACAGCTCATGTTGATAATTTTCAGACCTGACTCCAGGTTCTGCGGATCTTTCCCATTCCTCCCATGGCTCTTACATTAGATCCCTGGGGGTGTGGCCATGCACCAATTGAAACAGCGAAAACTGTGTTGGCTCCTGTGGTGCATCCCGGAGCACAAACAATAATGGTGTCAGTAAAGTATTACACTTGTGAGTATTGCTCTGAGCACGCCACCAGATCATCTGCTTGATCGTGTCATTCAACTGCTCGACCAAGCCATTGGTTGCAGGTGATATACCAACATCAATGATTTACTGACATAAAATTAGTTCCCTGGTCCATCAGAATTCCACGGGGAAAAGCCTACCCTTGCAATCCACTTAAGTAATTCCTCCGCCATTTGGGCTGCTATGATGGACCTTAGTGGCACTGCCTCTGGGAAATGAGTGGCATAGTCCATGATCACTAGAATACACTGATATCCTATGCTACTGTTCAGGAGCAGGCCCACAATATTTAATGCCACCTGTACAAATGGCATCTCTATCAGTGGCATAGACTGTAAGGGGCTCTTGGAGGCCTCTGGTCTTGTGTCCTTTGACACTCAGGACAGGCTGTTCCCCACCGATCCACCTCCTCCTGATGGTCCGGCCAAAAGAAATTCCATCCGATCCTTGCCCTTCTTTTGTTTCACCTGAGATGACCCCCTGAAGGGGTGGCATGAGCCAACTGCCATACGGCCCTGCGGAACACACTCGGGACCACCAGTTACAGCAACTCCTCCCCCGTCCCAGGGCCCCTCCTGACCTAGTAAAGGAGGCCTCTTCTTACCTCATACTGTACATCTCTAGTAGAGGGACGTTCCTGTGGGTCCTCTTCCAACCAACGCTGGAGGTCATGGTTGGCCCGCTGTGCCTGTTGGAACTGAGCTGCACTGGCGACTTGCTCCAGATTTGTCTTCCTCGCTTCTGGAGGGACTTGGGGTGACCAGCTCCCCTAGCCACCCATTGCCCCGTTGCAGCTGCCATTGCTCCTCTTCAGCTGCTCTGACCCTTTGTAACACATCATATGTGGGTTTCCACTCCCTGATGACAACCAGCTCACAGGCTAACTTCTGGGTGAGCCCCACTCTCAGCTCTCCTTTGAACTCCATCACATGGATGGGTGTATAGCAGCTGTTGAACTGCATTTCTGCTCCAAAAATACATGTAATTGGGAGCAGCTTGGCCCAGCAAACCTTGAGCTTTAGCACGAGTTCAGCTTGGATGAGGGATTGTGAGCACCCAGTATCCATGGTGGCTCTCACCAAGCACTCTCCAACCCAGGTGATAATGACCAGGGCATTTCCACCTGCCTTCTTCAGCCGTTGTGCCATACCTACTGTCCATGGGTTTAGCCCGTTCCCCTTTCCTGGGTCTGTGCCTGAAGAACTGTTGGCCTCACTAACCTGCCCAGATCACTTAGGTAGAGCTGACACTCCTTGGAAATGTGACCCACTTTCCCACAGCAGTAGCATACCAACCCACACAGTGCTGCTTTCCGTGTCCCCTGTTCTTTTTCCTTCTCTTGAGGTACACTGTGGCTTGGGTGCTGGAGGCCTCTGCGACAGCCATGCTCACCCTCAGATATTGTGAATGCCTCTGCTAAACAGAGTGCCTCATTACAATTATGTGGCTGGTGGCAGCACACCCACTGCTGTATAGCTTCCTCAAAGTCCCACAGAAATTGTTCCAGGAGGACCTGGTAAATCACCCACCCCATCCTGATCATACAGCCTGTGGGGGAGCCATTTATTCAGCACATCCCTCAGGTACTGTATCAGGATACGAGGCCTCTGTTCCTTGCATGCCTTACAGGCCCTGAAGGATAGTTTGTAATTTTCAGGATTGATCTGTAGGCGGTGTAAGATTGCAGCCTTCACTGTATCATAGTTGCATGCCTCTTCCCTAGAGAAGGCTTGGTATGCCACCTGAACCTTATTAATAACCAGAGTCCCTAGCTGATGGGCCCACTGGAAGCGATCCAGCTCAATATGAAGAGACATCAAAAACCCCTCTATGTAGGCCTTGGGGTCATCATCTTTTGTCATGCATGGCATTTTAAACAATGATAAATTCCTCTGGAGCCAATCTTGTTGGTGCACTCCCTGCTGCTGCCGCCTCTCTAATACTTGGCTTATGGCCTGAAGGGTCTGGCCTAGCAGTTTTGCACGTGCCATCGTTGCCACTTACATGGTAGTTACTTCCCTGGGTCTGGATCACTGATCCATTATCCCAATATTTCCTGGCCAATGCACCACTGTCACGCCTGTCTTACTGATGAATGACCATGAGATTACCCTGAGCAGGGCCCTTCCCCAACTTGCCTGCCACTTCTTCATGATATTTCAATAGAAGGGAGGGTTCAATGATGTAACAGGTGGGTCCCCATAGGAGTACTTACGGTATTGGCTATGGCTGACTTGGGGCTCCGCCTCCCCTACACTCCATCCACTTGCCAACCATTGATGTTGATACTTTGCAATCCACAGTAGCCGCTCCAGCTCTCCTGCCCTGCTCGTGTCTTGCCAACTAAAGCTCCGACATCCAGCCCTATGCTGCGCCAATTCAGGGTGTGACATGAGTGTGCCCGGCCTTCTCTTTTGCTGCTTGACACCAAACCCTATCCTTGGGCTCATGGCTCTGGGCCTTCCCTTCCCTCTTGACCCAACGGGTCCTCAAAAAAACCCACGTGCAAAAAGAAATAAAATAAAATAACCAAAGGGTTGTCTCCGAGAAGCTGAGACAAGCCCCAGCAGGCTATCTCCTTCCTAGGTCTCCCTTCCAGGTGGAAGCAAGGGAGGAGAGGGAGGTTAAAAGGACTAGCAGGAGTGCCTGCCTTCTCATGGCCCTATCTTAGTGGGAACGCAGCTACTTGGGTGCCCCAGTACTCTGGTGCCCCTCAACATCTCCCACCCTTGGGCTCATTCTACCTTGAGTCAGGTCCCTATCTCCTCCCCCTCCAGCTCTTCGGCACCATCTGTGCCTTTTAAAATTTCCTGTGGCAGTGCCTGGGGCTGACATCAGCTGAGTGCTGCTGAGCCACACCAACAGTGTGCTTAAAAAGCAGTGCTACAGTACCACATGCTGTACTGTTCCAAACTCTCTTTGCCTCACACGTAAGTTTTCTGGATCCCCTGCCATTCTCCTTGTGGGTCCAACGGGGCTCTTGGGGGTTTGGCTGGATGTGTGCAGTCCTTGCCACCACACTAAGCAAGCGTCTTCTGACTCAAGCTCTGCTAAGATGTCTGAAAATCATGACACTCATGCTGAGGCAACCCAAATCACTCTTCACCATGGAAAGCTCAGATTTAAAGTTGTGCTGGGCCACACAGCAAGTCAACAGCAGAGCCAGGGACAGTCTGGAGCTCCCCTTCAATAAAAGTTTCTAAAGGATGGAACTGTAGAAGTGGGGGATATTCTATTTTAATTTTCACACATTGAGCAGTTGGATCCATGAAGGGATTTGTACTTTAAGAAAGAAAGTCAGTATTATGTCAGGGAGTTGTAGATGCAAGGGGAAAGGAAAGGGCTACCAAATGCTTCCCCCACCATGGTGTACACCAGTCCCTTCACAATAGGGTAGCCACTCAAGGGGCCACTTCATGATTCTCTCCCACCTTTTCCAAAAACACATCTCCTTGTTTCATGCTTGGGTAGAGAACAGCAATTCTTCTCAAAAGGTTGCTTCTCATTGCAAATCAAATGAGTGCTGCTTAACGTTTGGACTAGAAATCCTCCCTCTAGTTGACAAAAATGGTCCTCTTCACCTGGAAAGCCAACTGTTTTTAGCATAAAGCAGTAAGATAGCATAGGTGGAAAAGCTTGATTTACGAAGGAGCATTTTGTTTCAACTGACCAACATACAGTTATGCTCTTTGGGAACCAGATTAAACATATCCCTTTTAGCTACGCATTAGCAAATGTTGCTTACCAGTACCCACCTCAGGCAGGACTGAGAGGACCGAGTTTACACAAGAGTCACAGCAGTTTACAGGCCACTTTGCTCATCCTGTGGCTTCCTCCTCAGGCTTAGTGAGTACTTGCAGGCATTAGAATCAATACTTACTCTTGGGCAACTTCTGTGTTTAAAATTACTTGGGATCTCCTGGTTTCCACCAGATGCTCTGAGTTAGCTTCTGGCCAATTAGCTACCTGCTTGAGAAAGCTGATGACTCCTGTTCCAGACCTGTCTGCAGATGTTACTGATTTTTGTTTGATTTAACCGTGAATAGCTTAGTGAAGATGAATGATCAGCTGCACACAGATGAGCAGATGGAAGTTAAGCTAAAATGAGGAGGCTTGTAGAAGTTTTGCCACTCAGTCCCAGATCCATTCTACATATTGGGTTGTGCGGTTTACAGGACTGGACTCAGAAACTGCTATTTGGCCTGGATCCTGAACTGCTTGTGAGCTGTTTGACCCAGCTTAGAGGGGGTAGGGTGTGCAAAACTGGCTGTGTGCAAAATTATACCAAGACACCATCTTACAATCAGTTCTTCACTGGCATAATTTAGGGAAATGACCACAACCCCAACTTAAGGTATCATTCTAAGAATCTGGAATTGTAGGAGCAAGGTTCCTCTACAATGCCCAGCCTTCCACAAGGAAATGTAATGTAAAAGAAGGTATATTAACCCAAAGCACTCAGAAAGCTCATTTCCAGGGCAGACGTCTCAGGGACTGAACCTGGCTCCTGTGTTACTTGACTGCTCAGAGAAGGGGCTGCGACATGACTTACTGGGTTCAATGGAAGTTAGTTGCACAAAATGACAGCAGGACTCGTTTCCCTAATTTCTTGTGCACATAAAACTCTGATGACATCATTGGCAATTTTCGGCGCACAGCACAGGAAGTTATGTCTTCATGCTATTAGGTAATGTGTTCATAACAGTTGTTTGTGTTCCTAAATATTCAAAAGGCATTATTATATTGCTTTCTACTGGAAAAACTCAATTCCAACTTAACTTCAGTAAATGGAAAAATAAACTTCTCACTAATGAGCAATACTTTACCGTGAGCATCGTCACTGCAAAGCTGAACTCAGAAACTCACTGTAGTTAGCTTTTACCCTCTTATTTCTGACCCTAAAATCCTTGTACTAGGCAATGGGCATGTTCTAGGACAATTCTAAGAACTAAGAATTCTAGGTGATACTAAAGTCCTAGCTGGCCAGCTCCGATTTCTGTTTATAGAGATAGACACAACTCAATTAATCCTAATGTGCTGGGGAGGGGAAAAGTATTTGAAAGAAATCCTGTGATCTACAAGCTCCTCCTCAACATTTGGAGTTCATTTAAGTAATGCTTATTAAATGGCAGGGTGGAAAGATACATGGCACTTACTATATAACATAGTGTTAAAGTTGAGAGATCAAGATTAATTGGGAAATTACACAAATTCACTTGCAGCCTCCAGCATTTAAGGTCTAAGAAGTTCTGATTCAGAGGTGGTATCCATAACTCTGATGGTCATGATAAATGTATATTCCAATAAAGTTACAGTTGTTCTTGCTTTGATTTTAAGTCAAATAATATAGACCTAGGCCCTGCAATATTAGTAAAACATCTACTGTTGTGTTATATGTGATAGTGCACTACATTATCTTGCACCTCCCACTTTTAAAAATCCTAATCCGCCCCTGCTTCTAAACTGCAAAACAAACAAGAATATTACAGTACAGACAGAAACAACTTTACTTCCTTCATGAGGATGATGAAGTTATGAGAAAGGGGCAAATAAACTGCTCTTAAAAACAAACTACTCCCTAAACTGTTTGAAAACAGCTTTATTTAGAGTAGTATACAACATACATATGAACACAGACAAACAGATAACATGTATCTTCAAGAGGCTGGAAGAGTAGATTAAATAAAAGAAGACAAATGAACTCTCATCTAGTTGAAGATGCAATAAGAACTGAAGGAAAAATCTACCACACACTGCTTTATGCTCTTCTATAAAAAGTTGCTCTATCTCCAACCTATCATCATATTAACATTACAAATATTTATAAATTAGTCAGAATTTCAATATTCAAGTTAAAATGTCATTAACAATTTCTGATGTAGCAAAGGATAATTTTCTGTTTGGTGGCATTGCTGTTAAGCAATTTAGATCTGCGATATATTGCAGATGTCAGCACTAGTGCTTATGTCTAACATATTCAAGGGAAAAAATTAGTTTTTCCCCACTAGAGGCATCATTTGGCTTGAATACACATTCCACACATTTTTCAGCAAATATTCAGGAAATCAGGCATCCAATGTGAAGATTAATTTTGTGAAATTAGCTTGTTTTCTTGTTTCTTATTTTTACTGGTGTGATTCTTCTAGAAAATGCCACCTCTTGGGCATGTATATTACAGGGAAACAATACTTAGAATTTGTCACAGCAATCTACAGAAATACCCATGTATTTTGTTTTATTTTTTGGCTTTTTTAACAAAAATAAAACTTCTTTCTTTGTAAAGAACCATCTTAATTCAGCCTTTGTTATTCCTAGGGACCAGAGAAACTCAACTATTAAAAAAAGGCATGAATCCAGGAACTTGGGTGCACAATAAACTGTTCTCAGGTAACTCAAGCAGGATTTTTAGTGTCATAAAATGCTATTTTTAATGGCAGAAGCAGAAAATAAACCATTCAAATCAAATTCTTAGAAAGTAACACAATAGTCTACATTTTCTTTGTGTGGCAGCTTCTTGACAGATCAAATGTGCTTCAAATCTTAATCTTCTGCTTCATACCTAAAAGAAAGAAATGAAAGCTAGAGTATATTTGTTTCTGTAATCTCCTCAATGACTCTCATACCAGTCACTGATTCCAATTTCTATTGGTGGCAGTTGCACAGGCCCACTCACAAACCTCAAGATCCACAAGCAGCCTCAGAAAGACCGTATGCTCAGGCAGCCAGAATCAGCAACAAGTTAGTCTTCACCACCACTTCCTGGAAGCCTTCTCTCTAATGAAGTAATGCTGCCAGGCATTCCCTCAAGCCAGGGGATTCCTTCTACCTGACATGAACCAACGTGCCTCTTCCTCCCCCACTTAATGCAGGGCCACCCTCTCTCTATTGTATCTATCCTTTTTCGCCTGCACAGGTTTGTGGGTATTGCAAGCTTGCCAGAAGCAGCTACCACTCATTCTGTGTCTTCATATGTGGATCTTGGGGTGGGGGGGAAAAATGCTCTGACTCTTGACCATAATCTTTTGGAAGTGATATGTATCCTTATAATATTTTCTTTTCTATCATTATTGTCTCTGCCATCTGACTGCACTTCAGAGGTAACCACCAAGAGCTGCTGGCACAGATTCTTCTGAAAAGTGTAATTAAAAAGCAGCCCTGATGTTCTGAAGAGAACACTGGTAAAAGCTGGCATCACCAAGAGCTTGAAGAACAGCCCTCTTGGCTGAAGAAACAAATCTGAATTTATGATCTAGATTTAGAGAATGTTTTACATTCATAGAAACAATAAGGAGGCAGAGCAAGCATCTTGTGAGGAGAGATGAAACACCACCACTTACTTTGAAAGTCTTTTCCGTAGCTCCTTTATCTGCTCATTCTTCTTGGTGAGTATCTCTTTCATGTTGCGGTAAGCAGCTGTTTGCTGAAATTTCTTCTCCAGCTCCTGCACAGCAGAAAACCAGTGCATCATTTATGTATTTTAAACTAACAAGGATTGTGTGTGGGGGGGGGGGGGGGGGGGGGGGGGGGGGGGGGGGGGGGGGGGCACTCTAGCAGTGGCTGCTTGCAGACTTCATCTCCTACAGCAGCCCCCTGGTCAAGCTGCAGGCCTCCACAGCAACAGGGCTGCCATGGAGACTGAATTTTTTTAAGTCTAAAATTCTGTTCTCTCACTTCAGACCAGTGTTCAGTATGCTTTTTCTCCAGGTCAAAACTCTTGCTGCAGTTGCTATCTAAATTCCAGTTCACATCAAATCAATATTAAAGTGTTTATATTGGTATTCTGAAACACTTTTCTAGCTCTCGGTCATGTTGTTTGATATACAACTAGACTTGCTTTCTAACATTTTGTGTATGTATGATCTTGTCTTTTTTTTTTTTTTTTTTAATACCAACAAAGCTCTTACATGAAGAAACCAGGGGTATCTGCTTGCACAGTGCCCACTACAATATAGCTGTGTATAGGTATACCAGTCAGATGGACACCTTTATTAAAAGTAAAAAACTAAATTTGTCAGACACTGAGATTTGGGCCTCTTGGGCATATCAACAGCTACAAATGCTAGAGGTGCACTGATACAGATTTTTTGAGCCAATACTAATGGCCAACTATTGACCAGCCATATCGGCCAATCTGATTGCTGATGCGCAGCCCAGCAGCTTGGAGTAGTGTCCGGCTGGTAAGTCTGTTGGGAGGAAGGGGCATGGGGAAGGGAAGGGCCATGGAAAGGGCAAATTGAGGCCCCCACAGTGAGGGAGGGAGCAGGGCTGGGGCAGGGGATGGAGCCACGAGCCGCTCAATCAGGGGTTGTGGGGAAGAAGGAGGTGGCAGCTCCTCCCTATGTTTACTATGAGGTATAAGGCACATATTTAGTCTAAATGCAAATGGCCAACAAGCTAACATGTACACTATAATAAGAAGCTAACCTTTTCAGCTATAGATAACTGGTCCTGAACCTTGAGTAGGTCATGCTTTGTTGTCATTAAGTTCTCCTCCAAGGACTTTTGGTTTGCAGTATTGTCATTCAATGTCTTCTCAAACTGGCATTTCAGAGTAGCCACTGTATTTTCCAGTTCACTGATATCCTGGGTTATATTAGCCTTCAGAAGAAGAATCAGTAAAATATTTATTCATGATTTCCCCCCCAAATAATTGAGTCCTGCATTTAAAATGTGCTGAATACATTCAAAACAGTTTCTTTAAAAGTTGCTTTAAACAAATATTAAGAAAACTCAGAATCCAAACTACAGTGGATTCTGCTTTATAGAATCATTGGTTAATAGAATCAGCTGCTTATTTGAATCAATATGGGGAAAACAAAACCATTCATATATTATGTGTAAAAATCACTCACATTAGAATAACAATTTTCAGTTTTTGGAATCATTTACTGGAGCAGCACGGGAATTTTGCAGCCCTCTGCAAGCTGGCAGAGTTCCAGGTTGCAGGGGGCTAGGAGGGAGCAGGAGGAGGGCAGTCAGGCAGGGGGCGCCATGTACATGTACTAGACATGCACATAGCCACGCAGCAGCCTGGAGAGCAGCTCTCACAGGTAAGGGGAGGGGAGGAGGATGCAGGAGGGGGGAATTGAGCCCCAGCAGGGAGAGAGGGAGGGAGGAAGTTGGGCAGGGCCGGGGCCCCAGCCAGGAGTGGGATGGGGTCATGGGCAGTTTGTCTAGGGAGCAGTTTGTGCATGTGTGCCTGCTGCGTGCACAGTAGCTTTGAGGGGCGCTACCCCACACCACTGCCCTCACTGCCTGCACCCACCCCAACCCTGCACACAGATGTGGGAGGCCCGGGTCCCCCCTGCCCCTCCGGGAGTGTGCGCTGTGCTGGGGAGCTGGCCCCAACCCCGCAGTGGCCAGCAGCAGGTGGGGAGCCGGGCTCTGTTCTGCTGCTCAAGCCACCGCCTTCTGCCAGGGGAAGGGGGCTGCAGACACGGGTCCCTGGCACTGTAGCCCTGGCAGCTGGGGGCCCCCTCCGGCAGGGCTGGGGGGCAGGGGTGGGGAAAGGAAGTGAAAGGCACAAGCAGGGTTAGGGGGCTGTGGGGGAGGAGTGAGCATCTGTGTTCTTAAAAAAATGCATCTCCTTTTAATGGAATCGGCTGGTTAATAGAATCAAATCATCTTTTCCAATAAGAGGAATCCACTGTAGTAAACAAAACAAAACACTGTATTTAGACTTTTTAAAAGAAAAAAAAAAAAGTCAGTAGATACTATTAAAAAGGTGAATGGAAATACACCTTTTCTGCCTAGCACAAATTTCAAGTTCTCAGAGGCTGCTTCATTTTACTATGGGGGGCACAGGTAACGGGGGTCAGTCACAGCCATGGGAGGGGGCAAAGGCAGGTGGGACACACAGGGAGGGCAAAGGGTGCCCCTTGTTCCCTACCACTGCTTTCCCTGTCACAGCAGTAGGAGGGAAAAGGGAAGCAAAAAAGACAACCAATGATTTTCTTATTAGATAATTGTCTTATTTATATCATTTTGGGATCACAGGAAGTGGGGGTAGGAGGGACCTCATAAGGTCATTTAGTCCAGCCCCTGCTCAAGGCATGATCATCCCATACCAAGCCATTCCAGCTAAACACATACCTAACCTACTTTTGAAAATTTCAAAGGATGGAGATCCCACAAACTTTTCTATGTAGCCTGTTCCAATGCCTGACCACCCTCATAGTCAGAAAAGTTCTTAATCTCTAACCTAAATTTCCTGCTGCAGCTTGAGACCATTGCTATTACTCCTAACCCCTACAGCCACAGAGAAAAGCCCATCTCCATCATCTCTGTAATCAATCACCCTGCAAATATTTGAAGACTGTTATCAAGTCCCCCATCAGTCTTCTCTTCTCTAAGCTAAACAGCCCTAGTTTTTTTAGCCTTGCCACATAAGTCTTGTCCCACAGGCCCTTAATCATTTCTGCTGCCCTATGCTGGGCTGTTTCCCAATGATCCACACTTTTTGGGGGCCCAAAACTGGGCACAGTACTCCAGGTGAGGTCTCACCACTGCTGAATCACTTGCCTTGATTCGCAAATGATACTCCTGTTGATACAACCAAGGATGCTATTGGCTTTTTTTGCAACAAGATCATACTGTTGACTCATATTCAGCTTATGATCCACTGGAACCCCAGGTGCTTCTCTGCTGTATTTCTGCCTAGCCAGATGTTCCACAGTCGGCATTTGTGCCATGTATCCATGCACAGAATCTAATTATTGGGGGTAGTCTTAAATTCAAAGTCATCTTGGACTCAGATAAATACAGTATTGATTAGAGACATGGCCATCATCTATCCTAGGCTGGGATGATGAAGGAAGTTAAGAATATGTATGTATCCTGAACTAAGTTAAACTGGACCATTAGGGCATGGCTGAATATTAGTAAAATAATTAAGTTCACTGTGCTAAATTATACATTGATACCAACTATATCATAAAACAGATGCTAGCCATGTAATCATTTTAAAAAAATGTGTAGTATATTCCTTCTCTTTATTCCCATTAGCAAAACATGTTTTTTGTAAGTTTCAGAACAGAAATAATTCCAGTACGGTTGTCATTATTTTGACAAGGAAATCAAAATCCTTAAAGACAGCCATTTAAAATAACCATGAATCTAGTAGACTGACTGAAAAGTATTTCAACTGGTGTAAATATTTATTCTCAAAAATATAATGGATTCAATTAGATATGCATTCTATGAACAGGAAGTTAAAATGCTAGACAATAGGTAATAATGTAAAGGAGTTTCAGGTATTAAGCATCCCAGAAAACCAAGCTAAGGATGCAAGACTTGGCCCTGATTCTGTAAGTGCAGTTCCATTTGTGGTTGTATAAGATTAAACAAGCCAGATAAAGAAAATATTGGCTGTGATGTGTAATCAAACTCTGTTTAAATATTATCATTGTACTAAATAAAATATTCTAAAAATTATTTCAAAGCATGATAGTGCACAAGTGAAATAAAGTACATACCATAAACCATTTAGAAAGCAAAACAGAAAGAAATTTGAATTAAAATATGAAAATTGGAAGGGCATATATACATTTGAAATATCAGGTTCAACATTTTTTCTTAAAAATACACAAAAATAAACTAAACATATTTCCAATAATTTGTTAAAGCTCTTTTGAAATAGGCTTTACAATTTACCATTAAGAGAAGAAATGTACAGATTTAAAAAAGATGTCATGGGAAACTAAACAGATTTTATTCAACCAAATCAACCAACTGAGGTTTTTAAATTTCTGTGTTTTTCCTGCAACAGTTAATCATATTTTATCACCAAATTTTACAGACGTTTAAGGACCTCAATTCAAGTAGTTACAAATTAACGCAGAACAATTTTTGACAGTATTTAATTCATTTTAAGATTATTTTCAATTTAATGACCATGGACTTGATTCATATCCACTGAAGTCAACGTAAATAGGAACTTTGCCTATAGTGGTATAGGTTCTGGGCATATGTGTATATTTGGATTTAAGTTTTTAAAAGTCTGAGTCTGATGGGAGCCAGAAGCATAGACCTTTTTGGAAAGTAAAACAGCATACCATACTCTACTGGGGGGAAAAAATGGTATTTTATTATTAGAAAGGAAATTAGGTATCAAAAGGGAAAGCAAAAGGGGAAAAAAAAACAAAAAAACCACACAAACAATTTGAAACAAATGCTAGTTAAATTAAAATTAAGTTTTCTGACGAAACTTTCCTTTCTTGCTTTAGAGAACATAAACATTCTAGAATGGTACTTTTGATAATCTCTTATGTAGGATCGTAACTGTAATTATTAGGACTATGGTAATACTGGATTGAATTTGTATGTGCCAAAAAGCACTAACTATATCTGTCAGGTCTAATCTAAATGTGTTGGCTTTCTGAGCGCTTATTTTACCTTTTCATCTTGAATCGTCTGTAAATCTTTCAGTGACTTTTCTAGTTTTGATTTTTCTTCCAATGCAGTTGTAGCCTGAAATAAATTAGGAACAAAGACCAATAAGCTTTTTACTGAAAATAAGAGAGGTCATAATCTTTAAACATTTTTGGGTATATGTATATGTGTACACACACATTAAGCATTTAAGGGCAAGATTCACAAAAGAATTTGGGTTTAGAGATTCTGAGTGTTCCCATGCCTACAAGTTAGGTACCTGGCAGCAAGAGTGGAATTCACAAACCCAGTCTAGGTGCTGAAGTTCAGTTGGGACAAGGGAATGGACATTCGATTTGTGAAACCCAATCAGCTGTAGGCAGGTTATGGATACTTAAATGCTTGGTTCAGCCAGGATGGTGGCACCTTTGGACATACTTGATAGTGGACCCAAGCATTTCTGGGTGAAAATTTAGGTGCCTGGGAGTACTGAACTCCTATTATGATTATGCAGGATCTCTACGAATTCTTTTTTTAGATCTTTTGCCAAATCCCCCCCCCTTTTTTTTTTTAAGACATTTTTGTACACATTCCTTTGTGAATTTCGGCCAAGCTCATAATGAGTTTACCTGTGTTTCTATAGTTTTGAGTCTGGTCTTCAGTTTTTCATTTTCTTCTTGAAGTCTTGCAATTTCCTTGGATAAATAAACAAGCATTAGATTGACAATGCTCACTCTTGCATGACTGAATTTAACTTATTTGTAGTCACTTCCACTGTTTGGGGGGGGGGAAGTAAATATATTCTGTGGTTTAGAAAGCTAGGTAACTTGCAAAATGGTTAAAAAGATGACAATCATCGTGGGACACTGGTCTCTCTCCATATGGATTTAAGCCTGCAGACTCTAGAGCATTTTGCCTAATCTGGCAAAGAATTTAAGTAGCATCAAACCTAAAATGATGGCAAATATTAACTACAGTTTAATCCAACCTCAAATTAATAGGCATTTGGCAATTTATTCTCCATCTCTGTTCAAAAATATGGTACAGATAGTAAACTCTTGAAAGTCAGGAAAACTCTCCATAAAATTCTCTCTTAGCTAAGGAAGCCTTCAGTAACTCTCAGAATTTTTTTTTAAGTTGTAGGTGAAGACTCAAGTTAGAAAATAACATAGCTTAAATATTTAAGGTCCACTCTGCACATGCTTTACTTTGTAAACACGAGACCAGTTTTGCTTACATATATTCCTTAAATGCTTAATATTAACATTCATTCTTTAAAAAAGTGACACAGTTACATAAGTGTTTCTAGGATAGGGAGCTAAAGAGTTCACTTCTAATGCTATATTCACTATGGGAGGTCTGCTATTCAGACATTTAAGAATTGCAAAACATCACAAGCAATTTGACTTTATTTAAATCCTATTTTTTCTTATCAACACCATTTCACTGAATACTGCACGTAATGGCAAGCCAAGACATTACAGCTACTCCTCATTTAACATGGTAATTAGGTTCTTGAAAAATGAGACTTTAAGCAAAACAGTGTTAAGCGAATCCAATTTCCCCATAAAAATTAATGTAAATGGGGGGGTTAGGTTCCAGGGAAATTTTTCCCCAGTCAAAAGACATCATATACCTGGGTCTGCAGCCCCCTGACCCCACTCCCCCGTGCTGCAGCCTCGGGCAGGGCAGCTCTCCACTGCTGCACGCACTCTGGCAGGTAAGTGTGGGGGGAGGGGTGAGAGGGGGATTGAGGCCCCTGTATGAAGGGAGCTGGGCAGAGCTGGGGCTGCTCCCCAGCTAGGTGGGCCTTGGGGCCTGGGGCTGCAATGCATGGCTGCAGGGCCCCAACGGAGAGCAGGATGGGCCACAGGTGGCTCAATCAGGGGAGGGCCAGCTCCCCGCTGTCGCGCACAATCCCAGCAGGCAGGGGACCCACGCCCCCCCGATCTGTACCTGGGGCAGGCTCCTGATGCGGGCTCCCATCCTACTTTCCTACTCCGGGACCTCCGGCAGCCCTCTGGGCACAATCCAGCATGACTGGGGACACTGAGGTGGCATGAGCACCTCCTTGCTGCTGCACGCCT
The DNA here is from genome assembly GCF_001723915.1 of Gavialis gangeticus. Lineage (NCBI taxonomy): Eukaryota > Metazoa > Chordata > Crocodylia > Gavialidae > Gavialis > Gavialis gangeticus. The sequence continues at coordinate 16,602,718 of NW_017729006.1, read as the reverse complement.
CCCCCACCCCCGCCATGGCAACGCACCTCCTACTCATCAGTTGTTCCAAGGGGCACAGCCCCTGCAAGCAGGTGTGTCACCAGGGCGGTGGGGGGGGGATAAGGGATGGAGCTTGGACTGGCGAGGAGATCCCCATGCCGCCCCACTGCTGTCTGCCACATTGGGTTGTGCCCGCAGAGGCTGCGGGGCAGGGAAGCAGGATGGCAGGGAGCAACCCACACCGAGAAGCTGGTAGCTGCTGCCAGCTCCGACCTGCTTCGCTCCCTGCAGCCTCTGCAACCCTGTGGGCACAACCCAGCGTGGCAGGCACCATCGGGGCGATGCGGTGATCTTCTTGCCGCTCCAAGCTCCCCCCACCGCTACCCTGGCGACACGCCTCCTGCTCGTGGGGCTGCATCCCTCAAAGCAGTGGCACGAGCAGGGAGCGCGGTGCCAGGGTAGCAGTGGTGGGGGCTGGGGGGAGGGAAAGAGATCACAGTAGCGAGGAGATCCCCGCACCACCCCACTGTCTCCAGCCACACCGGGTTGTGCCCACAGGGCTGCAGAGGTCCCAGGGCAGGGAAACGAGGTGGAAGCTTGCGTCTATAGCCTTCGTCTGCTGCAGGTTCAGATCTGGTAGGTTGCAAGTCCCCCCTGCCCCCCGGAAGCGTGCGCAGCAGCAGGGAGCCGGCCCCACCCTCCAGATGAGCCACCTATGGCCCATCCTGCTCTCTGCTGGGGCCCTGCAACCATGCATTGTGGCCCCAGGCCCCAAGCCCCACCTGGCTGGCCAGCAGCCCCAGCTCCCTCCCTACAGGGGCCTCAATCCCTCTCCCCCTCCCCCACCACACTTACCTGCTGGAGCTGCTCTGCAGGCTGCCTGGTGCCACGTGTATATACATACATGCACATTGCACCCCCTGTCTCACTAGCAGGTGGTGGCCAAACAATACTATAACAGGACATTGCATGACTTTAAACGAGTATGTTCCCTAATAGATCAGAGACATAATAACGAAACAATGTTAACCAGGACAACATTAAGTGAGGAGTACCTGTACTGATATAAATGATTCCAGAAGTTGGATACAGATATCTTAATGGATTACACTTTAACATTAAGACCTCTAAAATCAGATTCCAGTGACACAGATCAGAGGCTATAAAGTATGTACTCAGAAACTACAGAACAGATTTTTCTCAACATTAATATCTTGAAGAAATACTTAAATGCGATCTCTCTCTCTGGATACATCCTTTAAACCTTCCTCTCTGTATAGGGATTCCAGAAAACATTCATACTATAGAAAAGGACTGCCTTTGTAACACTGTCGCTGCCGCTCTCACAGGTCTGTTCCAGCTCAGTTATTTACTGCTTCTTGTTTGGTGTCATAAAATATAATAGTGCGTCACAAAACAAAGTTAGCAGCAACAGTAAATTTACCATTGCAACTTAAACTATGAACTAGGTTTAAAAAAAACATTTAAGCAAAACTGCAGTGAGTCCCATACATAGTTGCTCATATTCTAATCGTGTCCAGTTACAAACAAAAGTAAAATGTATTAATGAGAAAATGCATGTCACAAAAGAAATATCTTATAAATAAGGATCTTGATTTGTCATCTTGGTGATATAGGCTAAGAGAGAAAAATGCACTTCATCCTTGAAAATCTTTTGATTTCCTGCATATTGAAAAGTTGTTATAAGGCAAGCATGATTTCTTTAAACTACTAAATAAGTTAAAAAATTTAATACCAGTATAAATGGTTCTTGAGTGCATCAACATTAAAAAATTGAACTCGTTAACAGCAATCTTGAAAACCTACAGCAACTGGAAAATCAGAGATCTGCAAAATCAAGGAAAGGCAAATTCTAACACTTTCCTTTTAAATTGTGATTTGTGTAGAAAAAGTTTAACCTTCGGCCCCTGTTGCTGTCCCCTCCTTTCCCCCTGAGAAAAAACAAAACAAAACAAAAACACAAACCCACAACCACCTTATGGAACTTTACTTTTAGCAACCTGAGAAATTTCTGATCTTCCACTCATTTCAATGAGGTGTCATACCTCTTTTAATCTACTTTCCAGAAGGAAGTCTATTTTACTGCAATATCAACAATATGTCAGGCTCCCAAAAATATATTCATTAAATGGAGATAATGAAACCATAATGGATTTTACTAAAACGTATGTGCAAAAGAAAATTTCATAAATGTAGTGCACTCGGACTAGGCACAGACATTATTTTTAGCAGTATAAGTGATCTATACCCGTAAAAGAAGTTTGACACACAAAGACTTTTTTTTAAATGGCGGAATCTGGTCTAAGATTTGGCCCCTCCACCAAAGGATGACTGACTGTGTGTTATTTAGGTTGTTGTAGTTTTTTTTTAAAGTTCTGTAGTACACTACTATAACTTCTAAATGGCATCTGATAGATTACAGAAACAGTAGATTCTAAATTCAGCAGAATAAATCAAAATATGCATTTATCACAAATATGTCAGAAGATGGAACTCCTACCTTGTTTAGCAGCTCTGACCCACCTTCATTTAATGGAGCAAGTTTAGGTTTAACGAGTTCTGCATTGGGCTGGAATAACAATAAAAATAATAGCATTATTTTTCATAGATTTCATAGACATTAGGGCTGGAAGGGACCTTGGAAGATCATCGAGTCCAGCCCCCCGCCCGAAGGGCAGGAAGTCAGCTGGGGTTATAGGATCCCAGCAACATAAGGATCCAATTTACTTTCAAAGGTGTTCAATGTAGGTGCTTGAACCACCTCCGACGGCAGGCTATTCCAGACTTTGGGGGCTCGGACAGCAAAGAAATTCTTTCTTATGTCTAGCCCGAAACGGTCTTGCAAGAGTTTATAACCGTTTGACCTCATCATCCCTTGGGGCGCTCTGGTGAACAAACGTTCCCCCAGGTACTGGTGGTCACCCCTGATAAATTTATAGGTGGCCATCAGATCACCCCTGAGCCTGCGCTTTTCCAGGCTAAAGAGCCCCATGGCTCTCAG
>NW_017729006.1:16595690-16599702 GCF_001723915.1 Gavialis gangeticus | reverse complement strand
TGCGCGTGGCTCTTCTCTGCACTCTCTCAAGCTTCTCCACATCCTTTTTGAATTGTGGAGCCCAAAACTGGACGCAGTACTCCAGCTGCAGCCTCACCAAGGCCGAGTACAACGGGAGAATGACGTCCCGGGATTTGCTTGAGAAGCATCTATGGATGCAAACCAGCGTTTTGGTCACTTTAGTAGCCGCAGCATCGCACTGCAGGCTCATGTTAATCTTGTGGTCAATGATGACCCCCAAGTCTCTTTCTTCCGTAGTGCTAATCAGCGTAGCACTGCCGAGCCTATAAGGGTGCTGCAGGTTTTGCCTCCCAAGGTGGAGAACCTTGCATTTTTCAGTGTTAAACACCATCAGGTTCTCGTCTGCCCATTTCCTGAGCCTGTTTAGGTCAGCCTGGATCGCCCACCTGTCTTCTGGTGTGGATGCTTTGCCCCAAAGTTTGGTGTCATTGGCAAATTTGGCCAGTCCGCTATTTGAATTATTCCTAGAATAATTCTAATTTTGCTTTCTTGTGGAAAACAAAGGAATAACAATCTACTCTGAGTTACATTTATTCAGATTTGAGGTTTAAGTTAAAAATAACTGATCTTGTATAATTTATTGTCTATTTTAAAGCACTTGCTGAACATGAAGTTTTTCAAGCAGTTTCCTTTCTAAGGAAGAGAGGCTTCTGATCCTATTGCCCGCACTGAAAAGAATTTTTATTCACTCTCTTTTATTTAATACACACAAGTTTTAGAAATTGAATGGACTATAGCATGAGGCAAATGAGATCTATTAAGATGTTGATCAAGTCAGGTAAGCCTGTCTGGCAATTAAAATCAGCATTTTTTACATTCTAAATTACTTATGACCACAGGTTAAAAAACACACGAATCCACCCCAAAGCCAAAAAGTACCACATTCCACTGGAATTAATGAAAAACACTTTTGAAAAGCGAAGTCAGCAAGTGACAAAATTATGGATTATTTTAACTAACTTTAGGAATTAAAAAAAAAATCTTTAAAAGTTACTTTTATCATAAATTACATTCCTCTTATGTACATAGTCCAAAGTAAACACATCTGTAATTTCACATAATATTTGATTAGTTTTAGAATCAAACTCTACCTTCTTGTTTGAAGACTTAAATTCTGACTTTTCAAATTCAGCAACTTGTTCCAACAATTCTCTTGGAAGAAAAAATAATAATGGAAACAATGATCATTAGACAAATACTTAAAAAAAAATTACAAGGCTGTTGTTATTTTCTTTGTTACAAAGTAAAACTTTCATTAGGCACGCAGACTTAGCCTCCACATCAGTACAAAAAAAGACGAGAAGAATATCATGTGCAGGAGTAATACAAGTATTAAAAACAAGATTTAAGATTTTCAAACTGATCTGTTTACATCAAATGAGTTGTCTGAACTAAATCCAAAGCACTTGTGCTTTATATGCTTATTACAAATTCTAGGTAAATTAGACTACTATTTTTTTTTTTAATTTAATTTTATTTTTATTTTATTTTTACAGAAACAAGCCATTTCACAAAAAAGTTAAAAGCACCATATATTATATCACCTTTCAGATAAAAGGCTACATCTGCAACCAAATCAGCTTTGATTAGGGGAGTACCGACAGACATTTTTGGGGCCAATACCAAAAACCGATTTTTAAGGAGGCATGTCGGCTGACAGTGATCCAATACTAGCCTGGCAGCTTAGAGAGTTGCATGCAGCTGGTAAGTCTGATGCGGCGGAAGGGGAGGGTGGAGGGAAGGGGCATGGGGGTGGGAGGAGGAGTGGAGCTGGGGCAGAGGCAAGCGCTGTCCAGCCAGGGCGGGGCAGGCGCAGGATGGAGCTGCAGCTTGTCTGGGTGCGGGGGGGGTGAAGGAAATGCTCCCAACTCTGCGCACGGGAGCCGCTGGTCTGGAGCTCTCCGACTTGTCCAGCAGCTCCCACCACTCATCCAGGAGGGCACAGGGTTGGGGAAGCATGTGCCCCAGGATCTGTGTGGGGCCAGGGCTGTGCCAAGCTCTTCCCAGTGGGGCAGGGCTGGACTTGGGGTGGATGGTGGTTGCGGCGCTGGGACTCAGGGGTGGGAGTGGGGGGGCTGTGGTGAATGTTGAGGTGGCAGCATTCCCCCCATCCCAGCACTACTGCTGCCTGCCCTGAGTCCAGCCCCACCCCACCAGGAAGAGCTTGGTGCAGCACCAGCTCCGCGCAGATCTGGGGGCTCATGCCCCCATCCATGCCTTCCCAGATGAGTGGTGGGAGCAGCAGTGGGAGCCGCCAAACCAGTGGCTCCCACACAAGCAGCACAAAGCAGCAGGAGCCTCCCCCCCATGCCCCATTGGATGAGCTGTGGCTCTATCCTGCACCTGCAGCTGCCCTGCCTAGGCAGCGCTTACCCCAGCTCCACTCCTCCTTCACCGCCGGGAGCTTGATCTGTTGTCCCCTGCCGCCACATCTCTTCCCTTCCCCCTCCCACCACACCACACTTGGCAGCTGCGTGCATGCATGGGCCATTTATCGGCCACAGCAGGCCGATTTCCAATACAAACAGGTTTCTTTGTATCAGTGCCAATACGATATCGGACCAATGTATTGGTGCACCTCTATCTTTGATATGACTACGAAATATGAAATTTTTTTCTTAACCTTCAAAATGACTGGTTTGGGTATTTGGATAGGGTAGCACAGCATTTCAAAGTTCTTCTGGTATCAATAAAATTGTTCTGTGTCTCTGGATAGTTCAAACTACATTACCGATTTTCCAACTCAGAGATGTCAGTCTGTAGCTTAAGATACCATTTCTCAGCCTGTGAAAAAAGTTGGCGCAGGAGTAACACATTGGTGTACGCAGTGTTAATGAGCTCTGATTCCACTTCACTGTGTACCACAGTCTGTAGCCCATCCAGAATTTCTGTCACCTCATCTACTGTGAAGGTCTCTTCCACCAGCCTAAGCAAGAAGAAATAAAACTTATATGCAATAAAACTTAGCAAAAAATCTAAAAGACCTCACTGAACAACACTTACACGTAACATAAAAATGGGTTAATTTTTTAGTAGACAATAGTATAGCTGCAGTGGGAGGAAGGGAAGAAGGGGAAGAACCAGAGACCCTAGGGGCACAAAAATAACTGTAGTTATTATTAACACTGGGGCAGCCAATGCGGCCCTGCTACACCTCTGTCAGTAGACAAAAGTATCATGAGCAATTTTACTTGAGTCTTCTCTCTGAAATGCTACTTTGATCAAATACAAGTATTACTTAAGGGGTTTAAAATTACATTTTGACTTAGCTGTAATGAGTAACTTGATAATACAGTTCCTGACAATTTTAACCACTTAGTTTAACAAGTCAGTTGCTCTTAGACTATTAAAACCTAGAAGTTATTTTACAAAAGCTGTTCTTTAGATGGAAACTCTTTCCTTTTGCTGCTTTCCCTTGGCAAGGATACACAGAGATACCTCATGCAAATAAATTGCCATATATATATCTATATCTCCATATTAGAGAGAGATATCTCTAATATAGATATAGATCTATCTGGCTCGGATAACTATACCACATAGAAAAGATTCAGAAGAGAAGGAAATACTTATATCTGTGATACCAGGATATAAAGCCAATGTTTTTTATCCAAGAATGGTTTTCAGACTTAAGGGCATTTATATGTATAGATTTTAATAACATATCCATATAACTATTAAAAAAAACATTCTAAATTCTGCAGCTGATGTTAACTTATTTTAATGCCCAGCAAGTGACAAGGTTGCTTTTCTGAGATTTCTAATTTAATACCGTAGAGCCTCCTCATTGTACCTGCTGTCCTTAAGGTCCTTTACTCTTTTTTTTCCTTATTTCCATGTCCCTAACCTTCTCAGTGGTCCTTTGAACTTCTTTCAGTTTATATTGATCTTCTTTGAACTTTTTGCCCACAGTATTCTAAATGGGTCTTACCAATGCCTTGTACAACGGTATCTTTGTTTCTACTAAATACACCCTACATAATGCAGCCTA
>NW_017729006.1:16563518-16590690 GCF_001723915.1 Gavialis gangeticus | reverse complement strand
GTCCTGAAAGCAAGAATCTACAGTCTTGAGTCGCAGACCACGCTTTGAACGAGCAAAGCGCATGTAGTTGATCACTTCATTCTGGTGGTGCTCATTCAGTCCTAGCTCTGCCTGCAGGCAAGACAACAAAATATAGCTTAATATATATTGAGATAAACATAATGGAATATAGAGACTTGCTCTCCAGCAGGTTCCTACACTGAGTTTTAAACACTATCAAGTTAAAATTATTTTCAATAAATATTTTCCCACAAGTTTATAAGTAAGAGTTTTAAGGCTTGTCTTCAAATCATAGCTAATAAAAATGCAGTGATTTCTCTCTCCCCCCACCCCAGCTTTACTTCTCTCCACATGCACAAAAAAATTGGCTCGCCTCTTCAGCCATGTCTCCACTACAGCGATAGGGTTTTTATAGCACAGGGAACAGCAACAGTAAAAATGCAGTGGAACACCATTCAGCACTCTACTATGCAACCAGGTGTGCTTGAAGACTTTATACGGCCCATGATGTTCTTATCATCACTTGACTGGGTGAAGGTGAAGGGAGGGAAAAAGATACCTGAATTGCTACTGTTTGAGTTAGTAATGCAATAGCCATGTACCGGCTAGGAGGACAACAAATCATCAAATATTAATCCAATCACTCTGACCTGCTAATCCAATCATTCTGTAGAATAAGTGTTTTTCCTCCAACTACCTCAAGTGCAGCAGCTGGAACACAGGCAGACAAGGTTCTTTGGGTAGATGCGATATCTTTTATTAAACCAACTAAATAGTTGGAAAAATTGTTCTTTGTAATCTTTCAGGCTAGTTAGTGACTGGAACACACTAACTCTAGCTAACTGCTGCAGAAGAAACAAACCTCAGAACAATTAGATCTGAAAAAATGTGAGGGTGTTGTTACACATTACCTACAGGCTACACAAAGCGCTGTGGAATATTACGTGGTGATAATGCTGGAATGAGCTTTGAGCAGTCACACGTTAAAGCTTAATGCCATCTCTGACCTGTACAACTGACTTGCCACTACAGGGCTGGCAAGGGTAGGTAACAGCTGGCTACTTGCACTGCTGGCTATTTGCACATGGTTGTACTCCCTAGGGGCAGGAGGGTTGCACCCCTTGGGGCCAGAAGGGAGAGCTGGCTTGGTGCCAGCACCACCCCCTGGGCAGCAGAATTCAGGAGGGTGGAAAGACTGTCCACACGGAGTAGGACGCAGCTTCTGTGGGTGCTCGCCAGCTCCGGTGCTGCCGCTGGCCTCTGCGGGTGCCCCCCCAGGCTCAGGAGGCACCAGTCGCCCGTGGCTGGGGCTGGGAACCCTCCAGGATTACCCTGGAGTCTCCAAGAATTAGACAGAAATCTCCAGGAGACTGGTGAGAGTCAACTGGGAAAGAGAGGATGGGACATTCATTAAAATATTAAATGTTGAATCTGATTTATATAGCAGTTCAGTGCATGGGTGACTGATACCACCTGAGTGGGGGGGGGCGGCACGTGTTCCTGCAACGACCAGTCAGTGACCAGGGGAATGAGGTCCCCCCTCGGCCAATCTCACTGACCGGAGGTGCCAGCAGCACTTCACCTGGCGCCCCCACTTCCCAGCCGGCGCTCCCAGAGGGTGCACATCACCCAGTGGGTTTTTAAAATGTAATAGTACTGTGCATTTGCCTTCCTGATGTAATGACTGATTAGTGTCAGTATGTCAGATGATGAAACCTGCAATAGATTCAAGCAGAAGTGGCAACCTGAGCTGAGCTCCTCTCTTCTGAGAGGCTGAGGGAACGGGGCTTATTTAGTTTGGAACAGAGGAGACTGAGTGGGGATTAAATTGCAGCTGTCAACTACCTGAAGTGGGGTTTGAAAAAGGATGGAGCTGGACTGTTCTCAGTGGTGGCAGATGACAGAACAAGGAGCAACGGTCTCCAGTTGCAGCAAGGGGCGTTTAGGTGGCATATTAGGAGGAATTTTCTCACGAGGGTGATGAAGCACTGGAACAGGTTAGCCAGAGAGGTGGTGGCATCTCCATCCCTGGAGGCTTTGAAAACCCGGCGAGACAAAGCCGCGGCCGGGAGGATCTAGCGGGGGCTGGTCCTGCTTGGAGGAGGGGGCGGACGAGCCCCTACGAGCTCCCTGCCCACTCTCACGCTCGACGAGTCCACCCCCTAGGCGGGGCCGGGGCCCAGCCCACACCCCGGGGCGCACTGCGGAGCGGACGCGGCGCTGAGGCCCGCGCAGACGCCAGGAGCGAGCACGAGCGGTCGCAGCTCCGTCCCGAGCAGGGGGCGGGCGCAGCTGGGGGAGCGGGAGCCTGGTCCCCACGCGGCGCTACCGGGCAGATGAGCAGCCGCGGCCCCCGCCCCGGGCCACTGTCCTGCGGACCCCCCCTGCGCTACTCACCATAGCGACCCTAACGGCTCCCGGGCGGGGAGGGAGGAGGCTAGGTGGCAGTTGGTCACCAGCGGACTGTTGCCATAGAGAACGAAGCCTCGCGAGCTCCTGGCCTCGGTCCTCATTGGAGGATTCTTGCCCGCGTGACCGGAAGTACCGAGAGCCCTCCCTTTCGCCGTGGTGGTTTCCATGGGCAACGAGCGTTCTGTTCCCCCCAGGTCGATGCAGTGCGTGCGCCCTGCGCTCTCTGGCTGAAGAGCTTGGGGGCACTGCCTGATCTCCCTGCCCCGAACGGGCCGAGCCCCAGGAAGTCGCCCCTCGCTGACCCTTGACCTTGAGCAAGGGGTCTCGCTTGCTGTTTGTTGCCTTGACCTTTTGGTGCCTGTATCCCAACAGGAGCCCGCGACTCAGGGCGGCGGCGGCACCCTAGAGGGCTGGCAGGGACCCGCAGGGGTCACCCAGCGCAGCCCCAACATGGGCGAGCCCCGCAGCTTGACATCTCCAGAGGCTAATAAAGAGCCACCCAGAGGACTGGGAAGGGAGCCGGGTACTGGGGCTGCTGGAGACCCATTTCATAGCAGTTGTGACGGATTTGCCCAGCTCAGGATGGGGGTTGGAGCCAGGCTGTCTGATTTTAGCCCCCAGCCCTCCTTACAACGCAGTTTGGTCCATCAAGCAAACACACAAAACCAAAGCAACAAACCCACATCACAGTGACAGGTATCTTCAGAAACAGATGAAACACAATGTGGTCAAGTAATCGCGTTACCTTTCCTGCAGCAACATATAAATGAATTTGGCACTAGTGTGAAGAGTTTATAGTGTTCTGGAGCAGGCTTTTAAAAGATGATTGATGTAATTTACATTGTATTAAAGTTACATGATTTACATTATTTATATTCTACCCTTTTACCAATTTAAATGCATCTTGGTCTGAGAATCCAACCTATAGTATTTCTCCGTTTTTCTCAATTAGCACTAGTATAAAAATTGGAGACATGGAATTGCCTTGTGAACATGCAGTAACAATGCTTAATCTCTAATCTAAAATATACATCCATTTTATCCACTTAACCTATGTTGCACCTATTTCCAGGGTTATGTGAGCTCCATGTACAAAATATTAAATCTGTATTCGTGGTCTACATTTCTGCAATGCGTTTTCACCTTCACAGTCCTTTATGATTGATTTCTAATTAGTCCATTGTGTTCCTGAGAGTTATTATTATGTATTGTACTCATTTTTATTAGAAACGGAGGCACCAAGAGTTTACAAAACCACAGAGAGAGCTAGTGACAGAGATCAACTGAAAATTTTAGAGTTGCTGCTCGTACAATCCTAAATGACACTTATCTAATGGCTAATGGGAGTAGACTATGGCCTATTCGTTGTGCCACAGTTGGGTAGACCTATGTCCACCAGGAAAACTTTAAGACTCCTTTAATTATGGAGGCTACTAGGGACACAGCAACTGTTTTTGTGGGACAGTACGTTAGAAAACAGGGATGGGAGTGTGGGCCAAAGGTTAATAACAAATACTTCAGGGTGGGGAATGTGTAGACTATGGAGGCATTAATAATTTTCAGTTCAGTTGAAATCTGTCTCCTTTCCTTGATGCTACATTTTCTCATTGCAGGATATCCCTGCAGGGGGTTGGACTCGATGATCTGTTGAGGTCCCTTCCGACACTAGCATCTATGAATCTATGAATCCCATGGCCAAGATATTGCAGGAAATGACACTGCATTAACTTCTCTAAATTTAACAAGAGAGATTACAGTTAACACTTGATAATGAGATGTTTCATATATTTTAATGATGGTATAAGTGAAAAGGTTTATTAAGTTCTTTTTCAAGTTTTCTGCCATAAGCAACATTAATTTTATCTGAATTTTATGAACTCATTACCATTTCAGTTACATTAGAATTAATGCATTTGTGGAAGCCATTCATTTATCCTTTCTTGTTGCTTTATTTGATTTTCAAAGAGCTTGCTGCTCTTCACAGTAAATTTAACAGGAACATAATGTGCTTTGTATTAGAGCATAATTGGAAACCCTTGGTCTTACCTAGCTCTGTCAATGTAACAGAATTACTTTACATCTTGGTCCCTTAATTTATGTGTCTGTAAAACAGGAATTATAATATTAAAGCACCCAACCAATGTGATGTTTAGGAGGCTTACCTATGTTATAAAATAACTGTTAAGCAAGCTTATTTTCTGCAATAGATGGCATGCTCAGGATAAAGCTATTTGTATAGCTCACAAAAGACAATAAAAGCAACTGTCTAAGCTTGAAGCCTACACACAACAGACAGACACAATAATTTAACTGAAAGAAATGTTGGTACAAGTGCATTATTTAAGCATATAATGTATAAAACGCTTTATATTTTAAGTATTTACAATTTTTCTTTGATTTTACGATCCTTTTTAGTAATTACCTTTCTGAACAAATACTATATCTGATAAACAACTTTGATTAATCAATTATGTATGTCACATCCTTCAAATATTAGTTGGAAATTGGGGGTGGGGGAGGCTTGGGTAACATGCCAGCTTTTTCATCTTTAAGTTTTCTTTATTCTAATTAATAGAGAATAGAAACGGGAAGAGGGCAATGAAAACAGCCTATAGCCTAGTGATTAGAGCACTTACCTGGGAAATTTGGGTTTCAGTCTCAATTTTAATGACTATTTAAGGATTTTCTGTGAAGTTGAGCAGTGTCAGCAGAAGAAACTGAGAACAACCTGCCTCAGCATACTCTTGTCCAGTGTTTAAGGCACTTTCCTGGGAAGTTGGTCATCTGAGTTCAAATCTCTGTAACAAACCAGGCAAAGATAAAGAAATTTAAACCACAGACTTGCACATCCCAGGTGAGTTGTTTTATTGCTGGGCTGTTGGATACAAAGATCTTCTACCACTCCATTTTAGTTGATAAAGGGCTTGACCCAAGTTTAAGCATCTGGAAAGGAAAAATTGCTGTGAAATCTGAATGGATAGGGTGCCTGGAGTCATGCACCAAATTCCCTGAGAGGACAAATCCTACCCCTTTGCTTTCAAGTCACTCGCAATGACTTCCAAGGGGCTGGACTGTCATCCCTATTTCTTTCTCCTGTCCAGAGGATGGTCTTATCAGGTGTTTTCCTTTTCATTATTTCTTAGATCATTGGAATATTATGCATGACAGAATCATACTGCATATGATCTTTCTTCTGTATAACTTTCCTGCACTTCTTATCTTTATTGTTAATGAAAAATCTGGTAACTTTTGAACAGAAAATAAATAAAGAAAATGTATCAGATCCTCAACTTATAAATCACTGTAGCTCCACTGGTTTCAGGGGATCCTGCTAATTTGTATCAGTTAAAGATCTATACTCAAATTTAACAACATGAAATACTGATGATAAAACACATATGTATACAATGTTTCAATGCATTCCACAAAAATAAATGTTAATAATATTTGAGAAATGAATATATCCCCTCCTCTTTTTTTTTTCACCATGTAGTTTATTTTTGGCTACTTCCTGACCCAAAACCTATATTTCTCTATCTATGAAGAGCAGGGGATTTTCTGCTATTATGCTGTTGATTCAACGGCTCAGTGGTTATATATATCTCTAAAGTAATGAAAAACATGTACTGGTTTTGGAAGGCATCTTAGTTTCCCTTACCATAATGGTTTGAATTTGAAAATGAAGCATACTTACAGGTACCCATGACTTTCCCACTAATGAGAAAATGTATTTGTTTAAATAACTGGTCAAAATACTATGAAAGCAGAAATTATACTTCTCTTTACATTATCTAACAAGATATCTGCTTCAAATATTTTGCTTATATATTATCTTATTATTCTGATTGCCTTGCTTATTAATATCTGCAAACTTTTTGATGCTGTGACAATAACTTTTGTGCTTAGTTTCAGTATGGGAAAAATGAATAGCATCTAAGCTTATATTAACTGAAACTTCTATTAATTTATATTTATTAATTCCTTGGAAAAATGTATGGAGATTGAGATTACATTATTTCTGAATAACACAAAATTATTCCGGTTTCTTTCTTTTATAAAGGATTGTGAGTAACTTCAGAGGGACCTAAGAAAAGTAGTTAATTGCCAGCACAATGTCAGATGAAATTCATTGTGGATAAATGAAGGTTAATACGCAGTAGAAAGGAAAATGTGAAGTGCTACACAATTCTAATCATAACTGCTTGGGGAAAAGATTTATGGAAGCTTAATGAAAACGTTGCTGAATGTATAACAGTAGTCAAAAAAAGAAAACAAAAATATCAAAAAAGGGATGGGGAATGATATGGCAAGTAACATAAAGCCCTTCAGCAAATTGACAATACAGTCTCAGATTTATTCAGTCTCTCTCAAATAAGGTATAGTAAAAAAGAAAAAGAGAAATCATCCAGAGATGAGTAATAAAAATGATCAATCGCAGAATTATTTTCATATGAGAGGCTTAAAAGGAATGTTTAGTATAGAAAGTTAAGAATAAGAAGGGGCATGGTAGAGACATAAAAATAATAAACGGTGGTGCAAAAGTGAATTTCACTTTCATAATTCATAACAGAAGGAATAATTGTTCAATTAAAAACAAAATTAAAAGCTAATAAAAGTTAATACTTTACAACACACAATTAATTTAACTTCATTAGGATAAAATACTACTGAGGCCAATAGCTTAGTAGAACTAAAACAAGACTGGGCATAATATGAATAACATGAATATTACTCATAGGTGCATTATCTAAACTAAAAGGGCTCATCCAGATGAGCGTGCACCTGCAGGGTCGTATGTTTCCTGCAGCCCAAATAGCAGCAGCACATATTTGTGCTTTGTGCCCCTAGGGTATGCCCCTGCATGCGTTTTCTGGCATGCACCAAATTGTCCCAGGTCGGGTGGTGTGCTGGCCCTAGCAGCCTTATCTGGGGGCCTCCTGGGGCAGCAGTGGCACTGATCCAGCTGCACAGAGCCTGGCCGGCAGCCAGAGCATGGGTCTGGATGGCCAGGCTCCATTTCTGGTGGCACATGCTGCTGCCATGTGTGCTGCACCACTTTTTCTTGTGTTGGGTTTTTTTTTGGTGGTTGTTGTTGTTGTTTTAAACCAGGATCTGCCGGTGTCAAATTTTTTTTAGCAGCATAGCAAACAGATGCATATGTGCCGCATGAGGTACACAGCTCCTCAAAATATATGTAGGATAACAACAAGCATATTTAAAGTTATAAATCAAATGGCAACTCTTATATTAGAAAGACCCATTTCCCAAAAGGCAGGTTATTGCATATTACTGCAGCAGATAAAATATGGGACAAAATTAAAACACATTCAAAATCAGTAATTGTTTTCTACTTGTTTTTTGTTCAGGTAAAATTCTGAGGCTGACATTCTGATGCACAGACTCATTTGATGATGTATCATTGCCTCAGAGGCTACAGAAGTATAGGAATTTCTCTCAGTAAATCACCAGGAAAGGCTAAATGGGCTCTTTACATGTACTCCAGGGTGGTGGTTAGGGTGCACTTTAATTAGAGCAGCTCCCGAAAGCTGGTCTAATTACAGCACCCTCAGCATCTTGTGTATACAGAGTCCCACGGTTCACAATAGCAGTGGGAGTTCTTTAAAGATAGCTCAATGAGCTTTAGTTAAAGCACCCCCACTGCCATTTTGAAGCACGGGGATGCTCAATACATGTGATGTCAAGGCTGCTGGGGCATGCTAATGGCATGCTTCAGCAGATTAATAGAGTCTGCTCATTTCAAACTAGTTAGCATGCATTGGAGAAGGCACTGGGCATGTGTATAGATGCTCAAAATGACCAGAGCTGTAGCTGGTGAGGTAGGTCCAGAGCTATTCCACTATACACAAGCTGTGCATTTAGCCTGTTGTTTTATAATTATTTTAGTCTACCACAGTGAAACCAGATTAGTCACTAATGCATCCACACCCCTTCTGTGTTCACAACAAAACCGTTTAGTCTTTCTTACAGCAACAAAATGTATGTTCAAGACATCCAACACTGGAAAAAGGTGGACGTAAAGTTCAAAATTGCAATCCTCAAAATCTCTACTCTGCTGTTGCATAACTCCATGGGTGCTTAAGATTTTGATAGCAAAATTCTCTGGGTGCCTGCCCATGCCCAAGAGTTATTGGTTTTGACTTATGTCCTGTCATTCTGCACAAACTATGTGTCTCTGCACTTGCACACCATGGAGGGACCCAATATAGTAAGTATACTTATGTCATATCTAAAGCATATCTGTAGGATTGTACCTTACAAAAAATATAAAAGCAACTGCAGCTCTCAGTCAGAAATAGGCGCATTAATGCATGTGTAGACACACCCAGTAAATCCCTTTCAGATACCTAACTTTCCCCATGCATTATATAAGAATCTGCGGTACTTAACTCAAAGCTGTGAACTCCACTGCAGGTAGGTGTCCAAAAGTTAGCTGTTGCGATGCTACGTACTACAATACCAAAGTCCCTTTGTGGATTTAGCCCTACGCATTACTTCATCATGGACACAGGATACTAACATGCTATGGAAAACAATCCTGAAAGAATTATGCATCAGTAGCTGTTGAGGCATAAGAAGGCAATAGTGACACCAATAAACATTTCATTAAAAACTGTTGCGTTGTCTTTGAGTGTTTTGAAACTTGTATTAGTACAATATTATCCTCATTTTACAGTTTGAAAACCTAGACAATTTAGCTATCATAAAAATGCACATGTGGTCACTTTTGAATATGAATTGTTTATTGTACTAGCCATTATGACTTTGTGCCAGGCATTGGAGTTTATCCTTAGCA
This sequence comes from Gavialis gangeticus, assembly GCF_001723915.1. Taxonomy (NCBI): domain Eukaryota; kingdom Metazoa; phylum Chordata; order Crocodylia; family Gavialidae; genus Gavialis; species Gavialis gangeticus. Next base: position 16,581,464 of record NW_017729006.1, on the reverse strand, counting down.
AAGGACAAAAAGAAATGTAAGCAACAGAATAACAAAATTTAGCACTGAATCAGGAGCCAAGTCATGTTCTACTCTTCTAATAAGTATTTCTGACCTATTCTGTTATTGCATGCGAGATGCTTTAAAGCCAACCAAAGTCAGTGAAAAAACTCCTGTTGATTTCAATCGTCTTAAGATCAAGCCTAGTATAACAAGTGACTATGAAGTCCTTAGACCAGTGATGATGCATTGTAAAAAGTTTTACTTGACTCTAATCTTCAGTGTCTGATCTGTCTAATCAGAATAGCATAGTACAGTCTGTCTGGATGCTAAAAGGAGTATAAAAGAGTTGTTGAGCCAAATACATCATGCACGATTGCCTTTCGGAATGAAATAATGATCTTTTCCATTTTATTTCACCAAATTCTCAAAGCATTGATTAGTGCAGGTATAGGCAACCCTTGGCACAGGGTGCCACATGAGGCATGGGCAACCTTTGTGTATGACATGTGGCAGATCAGAGAGGGAGCAGGGAACCCAGTGAACAGATAGGTCAGGGGGAGGGGACTGGACGTGGCACTCAGGGAGGGTATAGAGCTTAACTTGTGGCATGCCTGGCAAAAAGGTGTCCATCTGGGGTAATATAGTACAAAACATTCTGTTTTGTTTGTTTTTTTAACAATACAGGTTTTGAGTAAAACTTCATTTCAGAAACCAAAAACTTCAGAATGCTTATTCTTATCAGGGCTTTAATCTTGAAAGAATTTTTTTGGGATTTTTTTCATCTTAAAAGTGGTTTTTGTCTCTAGTAAATTGTCTTTTGTCTTATTAGAACTGACCACAGGTACAGGAAGAGTACTGATGTGTAAATGATTACTTATTTTAGCTTCAGCTGCAAGACTTCAAAAGAGAACAGGAAGATAACATTTGTAACTACCCTCTTCTTAAAAGTAAACAAGATTTTTCTACCTTGGCTGTTAAATATCAGCACCTTATTTGGTTGTAATAATGGGTCCTAAATACTTCAGGAATAAATGCATTGCTGGTCTGAAAATATTAATTGTCTCTCTTCTGTGACCTGAAATGGAGTGTTAACTCTAGAAGGTTTTACATTAAAAACTAATAAAGAAAATAACTTGCTATATTTAGTTCTAAATAGACCATGGATTTCTTTTGGATTGATTAATGTTAATATACCACTTTCAAAATATTGGGCCAATTTTTTTATCCCAGTTATACTGCTGTTACTGCAGAGTGTTTCAACTGATTTAGATGGAGTTCTGGGTTCATCAGTGCAACTGAAAGGAAAATTTGGCCCATGAATACTGTACAAACACTAACTAAACATTGCTTCTGAAGCACTTTGAAATCCTCTAGTGGAAGGTTGGGCAGAAATTCTAAATATTATTATTATTAAATATTATTACAGTGTTCACTTGATAGCAAATGCTTCAGTAAAAAATTCATAGCAAGTTAGAAGATAAACCCTGTTTAAAAACACTCATAACTCCTAGACAATATTACCATTGCTTTCCGGGATTTCACTGTTATCCTAGTGATCGTTGTTGATTGGAGGTAAACTTGGGTCAGAGAGAGAAATCCTGGTATACTCCCCATCCCTCAGATTTCACAATTCAAGAACTGGCGCTGAACTGAATATATGGAATGTTGTAGAGAGAACAAGTTTTAACTACTCAGAAAAAAACAGAAAAATTCATGTATAAAACATTTAAGCTTGAGTGCCTAGAGTTAGGTACCTAACTAAGACTGCAATATAGCAAAATACTTCAGATCCAAGCCAGTGCCTTGTTACTGAAGGCAATAGGATTTTTTCCCTTGACTTAATATGCATTAGATCAGGTCCTTTAAGCACATGCTTGACCTTCTGTGCTCAGTCATTTTGGAGGAACTCCATTCAAGTTAATGAGTTGTTAGGGATACCAGCGAGGATAGATTTTGATGATATTTGAGTTGATTTCAAATTGATGTTTAACAGAGGATTGAATTTTGCCTGCTGTATCAATGGCATGCTCTGATTTTTCTGCCATAGTAGCTCATGTCCTTTGTCACACGGAACGAGGTAGAGGCTGTATTTTTTGCTAAAAGTGGCAGAGACCATTTAAAGATGGATACATCTTATAGGAGTCATTTTCATTCTTAGCCAGACCCCTATGAAAGTGGTGGGAAAATTTAAAAAAATGCTGAGGGTGCCATGTTATTGGTGGGCATACAAGTCTTTGGGTCACGATTTTTTTGATACAGCAAACATGATGATGATAATAATAATAATAATAATAACAACATTTTGGTGTCTTATACTTTCCAAGAATCGCATTGCTTTTTAAGTGACTATTCTTCCAGTTAAGGTTTTCTTGGTGTTAGGGCTATGGGAAACCCATTCATGGTGGCTAATGCAGAGTTTTGCCAAATCTTATGTTGTCTTTGTGTCGCCTGATTTCATGACTCCCAGTCTGAGTTTAAGATTTATAGGAACCTAAAAACTCAAAGAGAAAATTAAGAAAAACATATGTGAATCTGGTAAGGTTGTGTTGCCAAACTGATGACTCATCCCAGAACTCCTTACCCTGTTCACCGTCTTGCAGTGGGGCAAACCCATTTGTTTGTATTTCTGTCCCCTTTCCTGTGTCTCTGGTCAACAGGTTTTCTTTTTGTTTTATGGTGAGTGGTTGGCTTACCTGTCCTATTTATTTATTCTTAGAACCAGCAAAGTAGATCTCATTATCAGGTATCATCTGAAAAGCTGGAGTCCTGCTTGCCTTCATTGCTTTCTGTAGTAATATGAAGGGGAGAAAAAGCTCTTCTGTTTTCTCTGCTACTGATATCACTTGGTTGGCCTTTGCCCCTGGCTGACCCTTTAACACTGATGTGCTCTAGAGCTGTGGTTTTCAATCTTTTTTCATTTGCAGATCCCTAAAAAATTTCAAATGGAGGTGTGGACCCTTTGGAAATTTTGAATTCGAATTGTAAGTTTGGGTGTTCACATACTTTTGATTGATCGTAGTCATTGTTTGTGGACCCCCTAGACATAGTCTGCAGACCTCCATGGGTCCACTTACCACAGGTTGAAAATCACTGCCCTAAAGCGCACAGGGCTTTAAGGAAATTCCCCTTTCTCCAAAGTTTGGAATTTAATTTCTAAAAATTCACCTGTTTTGTATTTCTTCTGTCAACCACTCTACCACAACTAATTGTGAAATCAGAAAAGGGAGATGATGGCTTCTGATACAGAATGAAGTACAAGAAACAAAAGAACTTTTTTTCATGCAAGTGTTCCCTATGTTAGAGAAAAGGAAAGACAAGCAGAGGGTGCCCAAAAAAGAAGTCAAAGTAGCAAATGCTTCTAACAAAATTCTCTTTGCTTTGCTCAAATGACAAATTTCTAAAAATTTCCAAGAGCTCTATAAAGTGTTCACTAAATATGGAAAATTCAGAAATATTTCATGCTTTTCTGATAAAAGCCTCTCAACCAAACTGCGCTTAAATAACCGGCCCCCTACAAAAAAAGAATTCCTGATGTAAAAATAAACCAATTAAAAAAAATAGCTCACACTTATTTTGCTAGGTTGCAATTAATAAGGTTTTGATTTAATTCCCTTTCACACAAATAGTTGATAAGTGAAACCAGTAAAATGACAACCGATAGTCACATGTATCACAGACCAAGCTACTCCATTTGAACTTCTCATGGAATGCTAATTTGTATATCAAAGAAAATAGATTTTCAAGCAAACAGGGAGACAAAGGAAAAAAAACAGTGAAAGTGGCAGGGGTGGGGGGTGTGGAGGAGGAGGAGGAGGAGAATTGGGTAGCTATAATATTACCTGGTAAAGGGGAAAATAACAAGTGCATAAAATTACACATTACCTAATAACCATTATCCTACTGGTTAAAGCTGAAAGGAAGCTGTGCAGAAAGTAGTACTAGATTCAGGGGTCCAGGGAGAGAAAGCAGAAGAGTGATCCTGTCTGTTTAGTGCAGTGGTTAGGGCTCTCACCTGGGAGGGGGAATCTTGGTTGCAGTCTCTACTCCAAGAATGGTCATGTTACTTCCATGAAATAGTCATTTGAAATAAAATGATGTTGGGTCAGGGCTTTAATGTTTAACCAAGTAATGCCCATATTTGCTTTTTTTGTTTCCTACCTCCTGGATGAGGGCTTTAACCATTAGGATACTATAAAAAGAGTGGGGTACTACTTCCACCTCCCCACAATTACTCTTCAGCCTTGGCCATGTTTCTAAAAGGAAAAATAGCTGCTCCATGTTTAGGATGGGGTCAGATCTTGTAATTGTGCATTTGGTATGCACCATCAGGGGACTTAGGTGGGGAAATCCTGACTAAGCTGGGGTTAGTCATGAGATAGGTACCAGGTTGCTCAGCACCTCTGATACTGAGGCAGTTCTGGGTGTGCCAAAGACCAGAACTTTAGACACACAGAGGACTTTACTGGGAAAAAATGATTTAGGCATCTATGGGGCCAGGTGAAGTTTTTGAGGTGCTCAAACTCGGTCAAAGTGCAGCTCTTTAACTACCTAGGTCTCTGTTTGGGATCTGGCCCTCATCCACAAGGCATATAAAAGCTTTCATATATTATGAACAATACGATATTCCTATGTATTACAAATGTCAGTGAATAACAGGAACGTAGGTATTATGATGATGTGCATATTAGAAAAGCATACTAAGTTTGCTACATGCACACGCATATCAACTGCAAAAGGGTCATGTTAAATAACTTTCTAATTCATTATGTCACAGTTCACCTCTGTTTAGACTCAGTCACTCGGGTGTGTTTCTATATGTATATGTAAATATTTCAAAAGCAGAAAATAGTTGAAATATTAGGTCAAGGAAAAATACAAGCACAAAAAAGCCACTGTCTCTGCTTCCTCATTAAAAAGTCTTTACTGTCTTCTTATTTTTCCTCCTATGATACAATTATCACAGAGGCTTTCTATATAGTATGTGTTTCTTTCACCCATCACTGAGAGAATAATTTCCACTAAGAAAGAGTTATGTGATGTTCTGCTGTTATTAGTTAAAACAAAACTAATGTTCTGCACAGCATCTCAGAAACAAATAAGAAACCACATTTAATGCAGCTTGACAGGTGTCAGATAAAGAAAAGCCACATTGGCAGGTGGTGTTTGCAGGGGCGGGGGGGAGGTTAAGATAACAATTTAAAATGATACTTAGGTTTCTAATGATTTTGCGCCTGATCTAAAACTCATTGAAATAATTTCTTACCATTGATTTCAAGGTAGTTTGACTTGCCCCTATATTTTTGAGTGCTCTGAGGTAATCTGATAGTGCTTTACTGTGCTGGGCTTTGTCCCCACATGTAGGGACATGCGGTTGCTGTGGCAAAAATAGCAGTGGCACAAATTTGTGCTGCTGCTTTTTGCTGCTGCGCATGCGTCTATATGTGGGGTTGGTGCAGGACAAATTGTTCTGGGTGGGAATTGGAGCCTGGCTCCAGCAGCCAGAAACTGGAGTCTGGCTCCAGCAGCCATATTTGGGATTCTGGGGGCCTCCCAGGGCAGCAGCAGTGGCTCTGGCCAGCCAGGCTCTGGTTTCTGTTGGCGCATGCTGCTGCCACGTGTGCCGCACTGTGCCACCAGATTCCTCAGTGTAAAAAAAAAAACAAAAAACCCTCCATGCTGCAAACTGGCAGAGTTATGAATGCTTGCACATGCACTGAATGCAGTGTGCAGCACCTCCAAAGTGCACATGCATGCTCATGGGAACATGCCCATGGAGGATTATATACATCATTAAGGTTAATTTTGAAGAGCAACTTTCTGTGCTTCTCTTTCTTTTAACACTGAGCAGGGGGGAAGTAAGAATTCTGGCCAGTAGGCTGTGGTATAACCTTCAGGTTGCCCTGTAGAAGCTACTTTGGCCCAGTGCTTACAGCCTCTTTTGTGGTTCTCCAAAGGTCAAGAGGACACAACTGCAGTTCCTCTGGCTTCACCCTTGTCCCATTTGCCTCAGCTCCATTGACTGTTCTATACAGAAACAACCTGAAGAATCTAGCTGCAGGTCACCCAGGAAGTACTGGGCACATAGTAAAGGGGAAAATGAACCATCTTTTTTAGGATTGGGGGGTGGGGCTTGGAATAAAGGAACAGGGAATAACAAATAAGCAAACAGACAATACCTAACTCTTATAACAATATGTTCCATCGGTAGATCCAAAAGCACGGTACAAAAAAATTCAGTATCAACATCTTATCATCATGAAGAATCAGAAAGGAAATGACTTCCCTGAGACCACCAAACAGAGCTGGAAAGAGAACCCAAGTGACCCTCAACTCCAGTCCTACATTTGATCCAAAAGGCAACACTGTTTGGTGGGAAACCCAGAGGTATGGCATGAAACATCCATGCTGAGTGGAGGGGCTTTGGTGGATGCCTACCTATGGTGCTGACCCCACAATGAGACACAGTTAAGTGTACAGTGAACACTACATAAGTTGGCTTTCCCCTCACCCCACCCCCGTGACACATCACTTGGCTTCCACAGGAAGCTATTTTCTTAACACTTCATTTCATGTAATCAAGCTGCAGCATACAATGGGCAGAAAAAACATATATCAAGATGAATTGCAAAATTAGCTGTCTTCCAAGGACAGTCATTTATGCTTTTGAATACAAGAATACAGCTCAGTCTTTCCATCTATGAATCCTTAAGCCTTTTAGGTCCTTTCCTTTTGGTAAAATCAATGCATAAATAAAAGTTGTTGGCTGCCCCTACAGTTGTCAGAATAGAAGGAAATATCATCTCTACCCCACCCTCCCCAAAAGAGAATTTAACATAAAGGGGTGGGGAGTGAAGAAGCCTCAGGTTCAAGGATTTAACCAGATTTGAAAGACACATCAAGTTTTAGACCAAACCTTGAAAAATGAACCTATCAAAAAGCTGGCTGACACCTCTTGGAACCAAGCCCAGCACAATTGGTTCAGATGTTTGTACCATTAAGTAGTAGGCAGGATAGAATCATAGAAATTAAGGGCTGGAAGGGACCTTGAAAGATCATTGAGTCCAACCCCCATGCTATGGGCAGGAATACTGCTGAGATCAAATGATCCCAGTAAGGTGTCTGTCCAGTCTCCGCTGGAAGACTTCCAAGGTTGGGGACTGCATCATCTCTTTGGGAAGTCTATTCCAGATTCTGGTCACTCTTACCATTAAGAAGTTCTTCCTTACATCCAACCTGAAACCATCCTCTAACAATTTACAGCCATTGCTCCTTGTCCTCCCCTGGGGCACCCTAGAGAATAAATTTCATAGACATTACGGCGGGAAGGGACTTCAAAAGATTGCGTCCAGCCCTCTGCCCCAGGGGCAGGAAGTCAGCTGTGGTCAAAGGATTCCAGCAAGATAAACATTCAAATAGTTTTTCTCTCAGCTTTTCAACCCTTACACCAAGTCCTCCCTCAGTCTTCTCTTACCCAGGCTGAACAGTCCCAGATCCCTTGGTCTTTCCTCATAAGGTTTGCCCTCCAGGCCCTTAATCTTTCTTGTGGCCCTTCTCTGGACACTTTCAAGATTCTCCACTTCTTTTTGGAACTGTAGTGCCCAGAACTGGTCACAGTTCTCCAGCTGGGGTGTCACCAATGCTGAGTAGAGAGGAAGTATCTCTTCCTTAGCCCTGCTTGCAGTGTATTGGCCAATGCGTCCCAGTATGCTATTAGCTCTGTGGACTACAGCATTGCACTGGCAGCTCATGTTCATCCTGTGATCAGCCATAACCTCGAGATCCATTTCAGTCATTGTGCTGGCCAGGACATCTCTTCCTGACTTATATTTATTTTGCTGGTCACTTCTCCCCAGATGAAGCACTCTGCATATATCCTTATTGTACTTCATCTGGTTCCACTCCACCCACCTTTCCAGCTTGTCCAGGTCCACTTGGATCTGTATCCTATCCTCTAGTGTGACCACTTCTCCCCATAACTTAGTATCATCCGGAAACTTGTCCAGCGTGCTTTCCATGTCCTCATCTAAATCATTGATAAAGATATTGAACAGCATGGGGCCAAGAATTGAACTCTGCAGGACACCACTAGCCATCTCCTGCCAAGACAATACAGACCCATCCATTAACACTTTCTGGGTTCGACCCCTTAGCCAGTTCCCAACCCACCTGACCATGGACTCGGCCAGCCCACAATCCCCCAGTTTTTTATAAGAACATCATGGGAGACCATATTGAAGGCCTTTTGAAAATCCAAGTATATGACAGATTTGCACCTTAGACCATGGGTGTCAAATTCATCTGGATCTCTGCATGCTGGATCCAGCCCCACAACACTTACTCTGGTGGGTCTATGACTGTAACACATGATGCACACTCTGGCTGGATTGGGATGCCAGGCACACATGCTGCCCACTTCAGCCAGTTTGAGGCAGGCACTAGATGCAGTACAGATCTTGGACCAGCTGGAGCAGGCACTGCACATAGTGCAGTCCTGAACTGGTCAGGGTGGTTGCTGGATCCATGTGGAGGACCAAAGGAGCTTCCCCACTTTACTTCCTTCTATCACATACCAGATCCGGTGCCTGCTCTGGCTGATCCAGGATTTTGCTGCATGTGGCATCCAGATCAGCTGGAGAGGGCACCATGTGGGGCACAGTGCTAGACCTACTGGAGTAGGCTCTATGGGTGCTGGATCCAGCATGAGGGTTGGATCTCAGATTGGCCCTATGCAGGGCCAGCACGGGGGGCTGGATGATGTGGCTCCATCAGCCCTCGGACCATGTCTTTGACACCTCTGTTACAGATGAACCAAAGATGTAAATGTATATACATCTCTCCACTGGGTGGTGCAATGAGACTTCCTGCTGCTTCTCTTTTCCTCTGCAGCTCAAGCACCCGCTGGAGCCCAGTGCTTCTTACTCTTGTTTTCAGTCTAGATGCTTTGTTAGAGTACAGCTATTAAATTAAGTCTCCAGGAGGGTTATTGTAGGCACCCTGCCAATCTAGAATCATATAACTGACAATTGCGTATAGGAATAACATTGCACATGTTAATTTTGTGTGACCATCTGTACAAGCAGTTAGCTGCACACACCAAATGTCAGTTCTAGTTTGGGTGGACAATACGTATTTTTTAAGAGTCCATATTTGTGTAGGTGTATCTTAAATGCCTGCTGCAGAAAACTCAGCTCTTTGGTGTGTCTAAATGTTTTAACTGAGCTAAACTATATTTTCTTGAATTTAAAAACCCTCCTGAACTTGCTTGTTTACTTTACAAATTGAGGAGTTGCATTCACAGGCATTTTTTTCTGCCTTGCGCAAAGCAGTAAAATACTGGTCTATGTGTTATGAAAGGTCTGACCACAAAACACCCAAAGATGGTCCCATAGAGCCTCTGTGTCAAACTCATTTGGGCCTGTGGATTGGGTTGGATTGGCTTCACAGAATGGCCCTGGACACCAGATCCAGCACAGAGGACCAGTTCAACCCAGTGCCATCTGTGACATGTCCAGGATCAGCCCCAAGAACCATCAGCAGTGAGCTCCCAGGGCCAGCCCTGAGTGCTGACAGCATCCTGCACTGAGGACCAACCCTGTAACATGCATCACACCAGCTTGATGCTCCCTATGCAGTTCACAGAGCTAGACCAGCATGTGCCACATGTGGCAGTCAGAGGTCTAGTCTGAGACACATGGGTTTCACTGGGGGCTAGATGATAAGAGCTCTGTGGATTTGATCCAGCCTGCATCTTTGCCACCCCTGCTTGAGCTGGTTTCCTTACTTGGCATTCATTTAAATTTCCTTTTTCTGATGTTAAAAACCAATAAGGAGACAATTTTCATCAGTGCCTCAACCAAGTTGCTCAGTCTGTTATTTTGAAAGGTATATATTGGTCAGATCAGAATAATACATCTCAGATAACCAAGTAAATTGTAACTCTGGAATGCCACTCATCAGAGAAGATGCTTAAAAGAGGTAGAAGAAATTTATTTTTTTTATACAGTTGGGAGCTATGGAAAGTAGAGCTGGTTGGAGATTTAGAAAAAAAAATAAAAACCACCCCAAAACACTTTTTCCAGAAAACATGGAGTTCTCAAAGCCAACATGTTCTGTAAACAAAGCACAGCTTTTTTTTTTACTGTGATTGGACCTGAGGAAGAATGTCTTAGACAAGAAAGCTTGTCTAACTTTACCCCTGCTACATAATTTGTCCAAGAAAAGATACCACCTTAAGAAATCCTTGCCTCACATTTGCTGGACTATCCTGGCTACAACATCACTCTTACACTACAACCAGGAGAATATATTCCTGCCCTCCAGAATCCAGAATAAACCCAGGGGTCATGAATCCTTCCCTCCTTCTGCTGACAGTTGTGAAACCTAGACAAAGTGTGTGTCTTATTGATTCTTACTGTTGATTCATGGAAATGATACCACTTTACTATCACTTACTTACTATGCAAGGTCCATGTGCTGTGGACTGAAGGTTCAAACCCTACTGATAACCCAAAGTTTATATCAACATGACCCCACCTAATGGTAGTTTTGGGGGGAAGGGTTCAGGAGTTTTGTTTGTTTGTTTAATTAGGAAATTACATACAAAACAATGATAAAAGATTGTTAAGACTGATATATCAAAGACCATAGTTAGATTTTTTGCTCAGACTTAACTTATACTCCTTTAGCACATGATTTAGGACACAGTCTTTACTTACACAAACACACATCTTATTTTTTCACATAACAGACTCACCTTTTCCCCTAAAATTAGGGATTCAAAATTGGAGTGTGTATCTTAAATTAGGAAAGTAATTCTGAACAGTTTGATTGAAAGGAAAAAAAAAATTTCTCCCCTTCATTCTACCTTCCCAAACATTTATATGTGAATAAATATGGTACTACCTTTCCCACAGGGTGCAGTGTAGTAAGTGGGGATGTTAAAAGCTGGAAATGAATGAGGGGTGGAGGGGATTGCAGGGAAAGAAAGAACAGTCTTGCAAGCAAGAGAATTAGATTCTACCTATGCCACTGCTACAGTGGTCCTATACAACAGTGGGGAAGTAACTTAAATCCAGGTGCTAACACAGGTGGCCACAAGCTGGGTGTTCCTGTTCTGGAGACTTGGTATGAGCTACCTGTGAGCCAATTTGCAGAAGTGCTGAGCTTTCACAGCTGTAGCTGAAGAAATTTGGAGCTGTGCTGTGAAAATATAAAGGACTATAAAATGCTACATGCTCCACAAGATCAGGTCTCAGCCTCTCAGGTTGGGCACCCAAGACTAGAGGATAAGAACTTAGCCTTTACATACTTTGGTCCCCAGTTTCTTCTCACTTGAGTGGTGCTATGAAGATAAAGCCATTAATGGCTGTGAAACACCAGAGAAATGCCGCAAGAAAATGAATACATTGAACAGAGAAGGATACAAATAACTGTTGAATCCTTTCACTGGTTGAGGCAGAGATTGTGTGGAAAAAATAGTGTGTGCTCATGTAATTAAAGACCCCACAATATTGTACATGTCTGAGGGAGCAGAATTATGGTGGCAACCTTAATTTTGGCATTTCCTAGTTTTTTGCATGCTCAATTTTGAAATCAAGATGTTCTTTTAATGTAGGGTTATGTACTTACAAACTGTAGCTCCAGAAATTTTCTAGGTATGCTACAAACATAAGGGAAGGGTAAATTTACTGATCCAAATTCCCATTACAATTACTTTTCAGCTGTAGGGCTCAGCTACTAAGGAAAGTAAACATAATTCCTATTTTATCTTGGAGGAAAGTGGGGAGGGAACCAAGATGCAGGAAAATGAAGCGAGTGTCTCAGTCATTCAGTGGTAGGGACCCCCCTCTTTCCCTTCACTTTGCAGCTGTTATTTTGAATGCAACTGGTGCAATTCAGTTTGGTCTATCCCACATCCCATCATGACATGAGATGCAACACACCCTTCAGTAATCCCATAAGAATTACTACTACACAACTAAAAGCTTACAGAATTAGGTTTCTAATCTGCAACATGCCTTGGGATGGATTGGATAGAGTATGAATGGTGCTAGATACAATAAACTTCTCCTTTATTTGCAGAAGAAGCTTTACTTAGGGCAGTTCAGTTGCCTCTCAGGTATTTTGGGGTACAAAACTTCCCTAGGCTTTACTGTCTAGATTTCTAGACTGTTCCTAGAGGAAACCTCTTTTTTTTTTTTGGTACAGGGAAGGGCCTGGACTAATCATATTGCAAATATCCTCCTCATACAGTGTGTGAAACCAGTCAGGACCAAGTCCTCGATGGAAGAGACCAAGCAGGGAGTTGTTAACAGAGCTGTGCAAAATGGCCAGACAAAGGGAAACAGGTCAGGCTTCTGCTTTCATTGATGTAGAAGTAGAGGGGAAAGATTTTTTTTGCCCTTCTGGTAGAATTCAGCTCATATTCAAACCAACCAGGGGAGCAATTTTCACATATGAAACAAAACAACAAGGGTAGGGTGTGGTTGCAGTGAATGCCTCTTCCTGCAAAACATTTCTACCATCTGCACCTTGGTTTCATAAATGCTCGTGTCCTTACTTCAAGCACTAGCACCAAACCCAAATGTAGCAAAACTGTTAGTCAGGCACCCCCAGACCATTAGGTCTGACATAAAAGGATCACATTTTAAATATAATGAACATTAAGTTCTTTTATTTCCCTTCTGGTGCTTGAGCTCTCAGGGTGTACATTTGCAAATGTTCATTGGCAACCAAAAAGGTTTAAAAGTACATTTATTAATTTTAAGGAAAGCCAAGAGTCTCACTTATTCACTTGACTACATGAGTCAGAGAAAGCATCAAATATTACAGGACTCATGGTAAAATCCTGAGTTGGTGACACTGGATGTATTCACATGATCTCTGGACTACACTTGGCAGCTGCACTTGGCATGCCTGTTCTGTGTTCACCAGGGCACCTCTTGGGGTAACAAGGAACAATGGTCACAAACTGGCAGAGAGCAGATTTAGGCTAGATATCAGGAAAAACTTCTTCACGGTAATGGTAGCCAAAATTTGGAATGGGCTTCCAAGGGAGGTGGTGCTCTCCCCTACCTCGGGGGTCTTTAAGAGAAGGCTGGATAGGCATCTGGCTGGGGTCATCTGACCCCAGCACTCTTTCCTGCCTAGGCAGGGGGTTGGACTCGATGATCTGTTGAGGTCCATTCTGACCCTACCATCTGTGAATTAAGTCATTTAGTTCATTTTTACTTTTTGATTTACTTAATCTTCCTGCTTTGATTTACTTAATTCTGAAATCAAATTGAACTGAGTTGAATGAATGCTATCTTCATTCTGAATAAAGCAGATTAGTAATCTACATTAAATGCCTGCATAGACACATTTAGACTCACACCTTTAGTTAAACAGGATTAATTTTTCAGAGAGCCTCTGTAAACTTTGGGGTGAAGGATCCAAATTCATTAGAAAAACTGCTATGAGGGTATGGACATAGAAATGTCTTTAAAACAGCCCCCAAAAAAGGGACAGGGCTTTATTTTGCATCCATTGCTTCTTGGTAACTGCCCATATACATGTTTTTTACCCCACAGTAAAATGGACAACAACCTATGGTAGCTTAGCCATCTTTCATTGCAATCTGACTTCCACTTACTAAGGGGGAACAGAATGTACATGGACAGTTACTAAAGAGCATCTATTATGTGGAATATCCCCACCCCTATTTTACACACAGTAACTCAATTGTATGTCCACACCTTATCATTACAGGGAAAATTCCCCAGCTTCAAAGACTAAGGGCACCCCATAAAGAAGGTGAAAGGATTCCCCCTTGGGTAGCATACATAAGGGCTATGTAGTATCCTCTAGTCCCTTTGCCCAGAAGAACCTTCACCTATTCCGCTGCGGCCACTCCATGCTTCCAAAAGGAGAGGAGAAGAGGCAGAACCCATATACTCACCTTTTATAATGGTAACTGCTGCACAGAGGGGCAAAAGTATGTTCTTCTAAGGATGTGGTGTGCACATTTCCCCTGAATGCTGGAGAGTCCTTGTGGCAAATGTGATGTTTCCCTTCATTTTATTAACTTTAATGTAAGTTAGTTTCCCCCCCATCATCATTTCTACCTGTTTTGCATTCCACAAATGGGAGGGATGATGAGCAGCAGCAAAAACGAAGTATGGTGCTATCTGGAATATGTATAAATATCTCAGATACAACATCTTGTCCTTTATGGGCTACTGCATCCCAAATATTCTTTGTGAGCCTCTAGGTTATAGGAGATGACAAACAAACCAATGCCCTACAAACCCATAAACTTAGATGAACCAAATAATGAGTGTGCCATGCCTGGATGTGGTTAAAGTGGTCACAATGAGATTTCTGCAGTGAGAGGGCAAGAGGGCATTAAAATGGAAACTGCTTTACCCAGCATGAGCGAGAGGTTTCAGGTCAAGTAATTTCCTTCCCACACTGATTCTTCATCAATACAAGGAAACCAGAGGGACTTACCAGCTCTCTAGTGAACTGGCTTGCTCTTGCTCAGTCTGGATCACCTTCTGATGAAGTCCTGCCTTGTACAAATCAAATGGAGTTTGCCATTGACTTGCACTTAACACTTAGCACTAAGTGAGATCTCCTTTACTTTGGACAGTTCTTTCTGGTGTCACAGCTCTGAAGTAAATTACAACCACAACATTAAATTAAAACCTTCTTGGAAATCATTCCTCCCATTCATAGACAAGAGAAGCAAAGAAACAGTTATCTAGTTATGATGGATACATTAAAAAAATAGACCTTATTTTCAAATCTACAAGAAGTTCCCTTTTTCAATTATATATTACATGGAATCCAGCTCCTAAAGGTATGTACAGTTTTAACAAGTGTATCAGTGTCAAATAATAATGATACTGATACTGTAACTGTTACATCTACATGATTCTGCAGTGATACACGTGTAGCAAATGGTTGCATCTTTAATCCTTTTTTCATTCAGGGTTAAAGGGACAGCCAAGTAGCTTATCATTATAGGTACTGTTAAGATTGTACATAAAACATTTCCTCAGGACATGACCAAAATAATGTTTGGGAAGGACAGCAGTGAAGGCAGCAGTGTAGTGTTAACCTGTCTCTGAGAGACAGCTGTAGAGCTTTGCCTCTGATCTGATTTTTCTATCATATGGATTGGGCTATGTGATTACATTAATGCATTGGCACATCCATAGACAGACAGACATATAAATATGCACATGGGCTCCCTTTCTTGAATATACATATGTCACTCAAGGTTGCTGTCAGTACCCAGGCCCTTCCTGAGGAACATTTACTCCAGTGCCACACTCTGTAGGACTGAAAAAAAGAAAAGAAAGAGAAAATAAGGGCAGTGGAGCAGAAGAGCAAGCCCCCTCATGCCCCAGAGTGTGTCTCCTTACTTCCTCTTGCCAATTCTCTTACCCAATAACTGATATAGACCCTTTGAATGGAGACTCCTCAGTTCAGGGGGGATCTTGATGGATGCAGTCTTCCTGGCTCTGCTCCAGGACTGTTCTCTGCTCTGGATCCTGGAAGGAAGCACAAGAGGGAAGGATATTCACCTGGATGCCAACTTCAGAAACTGAACAACAGAAACAGGAACAACAACATTCAAATTCAGGTACAAGTATAGAAGAAATGAGTGAAAATAGAAGGTGAGGGTGCCCAGCATTACATTTACAAGTCTGGCCTCAAGGAGCTCTGACAGAAGTTCAAATGCGTATGTGGTCAGGTAGACACATGCTCTCTGCTACGGGTCCTACTGGTGAAAGGACACAGCTTCTCACCTCTTATATCACACATCTCACCGGGATGACTGCCTGGAACCATTGCTTCTGCTTGACAGAGGGCTGGCAAATCTGAAGTAAAGCCATTAAAAGAATCAAAGCATGAATAAAAAGCTCTAAAAATCACACATTGGTGATGTAAGTCCTAGGGGAGAGAGAAATGGAAATAGAACAAAGGAGCACTAATAAAAGAAGTGTAAGCATTTTGCAGGCAGGCTTGGAGATAACATGAAAAACCCCAAACACTTCTATTTCTGGAGCATGTGTCCCATATTAGAGCATCTCAAAAAAAGAAAAGAAAAGAAAAGAGAGAGGTAGCAAGTCATTGTGAAAAACAGGTCAAAATCTTAGAGCCAGTTTGACCCTTCTATGCCTGCAAGAAGTTGCAGGGTGAGTCAGACAGCCTCCTGCTCAGTTAGGTTCTCTCAGCCCTGCCTCAGCCTACTCGCCAAAATAGCGATGGGTAAGGGACTCCATGCTGGTCCAATTTGCATGTTGATTTACAAGAGGAAGAAATGTGAATGTGGCAGTTAGGACAATTATTACACCTTTTGCAGCTTTGATACTATCCTCTTAAGCATTTTTGTTGTTGCTGTATTTTTTCCTTCTGGCCTCTTGTCACATGAGGCATGCCATCTCAGCCTCTTTTAGGTGCTCACAAAGACTCAGGATGGTTCTGCACAGAAAATAATGGCACAATTTCAGTATGGGCAGGCATAACCAGGCTAACTTTTATCCAGTCAGCATAAATAAAATAGCAGCAAAGATGCAGTGACTTGGATGTCTATTTTGGCTAGCAAGCTTGTTCTGCACCCAGGATTCTCAGTAGGCTTCTACATTCTATGTTGAAGACTGTTGCCATTACCATGTCCTCCCTGCTGTTATTTGTTCCAGCAAGATTAAGCTAGCACAGGTATGCCTACAGCTGCAATAGCACCCCCTCCTGCAGTGAAGATGTACTCTCATCAACTAAATGTAGAGGCCGAACTGCCCTCAGAGCCCATATCTACCTGGGAGCAGAGCGCAATAATGTAAGAAGCTCTCAACCCCTGAACCATTTGAGAATCCGGAGTTGGCTGGCACAGCCTACACATGGGACAAGGGCTGAACCAGAAAAAGCTATGCAGATTTCAGCACCTCTTAGAATAATATAGAAAATGAGGGTTGGAAGGGACCTCAGGAGGTTATCTAGTCCAACCCCTGCTCCAAGCAGGACCAGCCCCAACCTGATCATTTTAGCCAGGGTTTTGTCAAGCTGGGCCTTAAAAATCTCCAAGGATAGAGATTCCACAACCTCTCTAGGTAACCTGTTCTATTGCTTTACCACCCTCCTAGTGAGCATGCTTTGCCTAATATCCAACCTAAACCTCCCTTTCTGCAACTTGAGACCATTGCTCCTTGTTCTGTCATCTGCCACCACTAAGAATAGTCCAGCTCCATCTTCTGTGGAACCCCACTTCAGGTAGTTAAAGGCTGCTATCAAATCCCCCCTCAGTCTTTTCTTCTGTAGACTAGGTAAGTCCAGTTCCCTCAGCCTCTCCTCAGAAGTCATGTGCCCCAGCCCCCAAACCATTTTTGTTGCCCTCCGTTGGACTCTCTCTAATTTTTCCATATCCTTTCTGTAGTGGAGAGCCCAAAACTGGACATAGTACTCCAGATATGGCCTCACTAGTGCTAAATAGAGGGTAATAGTCAATTCCCTCTATCTGCTGGCAATTCCCACATACTAATGCAGTATGCTGTTAGCTTTCTTATCAATAAGGGCACACTGTTGATTCATATCCAGTTTATTGCCCACTCAATCCCCAGCTTCTTTTCTGCAGAGCTGCTGCTTAGCCAGTTTGTTCCAAGCCTTTAACGATGTGTGGGATTCTTTCATCGTAAGTGCAGGACTTTGCACTTGTCCTTGTTGAATCTCACCAGATTTATTTTGGTCCAATCCTCCAATGTATCTAGTTCACTCTGAATCCTAGCCCTACTGTCCCGGGGAACAGGGTGACGTCGATTACTCACCTGCAGCCTGGAACGACGCTTCTGGGAAATCCACATGGCTCGTGAGCCAGCTATACGTACAGCTGCAGCTGGCTGGTGACGTCAGCACCAGATGCCGGCCGGCAAAGATAAAAATGGGGGCGGCTGCAGCAGAGGGGGCAGATGGCCCCGGAGA
>NW_017729006.1:16557747-16558518 GCF_001723915.1 Gavialis gangeticus | reverse complement strand
CCTTGCCAGCAGGGGGCATGACCCAACCCTATGAAGTGTCAGAGCGCAAGTGGGGAAGCTGGATCGGCCCGGCAGCACACAAGACACTGCTGAATCGGCTTGATAGAGGTGGTGTGAGGCCAGGGTGCTGGGGTGGTGGAGCCCCGTGTACAACCACCGGGTCAGACCTGGGCATTGATGGACCTGCCAGGTGACCCGCCCATTGCGGAACATCAAGACGTGGCAGAAGAGAGCAGGATCATCGACGCGGGAGAAAGCACTACCTCGACGCTTCTAAGGGCCCAGACATCCGGCTGGAACATCGGAGCCACGTCCACGTGGATCGATAAAGCCCAGCGGGCACACCTACCTACCCTCCAGTGCATCTACTACTCCCCCCAGCTTGATGTCATGTGCAAACTTGCTGATGGTACAATCCACCCCATCTTCCAGGTTGTTAATGAAGATATTGAACAAAACCAGCCCCAGGACTGACCCTTGGGGCACTCCTCTTGATACTGGTTGTCAACTAGACATTGAGCCATGGTTAACTACCCGTTGAGCCCAACAATCCAGCTGGCTTTCTGTCCACCTTACAGTCCATTCATCCAACCCTTACTTACTTAACTTGCTTGCAAGAATGCTGTGGGAGACAAAGTATCAAAAACCTTGCTAAAGGCAAGGTATATCACATCCACTGCTTTCCCTGCATCCACGGGGCCCGTCATCTCATCATGGATAGCAATCAGGTTGTTCAGGCATGACTCCTCTGAGGACTCTTCACTGGAAGGC
>NW_017729006.1:16512227-16552747 GCF_001723915.1 Gavialis gangeticus | reverse complement strand
ACCTCAGGAGGTTATCTAGTCCAACCCCTGCTCCAAGCAGGACCAGCCCCAACCTGATCATTTTAGCCAGGGTTTTGTCAAGCTGGGCCTTAAAAATCTCCAAGGATAGAGATTCCACAACCTCTCTAGGTAACCTGTTCTATTGCTTTACCACCCTCCTAGTGAGCATGCTTTGCCTAATATCCAACCTAAACCTCCCTTTCTGCAACTTGAGACCATTGCTCCTTGTTCTGTCATCTGCCACCACTAAGAATAGTCCAGCTCCATCTTCTGTGGAACCCCACTTCAGGTAGTTAAAGGCTGCTATCAAATCCCCCCTCAGTCTTTTCTTCTGTAGACTAGGTAAGTCCAGTTCCCTCAGCCTCTCCTCAGAAGTCATGTGCCCCAGCCCCCAAACCATTTTTGTTGCCCTCCGTTGGACTCTCTCTAATTTTTCCATATCCTTTCTGTAGTGGAGAGCCCAAAACTGGACATAGTACTCCAGATATGGCCTCACTAGTGCTAAATAGAGGGTAATAGTCAATTCCCTCTATCTGCTGGCAATTCCCACATACTAATGCAGTATGCTGTTAGCTTTCTTATCAATAAGGGCACACTGTTGATTCATATCCAGTTTATTGCCCACTCAATCCCCAGCTTCTTTTCTGCAGAGCTGCTGCTTAGCCAGTTTGTTCCAAGCCTTTAACGATGTGTGGGATTCTTTCATCGTAAGTGCAGGACTTTGCACTTGTCCTTGTTGAATCTCACCAGATTTATTTTGGTCCAATCCTCCAATGTATCTAGTTCACTCTGAATCCTAGCCCTACTGTCCCGGGGAACAGGGTGACGTCGATTACTCACCTGCAGCCTGGAACGACGCTTCTGGGAAATCCACATGGCTCGTGAGCCAGCTATACGTACAGCTGCAGCTGGCTGGTGACGTCAGCACCAGATGCCGGCCGGCAAAGATAAAAATGGGGGCGGCTGCAGCAGAGGGGGCAGATGGCCCCGGAGAGGAGCTGCTACAGGCGCCACAGGAGGAGCAGGTCCCAGGAAAGCATCCCGAGGGGACTAGGGAGCCAGAGTGAGGAGCTCCAGAGAGAGAAATATTGTGGCAGTATCTGGCGGCGGACGTCGAGGGAGCAAGTGCCAACCCGGATACCAGAGAGCGGGGACTGCTATGAGAATCTTGCAGGATCCAGGTGGAGGACTGGTCTGGTGGGGAGTGGAGGACAGCATGAGGGGTGGCAGGAGCCCAGGAGGACCCAGATGAAGGTTCGTGATCGGGGTGGGGTCGCCGCCCAAATCCTGGAGGTGTGGACAGGCTTGGGCTTAGGGGACTAGGCGGAGTAGCACAGGTGTTGGGGCTATAGGTGATCAGCCCCACGCCGGGGAAGGTTGGGGAAAGCACCCAGGGTACTAAGCAGGGAAGGACCAGAGAACCGGGTCCAGAGGTACCCTTCCAGGGAACGGGGTTAGTAGCGAGCCTTGCCAGCAGGGGGCATGACCCAACCCTATGAAGTGTCAGAGCGCAAGTGGGGAAGCTGGATCGGCCCGGCAGCACACAAGACACTGCTGAATCGGCTTGATAGAGGTGGTGTGAGGCCAGGGTGCTGGGGTGGTGGAGCCCCGTGTACAACCACCGGGTCAGACCTGGGCATTGATGGACCTGCCAGGTGACCCGCCCATTGCGGAACATCAAGACGTGGCAGAAGAGAGCAGGATCATCGACGCGGGAGAAAGCACTACCTCGACGCTTCTAAGGGCCCAGACATCCGGCTGGAACATCGGAGCCACGTCCACGTGGATCGATAAAGCCCAGCGGGCACACCTACCTACCCTCCAGTGCATCTACTACTCCCCCCAGCTTGATGTCATGTGCAAACTTGCTGATGGTACAATCCACCCCATCTTCCAGGTTGTTAATGAAGATATTGAACAAAACCAGCCCCAGGACTGACCCTTGGGGCACTCCTCTTGATACTGGTTGTCAACTAGACATTGAGCCATGGTTAACTACCCGTTGAGCCCAACAATCCAGCTGGCTTTCTGTCCACCTTACAGTCCATTCATCCAACCCTTACTTACTTAACTTGCTTGCAAGAATGCTGTGGGAGACAAAGTATCAAAAACCTTGCTAAAGGCAAGGTATATCACATCCACTGCTTTCCCTGCATCCACGGGGCCCGTCATCTCATCATGGATAGCAATCAGGTTGTTCAGGCATGACTCCTCTGAGGACTCTTCACTGGAAGGCACTCACCTGGGTTTGCAGCTGCTGTCCTCCCAGGCAGAAGCACAGTGGCAGAACCCATATTATCATTATTATATTCCATATATATCAATATTATATAATAAATATAATATTAATTATTATCATTAATATTTTTGTTCTACTGAGCCAACCAGGATGAAGACCCATTGTTCTAGGCACAATAAAGTGTGTATCCCAAAGTATGTGTGTTTTAAAGAGATAGGACAATGGGTAACAAAAAGGAAGTACTATGACTCCTATTTTACTAGAGACCAAAGCACAGAGAGATTAAATAACATGCCCAAAGTCACACAAGGAAACATGCAGGTGGCAAAACAATTTTAAGGCGTATTTTCTGAAGCCCATTCTACTGCCTTGACTATCAGACCATACTTTCTCCATGCCAATGGCAACAGTAGCATACTTAAAATAAGGCAGGCATTCAGTAACTTGGATTGATTTGTAGACTTTAACTCAGTTGGCCTCCCCTTTTGTGCCCTTCTGCAGAAGGGCAAAACAGAACTTCCCCGAGTACAGCAAGTGTTTTCCTACATGTGCTGTGCTAGCTGACATGGAGAAGGCAGACTATGCCCATAAATCCTTCCTTCTTTCCCCCTGCCTCTTCATGGTGAGTTGTTCCTACAGAAGCTCTGGGAGGATAAAGTACCTATGTTCTGCTTGCAGTTAACTATTTAATTTAGCCATTAAGCTGAGTGCAGCCATGCCACTGGAGTTTTCTGGTTTGCCCATCACTAGTTGCTGCATAGGTAGAAAAATACTAAAATTCAAAGACATTTACACAGTTACAAGGGCTCCAATTAGTTGTGCTCCCCATCCCCACCTCCTGCTCCATAGCTCCCTGTAACAGGGAACCCTAACCCTGTTACTAATAGACAGGGTGGCCCCTTTAAGTCCAGAACCTTCCAGTCATGGCCAGCCAGTCAAGTAGGGGTTAAGGCACAAGCCCTGCCAGCTGATCAGGTGACAGGAAGAGGAAGGCCAGGATCCTACAAATGGTGAGTGGAGAAGACCAGAGAGGCAGCAAAGAGGTAGACTCCCAATGACTACGGTGCTGCAGCTGCAGTCTCTGTCGGAAGACTGCACCATGCCCAGAGCCATCCTCATGATCATCTAAAGTAAGCAGGCATGTTGCCTTCCTAGTTTAATGTTAACAACCGGTGGTTTGGGTAAGGCTATTGAGGGAAGGAAGAGGCCTCATTGGCAGCCCACTGCAGTGTGGGGACCCTGCACCCAAGAGGGCGCAGCACTTTGCAGGGCTGTGGGCAGCCCAGGCACCAGGGAGGTGCAGTGCGAGATGCACCAGAGAGGGCACAGTATTTTTGGGCGCACCGAACCCAGCGCCAGAGAGGGTGCAGAATTTGGGGGTGAGTTGACCCCAGCACCACAGAGGGGCAGGAGCCCAAGTGAGGGGGTTTTTTTTGAGAGCTAGAGCCTGGGAGTCAAACCCTGATTAGTGGGGGGGTTTTTTGACTGACAGGCCTAGCTAGAGAGAAAAAAAGTGGTAGGCCCACACAGGCCTAGACCCCAACATAAAGAGGAATTTACAGATACCATCTGCGAGGCTTGGGCTGTGGTGTAGGAGAGGAATGGAGCCACAGATAGCGCCCTCTGGCATCAGGGCAGGAATGGGCAGCCTCCTGCTTAATTACATCATTAACTAATTACCAACAAGGCGTGGCAGGAGAGAAGGTGCGTGGTTGGTCCATAACAGGTGGGCGAGGTCACCAGCAGATGGACCCCAAAGAGGCCCCCCCGCTACACTCCCATACTCCCCCCCCCCCCAAAAAAAAAAAAATCAACTGGGTAGAATGTAGAAAACATCAAGACGACACCACTTGGGTG
Source organism: Gavialis gangeticus (assembly GCF_001723915.1). Classification (NCBI taxonomy): domain Eukaryota; kingdom Metazoa; phylum Chordata; order Crocodylia; family Gavialidae; genus Gavialis; species Gavialis gangeticus. Next base: position 16,548,651 of record NW_017729006.1, on the reverse strand, counting down.
GGGTTTACTTTCTGTAGTGCTAATGCAAACCACAGCTAACACAGATTGCGAGCAATCCTCCAGGTTGAATACCACACAAAAAGCCAAGTTCTTACTAGGACTTGCTTAGACCCTCAAAGAGACAAGCTCAGCTGGTGCTCCCCACTACAGCAACTGGCTGACCAACTCAGTCAGGAGCTACCACCACTGGTAAGTGCCCACCTTTCTCTTACTCTCTCCCTGCTGTGTGTTCAGAGATCTTGCTGCCTGATTTTTCTGCAGGTTGCTGTGGCAATGGAAATAAATCTGTGAACAAACCACTTTCTCAGTAAGCAGTAACTCAGTGTTTAACTTGTTCAACTCCTTATAAGTATCTTTTACTATTTTCTTTGAACAAAAATATTTACTGTAAATAAATAATTGTTCATGACCTCAGCAAAGAGTCCCTGTGATCCAACAGGTTTTATAGTAGCATTTTGGAAAAGGTACCACAAGCACTGGAGACAGTCACAAGTGACCTTAAACTTCTGCACATGATTTTAATGGAATGATAAATTTTGTTAGTCACTTATAATGGAGAACTACTAATTTGCAACAGCATGAGTGAAATTAAAACCTGTGGTAAGAAAGTAACTTTGTCAGTTGCAAGTTGCTTTGGAGAATCCCAGTTAGATCTTTGCACAAACAAAATGCAGTAGATGGGGATCCTGGCACTTAATTTTGTCTCAGCTAATGACAAAGGGTAAGTGAAAAGGATAAATGGCATTTTCAGTTAGTTGATTGGCACTTTGCAAATGACTATTTCTGTCTTTCAAACTGTATCTCTTCAGAAAAACAAAGTTTACTTTTTTTTTTTAAAAAAGGATGACACTAAAAACATGGACAATTACAAAAATTAGGAGCCCCGATTCCAAAAAAGTATCTAAAAACCCTCCCTCTCATAATATCCCAAGCTGAAAGGTGTATGAAAAAATCAAACTGAAAGATAAAATGGGCAAAAAAATTCTTAAAATAGTTTATATTAAAATATAGATAGAAACTTGTGCTGTAGTTATAGCCTAAGTAATGCCATGGCTGGTGTTTCCAATTTTCACACTAAAGATTATATACATATTATATTTTGTATAATTATATAGACTATTATATCTAAAAGATATGTTGCAATGATAATTATAATATGTAATAATAAGGAAGTATTGAATTCAGATAAATTTAATGTATTTCTCTGCCTGGAACTCCAGATAACTGCATAATAGTGCATATTTCTGTAGCAGGGTTTAAAAATTAATAGAGTATATATATATTTGGGTCTTAAAAAAGCAAAACCAAACAAAACCAAAATTATTTATATAAATAATATTTTATTTTATTACACACACATATACATATATATGTATATATATGTGTGTGTGTGTGTGTATATTACACACACACAAACACACACATATATATATATTTAAAACCCAAATTTATCCAAGCTATTGTCTTTTTTTTGTAAATGATATGCATATGCATTGGAAAGGACTCCGTCTTGCAAACTTTGCTTCTAAGTAATCCATATTCTTAAGTTGCTCCCTGATGAGTACAAGCATGAGGATGAGTCTTCAAGTTAGTATGTGTAGAAAAAAATCATTTTGGATGGGGAAGCCAAGTGTAGCCAACCAAATGTCTGATTTTTTTGTTTTTAGACTCCTATTTTTTATTTTAAAAAAGGCTTTAACATGTTCACTTCTGAACTGAATAAGTACAAATATAACAGATTTCAGATCACTAGGTCATTTCTACACAAGCATAATTGCATATTAAAAATACACTGCTTAATGTAAAATTGCCTTGTCCATAAAAATACTAGCATAGAAATAATGCTAATACAGTGTACATCAGCAAATTGCAGTGGATTGTTGCTCTTCACAACTAATATCAGGAGAGCAATTAGTAATTAGCACATATTAAAAATATGTGGCTTTCACTATTTTTACAGGAAAATGGTACATAAATTTTGATCACTTCCCCTTGAAAAAATACTTTCTACTATTTACCACTGTGATTACAGATTTTACCATTTCACCTGCTTCTCTTTGAAAAAAGGTCATACCATAAACACACTTTAAACACACTTTATTGTATAGACAGAGGACTCTTTAAAACTTACAATCACAGCAGCAAACATAAATTTCTGCTTTATCTGCTCATGGGTCTTCATGGTTGTTAACTATTATTGTTAAACCTAAATATACATGAGACCTTATAAGACAAAAAGACATTGCATAGAGGCAACACATACAATCAGATATTAAGTAGTGCAGAATATACAATCATTTTTAAACTACAGGCTGTCAGGGAAAATCACCTGCCTTCACTGTTAGTGACTAAACACTCTCAAGAGAATTTTTTTCACTTCTACAAGCTCTATGAAAACCACAATAGTTTCAGTTAAATTTTTATAATTAAATGTACAAGTGAGGGACTGTACATTTGATTAAAATTGAAATGTAACTAACTAAGCCGTAAAAGGACACAGAGAATGCATTCTCATAAGCGAACATTAATATATTTAGGGGGTATTTTTTTTCTTTTTAAGAGCTTTTCATTTGCAAAATGAAAGTGTCAAACTCAAGACTGCAGATTCAAATCCTGTTTGGTTTAGTAGCTCAGGTAACCACAGTGGCTCTGAAAGGACTTCAGTAATAAGAATCTGACCCACCTACTCATTTAGGAAAGCTTTGTGAGAATACTGAATTATTTTTTTTGTACTCGTCTTGGTCCTACCTGACATCTTGAATTTTATAATTTCTTTATCCTCCTTACTTCCTCTTCAGTTCACAGTGATTTCTTCAAGACTGAATAAAGATCCAATTGAAGATGGCATTTACTAGCTTAGTGAGTACATTTCTATTTCTATCATATAATATCACCCCACCCCATTTTCCCTCCACTCTTTCAAATGTCTTGACCTAGGCTGTAACACAATCTATTGAGCTGATTAAGGAACTGGTCCACACTAGCAGTAAAAGTCCATTAAAACATGTTTCCCTCAACCGCACCAGCCATAGTCACACAAACTGGTAATATGGTTTAGCCAACAGAGGCTGTACATTAATCTGCCTACTGAGTAAAGAAGATACCTATACAATGCACTTCTGTAGAATCACCTAACTGAAGGTTAGTCTGTGCCGAGCTCCAGCCAGGGAGCAGAGGGGAGGGGCCAGCCCTGCTGTGGAGCAGAGAGCCCTGCCCAGCCCAGAGAGCATGATAGGATGCTGGGGGAGTCTCATTTAACTTAAACTAGGAAGGGGTCTGGGACAGACATTGCATAAATCAGTTCGAGGCAAATCAGTTAAGTGTGATACTACTTTCAAACAGGTTTATCCCAAACTGGTTTCAGCCATTTTCAAACTGGTTTATGTGCACAGAACATTTGTTCTTTTACAGGTTTAAACCAGTTTCTGATCACTTAAACCGGTTTGTGTGTAATATCTGTCCCTAGCCCGGATCAGCTAACCAAATAATGAACAAATTAACTAACCAAATGGTTAAAAGGTTTTACTGTCTGATCAGCAATTTTATGAGCCCTTGTTGTAATACAAAACTATTTTATATTATCCCTTTCTGAAGATCTCAGAAAAGATGATAGGGAAAACTTCATTTGGCACCATGGCTAACACTGTGGTTTTTAGCTTTATGATGCAACTGATCTACCCACTGATGAGCAGACAGATACAATAGCACATCACTTGTTTTTTTAACTGCACAGTAGGATCTGACACCATCTCACATGTTAAAAACAAGCATTCTAAGTTGAAGAAAAACACATATCTTGTGGGTAAAAAGTAGCTGTCTACTTTTGGCATCCCACGATCAATTCGGAAACTATGACAGCACAGTGGAAAGTACATTCACTGCCAATTGTTGGATACAGCTTCCATTGACTTTTATAGAAAGGTTCTCACTGATTTTCACAGAACCTGCCGTAGCTGACAGTCTCCCAACTGGAATTAGGCAGCTAAATCTTCTGTAGGCCAAATTCCCTCCTAGTATAAAGAAAAACAACTGTTGAAGCTGATGGGGCTATACCAGTTTATACTAGCAGCCATTTCAGCTGTACTGTTTTTTCAAGAGAAAGACCAAAATTGAGCTTTTGGGTTTATGGGGAGATTCTTACTGGAGAAAAGTTGAGACTGTGGGTGTAGGCACATTTCAAGATGCTTGGATATTATTTTTTAGGTGGCCCTTGCTCTTCACTACTTAGACCAGTGGTTCTCAATGTTTTTAGACTTGAGGCTTCCCTTGGGAAATGCCAGCTCTCAGCTTTCACTTGTTTTTTGAGTACAGAAAAATGATACAGCAATTCTTCTGTTACTTGAAAAAACTACAACAGGCCAGAATATTTAATATTAATTTATATTTTAATACTATGAATTCCTGTTTGAAACCTCTGGATCTCTCTTGTAAATCATATGTGCACACCTAACGGTCCTAACATTGCATGGCACCTTACAGCACTCTTGAATGGATCTTGTGGCACTGCAGGGTGCTGTGACACCCTGACTGAGAATTACTTATCTAGACTAAGAAGTATCATGGATTATTGGGTATTACTTTAATCTATGGCCAAAGCAGGGTATTTGGTTTCCTATTTCTGGTTATGGAAATTTTCCTAGATGATTGGTATAAAATATCAATTTCACTGTTCCTAATTAACTATTCCTTCAGCACAAAGCTAATCTGCTGTTCCATTGCAGGCCACACAAAATGACACAGCTAGTCTGCATTATCACATGAATTCCGCTTCTATGATGCCTCCAGACAACAACATCTTCAACGACACAGACACCTATTGTGAAAAGAGTAATATCATGGAATTTGCTAAGACTTTCTTGCCAACATTTTTCTGCCTTGTGTTCTCTTTGGGCACATTAGGAAATGCCTTAGTTATCCTTGTCTACTGCAAACACAGGTTCAGGAAGAGCATGACTGACAGATACCTATTGCACTTGGCCATTGCTGATCTACTTCTCCTCTCAACGCTCCCTTTCTGGGCAAAAGCAGCTTTAGATGGCTGGATCTTTAAGAATGTTATGTGTAAAATTGTCAATAGTATGTATAAGATCAACTTTTACAGCTGCATGCTGTTTCTGATGTGCGTTAGTATTGACCGGTACATTACAATTGTACAGGCAATGAAAGCAAAGAACTCTAGACGAAAGAGGCTCTTCCGCAGCAAACTTATTTGCTTTGTTGTCTGGCTGACTGCGATAGGTTTGTGCATCCCAGAAATTGTATACAGTAAAGTTAAGCAAGTCAGTGATATAACTACATGCAAAATGATGTACCCCACCACTCTTAACACATCCATCAAAGTTATTCTCCTGTCTTTGAAAATGACAATAGGGTTCTTACTTCCCTTTCTTGTCATGGTTGTTTGTTATGCTCTTATAATCCGTACCCTTCGTCAAACCAAAAAATCCCAAAAACGCAAATCATTGAAAATCATTGCCATCATCATCACAGTTTTCCTCCTCTCTCAGTTTCCCTACAATATTGTTTTGATGGTCAAAACCATTCATACATATACCATGGTCAGATATGACTGCAGAACTGCGGATGCCATGGACATTGGATTTCAGATAACGCAGATCATCGCTTTCTTTCACACCTGCCTCAACCCTGCCCTTTATGTGTTTGTTGGGCAGAGATTCCGTAATGCTCTCATTAAAATTCTGACAAATGCAGCTCACTGCAGCAGTAAGAGCAAGGAGAATTTTGCCTCCCCATGGGATAGCCAAGAACGGAGCTCAGTGTGGTCATCTACAATGGTTGGGGGATTAAAAATCAGAGGTCCTTTTACAGACAGCACTCAGCTGGAGCTCTAATTTGCATCTGCCTGTCTCCTATAGGAAGCAGAGAGACTCTAGCCATCATGAAAGATATCAGATTTAGCCTTTTTACATAATTCTTGCACTATGAGAGAAAAAGACCTTTTCAACAGATTGAATTAGCAATCTCAGCCAGAGTTTGATCCTGCAAATGCTGAGCAGTCTTAACTCTCAGAGAAGTCTGTGAGACTTGAGGGTGTCCAGCATTTCTCCTGATCACAAGAGCTCAGTATGCTGACAGATCAAGCTGTGGGCTTTTGGCTGAAGGGAAGTGAAACCATTGACGGACAGGGAAGTAGTGATGATGCTGATTGTAAGAAGAACTGATAAATGAGAGAGGAGATAAAAGTATCTTTGTTACCGTTGTAAATAACCCATCTGTCCCAATGAGCACGCTCAACAAGCAAGTGACTTGAGATGATCTGCTCATCTCCAACAAGAGGCATAGAAGAAATGTGATGGCTACCTATGACACAATTCAGGTCCATGTTGACTAAGCAAAAAAAAATCTGGGCCTGCATCTCTCGTTTGCCTCCATGAGTTACAGGGATTCATAGTCCACTTTACTGTAAGTGGTGTAGATTTACCCCAGTATGAAGGAGAACAGAATTTGGCTATCAGCATGTGTTTTTCTTCAGTCTTTCTTCTTTGTAAGTAATTTTAGTATATGCAGATAAATATCTGTACTAGTTGCAAAAGCCATTATATTATCAGAATAACATATGGTCTTTCCCTGTTAGATTTTGCATTTTCAAGGTAATCTTTGTAAAAATAAGCTATTTTTTATTCTTAATTTAGTTATTTGATTTTGAAGTGAAATTATAGGTACAGCTCATATCATACAACATATCATATTTTGTTATTAGAAGCTTGCCTGGTATATTAATAAACCTTACAACTTAGAGTAATCTTTTTGAGAGATACTTAGTAATTTTCTGTCAATGTGGGATTTGCTTTTCAAACTGAACAGCCCTAGTAATGCTGGAATGGTGGACAAACTGATGCCTGAATGAATCAGTGGTAATAAGGATAATTACTGAGCATAATAAAATGGTTAAAAAATTATATCCAACCTGGACTTTATATGGCAGACAGTGGAAATGAGTGGAACCTGCAAGAAAGACTTTTCCCTTCAGATCACTTGGGATCACATAAGTCTATAATAATACCCTGCACTTACACAGCTGCTTCTATCCTAGTATGTCAAAGCACTTTAGAAGCATTAAAAAAATATGACACCAGTTATGCAAGGTGTCTGTGACAGAGTGAGGAATAAAAGCTACGGCTCCTGTCTCTCAGTTCTGCGCCTTAGCAGCAGGATTATCGTCCCTACCTTTGAGTTACAAGCAGAAGTGGTGCCCAGCTTGTTCTTTACCAGTTTGGACTCATTTAAATCAGAAATGTAAACTGACAATTTTGATTGTGATTCAAATCAGCAAAAAATGAACTTAAATTGTCAAATTTAGCGTTGTACTTTTATTTCCTTAAATAGTACTCATTGGCTGGCAAATATTAAAAGAGGTTAATAAATATAGTTTTTTAAGTTACCACTGCTAAGCATGAGGATACACTAAATCTATGCATATTTTATATAGTTATTTTGCTTAACATACCTTTAGGTTTTTAAAATTGTACATTTTTTCATCGTGTTAGAAAATGATCAAAGTCTTTCCTTCTTTCTTATTAAATGATTTTTTTTTATTCATGATTCCATCAAGCTCTGTTTGGATCAAAATTGGAATTCAGCAAAACATTATTGTAATTAAAGAATTTAACTTATTGTTTCTGGTCTCCATCTCTTTCAAAATTGTAGAACTAGTAGAGCTTATCTGCTTACACTCAGCCCTCACCTGTATATTAGAAGCAGGAAATAAGATTTCTTGCTTTTCCAGCTCCCAAACTGTTTTTAATTTCAAATTAATTGAATACATTTAAATGTGAAAAACAGTTCCCTCAGCACCTATGAAAAAGCTTTTTCTGTGAAGCCGGTTTAGCACTTTAACATACACTGGTTCCATGTGCTTAGCCAGAGATGTCCACCACTTCAGTGGTCTGACTTTCTTTAAAACTTCAGCCATAAACAAGTACTGCTTATTATTATTACTTCTAAAATTAAAATTATTTGCATAATGAGGTTAGGTCTTACCTTAAATTTGCTATAATTTTAAATTAATTCAATTCTTCATAGGGGTTAAAATTAAATATAAATTTAAATAAAAATCTGATATATAAGTATCACTTTTTATTTAAAAAAAAAATAATTATTTTTTCTAACTGGCACTCTGCTTTCTATTATGCACAATAACATATTCTGTAAAAATATATCATCCTGTGGTTATTTTTATTAAGCAGCCAAGATAGAACGGTTATCCAGGACACAATTAAGAACAATATTTCCACACAGCCTCAATTCTGAGTGAAATTTTCCCACAAACCCCCTATTCCTATACCAAAACCGGATTTGTGTGTACAGGTCAGGCAGTAAGATGTACAGTGACCGCCCCCATCTGCAAACTTGTATGAAAATGAGCATGGATGTGCAATTTTGATAATAGTGATTAGAAATTGCTTTGAAAAAATGTAGTCTTCAAATGGCAAGATAACAATTTACAGTAAGTGAGAAGTACAAGGCTCTGAAGGGGAAAGCAGAGACAGGGCTAATGCACAGAGCACTCTTGCAAGTAGAACACCCAAACTACAAACAGAAGAAACAAAAAATAAAGACGCCTATTTATCCAATCTATAAGGATCGACTGTGAAAAGTGCTGAGCTTTTTATACGTAAGTGCTGAGCTTTTTATATAAAAGTGCTGAGCTTTTTATATGTATTTTACCAATTATAATTTATAAACATTTAGAATAAATTATAATAATTAATAGGTATAGTAATGCATACTTTAGAATAATTTAATGCATTTTTATAATTTGTAATTATGTATAAATTATACATTATAGTTGATAAATAAAGTTTATTAATAAATAAATATGCCTATTTATCCAACCCTTCAAGGTGTACTGTCTTATCTAGTAAAAAGGCATCCCTGAAAGTGCTGAGCTTTTCTAGGGTGCTCTGAGTGTCCTCAGTGATCACTGATGTCGATGAGAACTGAGGATCCTTGACACCAGGCTGGAGTGCTGAGCACAAAGCAGTCTCTGAACATTAAGACTTCAGACCACATCAAACAGAGAGACGGCTTTTGCACTGGAACTTAGAATAAAGCTCGTAACTGACACATTGTTGAGCTTTTCCAAACTCTGAACACATTTTCCTATCCAAAAACATTTTCATCATAATTCTAATGATTTTTTTAAATAGGCATCAAGATTTTGAGCAAGTTCTTTTTAAATTCCCTTCCAGACTTACTTACAGATTCAGAAGTGAGGAGTAGGAAATAGCAGGGCTCATAACACCATTCCTTTCTCATTAAATATTTTACTTCCTCTGCACACTTCCTTCTCAAACGCTAAGCTTGAAGAATGAATATACAAACCTTAGTCGCTGATGAAGTACAGGCCAAAAGGCTTTTGCTGAAAACTCCAGACCCAGATCCATCCGGCAGTCCATAGAATCATCTTTCTGAGCAGGGCACTGCCTATATTTCTTTTTTAGCTCACCTGTGGCAGTACACAACTCATTTTCGTTGCTGAAATGGAATCTTTACATTAGAATCAGAAAGGAGCACATGGTCTTCAAACACCGAGTAAACCACATTAACATCTGTCAAGTAAAAAAATGTAGACCAGTAGACCAAGCCTCAAAAAAAAATTAACAGTTTGGAGAAGAGGAGCTCTTGATCATGGTTCTTCATAATATCTCTTTATGTGGGAAAAAGTGAAACACTGCTCTCCAGAATACCCCAGACCTGTGCTTCCTGCTTTCATTATTACTTTTCCTTATCACTTTGAAGTGTTTAGACTTCCTCCTGATAAATATAGTCTTTACTGTGTGGTTGTTTGGTATAACACATTTTGGGTTTTAATTAAGACGTGACACTTCTTCAGTGTTCTGAAACTAATCTGAATTTTCTCACGGTTTCTCATATAGAAAGGTTGTGACCTGGTCATGCACCCTGGCTTATGAGTCATTTTTTGGAAAGCTTTATATTCTCATATGAATAATTGTACGGTTAGGTTAACGGAACAGTCTAACTAGATTCCAGACTACATGATTAAGCTCTAATTTGGATTGTAGCAGGTCCGTACCTGGGGCAGCAAAGCCACCCCTGAAGGCCACCTGGATCCTGCCTTGCTCACCCCCTCTGGCCTCTCAGGGTCCCACCCTGTTGTCTCTCCTGCCATGTCTTGATGTTATGATTGGACAGGGAGGCTGCCCCTGGAGGGCAGGGGCATTGCTTTAAGTTCTAGGCCCTTGTTTCAGCTGAAGCACTCTGGCCTTGGCCTCTGGCTGGGCCCTTCTGCCTGAGGTCTGCTGTCTCAGGACCAGAGGCTCCTGTGACCCAGCTCCAACCATGTCCTTGTGGGCTCTGGGTCCCTCAACCTCTGGTCTTACACTGGAGGGCTCTTGGCATTGCTGTCTTTCTGCTAACAGCAGTGCTAGGCTAGGACCTGAGGTGCACTTGGCATCCTTCTTGGTGGCCTCCTCTGCCCCCACAACCACAAGCCTATCCTCTGATATTTAAACACAACCAAAAACGGTATGAGCATCTGCTCTCAAACAAAAGGTTCCCCACCCTCGGTTAACACTGTGCCATGGCAACAGGCTACAACACAAAGACCCCAAATACTTCAGCTGCTTGGTAGTAGAGGGTCTTCCTACAGCTGCCCTGTAGCCTGGAGTCCTTCCTCCTTGTCCAGTCAGGCCCCACTCCTCTCTGGAGCTCTGCTTCGTACAACCTACAAGGTCAGATTGCAGGGCCAGATTGCTCCCCTTGCCTCAGGCCCTGGGCTTACATGCCTTTCTCTGGGTCAACTGACCCACTATTTCTGCCCCAGACCTGTCAACTACTAGCTACACTGTGCTGGCCACACATGGGGCGGGCAGTCATTTTATTTAAGGGCCCTCTGCCACTATGTTTGTGCAGAAGGTTTGAGCTAGACAGTTGATTCCTGGCTCCATCTCTCCTACAGTGATGGGGTAGAGGCCCCTAATACTGCGCACAAGAGCTTAGAAAGTCTGTTTGTCTTTGGAATTTTCACAACATATTTTGTAATAACTGTGCCATATCACCAAGTCCCCAGCTGAGCTTTGATTAAATCTCAGTGGGTCTTTTGGGGGGAGAGGATTGAGTAAGAACCAAGGGCCAGAATCCTGATCTGCAAACTAGACACCCAAAAGCAATTCAGGCAATGCTTAGGCAACTAGGTCATAAAAAGTGATGCAACTGTACTCCAGCATCAGCAAATCTCCTTGGACACCTAAATTTATTACGCATCTGCCTTTTGGGCTAGGAAGATCCCTACTTGCCTGAACTCATGCCTCTGCACCTGCTCAAAAGCAATCCTATTCAAGCAACCAAGTACCTAGCTTCTATTGTGATCTAGATCAGAACTAGGGAGGAAGCCAAACTCCCCCTAACTCCCAATAGAGACACAATTCCTTAAGTGCCTGCAGAGCATGACTAATCCATCCCAGCAGCAATGATTTCAGTCAATGAATTCAAGAACATAGCGGGGAACCCATATTTTAGAGTAGCCTTGTAGTTGCAGTGCTCACCTAGGCTGTGGAGTACAGGAGGCTAAGGAAACTTCTAGGCCACCCTCAACATGCCAAGCCCACATACCTGCTTTCAGGAGAATGCTCCAATGACCAAGCTATAGTCTGTCTATGGCACCCTCCGCTTCTACAGAAGCTGGGTCATGAGCCAGGCAGGAAGATGAGAGTGATCGGGATAGAGGGGGGAGCAAGCAGGAGGGAGCCTGACTCTTTAGCCCAATAAAGAAGGCATTCATGGGGGACATATGAAAGCTGAATCGCCTCATGCTGGAAAGGTCCTAGAGCACAGGTGTCCCACTACCTAAATGAGTGCTCTAACCACCTCTCACTATTATATTACTATGCAAAAAGTGGGCATCACCACTGGTGAATTTGGTGCCTACCCAGAGGGGGTGCAGAGGGGGTGCAGAGGAAGCAGACATTCTCCTCTTCAATTGACAACATGGTAGGAGCAGCAGCTGGGGACTTTTTAAAGTCTCTAAATCAGGTAAGATTTCCCATCTCACTTCCCCTCTGTGCCCAGCAGCACCTCCTCTCCCTTCCCCCCCCACCTTCCCACCCCAGCCTTGCTCACTGCTGCCTTTGTGGGGGGTGGTTCTGCCTTCCTCTGCAGTGGGGAGCATGGTCCTCTTCTTTGGATCTCTTGAGCTTATGTTAACAACATTTGTAGCAGCATGACACTAGCTGCTGTTGTTCTCTGCTTTACCTGTGGCAGGTTAAAGTGCTGTCTCTTGTGGTTGTGTGACAGGGTTGATTATAGGTTTAGTATTCAGATAGACAAGTATTTATATGGGATGGTTTGGATAGCGATGACCCTTCTTCAGGTAGGGAGTTGAACTAGATGACCTCCAGAGGTACCTTCCAGTCCTACATTTCCATGATTCTATTTCCTTAGCAGAAACTCACCTCTCACAGGAAGTTTGAGACCCCAGCTGCGTGGTTTGCTCACTTACCCTGCCAGGTGTACAGATTCCCTGGTGGAAGCAGGAGAATATTTTAGGAGAGCAGCAGTTGTCCATCCCATCCACAGTCATTTTAGGATGTATTGCTATTTTGGGTGATGCTGTTTCTTTTCAGCCATTTCAACCAGAACACTGGGTTTTTTTCATGCCCACTGATGGCCCCAGCAGTACCTTACTGATCTTCTCCACTATTATTTCACTATAGGACAGGTTTTCAATCTGTGGTCTGCAGACCCCTGGGGGTCCTCAGACTGTGTCTAGGGGGTCCATGAAAGACTACCATGATCAATCAAAAGTATGTAAATGCCCACACTTACAATTCAATGGGGTCTGCGCCTCCATCGCCACTTGCCACCCCCCTCTTGCTGCCAACACTGCCAGTGGCATCTGTGATCGCTGCCCACTGCTGCCGCCACTGCCGGTGATGTTTGCAGGTGGTTGCTGACCACTGGTTGGTCTTGCTACCCCCCCCCGCCAACAGCGCTGAGGTTGCCTGTGGCAGCTCCCTGCTTGCCTCCGCCATGCTCCTGCCCCTGACAGAGCTGCCACCGCCTGCAGGAGCTCACCGTACCCCCCAGCCTCTGGGGGCATGCGGCATTCATGGCAGTCTGTACCCCCATTCCAAAGTTATTAGGGGTTCACAAATGAAAAAAGGTTGAAAACCACTGCTATGAGATAAAGCCAGGATTTTCATACTTGGGTGCCTAAAGTTAAGTTCTTCCTTCCATATTTGGGCATCGCCACTACCAGCCTCAAATTCTATAGTATTGATTTTCAAAACATTTTAACGGTAGATACACTTCAAATATATATATTCAGCCCTTTTGAGAAGCAGGCTACTACTCTGGTGCTTATACAGGAACAGGGGACTCTGTATTCATGGAAGAATGAGATTCATGACATTTGTTATGGGAGAAATTCACCTCTGTGCACAGTCTATGTTTTAACCACCATGCAGAGGTAAACTGAACTCTTGTTACTTTATCAGGACAAGAGCAACACAAACAAGATTAATTTTTCAAACTATTTAAGATCTTTTTCCTTGCGTAAAGTCAAATGGTCTAGTATTCAAAATTTTCTCATCTTTGAGACAAAATTGTACCTATAAGCAAAAAAGGAGGTTCATTTTTAAAGTAGACCGATTTTTATTTAATTCCTGAGTTAAAAAAAAGCATCCACATTCCAGTACACAGCCATCTACATCCCCATAAATGTACAGACTTCAATACATGGAAATCTTTATTTTCCTGCGAAAGATAAATTGAAGTTTGGTGCAAATTCACTGTGCAATTCTTTGGCAGTCACGAGCAAAGGATGGTTCTGAACAAGCTACAATTGAGGATTGTTAGAGCTGTAGTGCAAGTTCAGTTTTGAAACACAAAGCAGCAGCTGTGCATAGTATCTTTACACATTTACCATAGTTTAAATCTGCAAACTCTTCCACGTGAGACATTTTCATGAACCAATTTGCAATAATGTTTAGAGAAATGTAAAGGAACACTGCCAAATTTTGAAAAAAAAAGCAATTAAGTTTTATTCTATGCCTAAAAAAAAGGGTGAACTCAGGGAGGAAAGAATCATGTAGCACATCACCCTGATACCCCACCTTGATATCCCAATCACTTATGTTGCCTGTTATGTGTACTTTCTTGGATACAAAAGTTTCTTGACTACAAAAGCACTAGACTGTACCCTTTTCATTTAGTTTCACCCTGGATTAAAATGAGTCTTTTTTCTTATATCTATTACAGGGGATTTTGAGTTCATAAAAGAACTGATTTAAAGCTTTTGAGCACATATCTAAGTATGAGTAGCCTGACTGACTTCAATGCGACTCTTCCTGTGCAATAGTCCTTTGTTGAACCGGGGGGGGGCGTTGTCTAAGGTACAGGTGTTCAACCCTCAGCACGTGAGGCAGATCCAGTGGTACCACTCCCCTGCTATCACATTTCTGGACCTGTGGGGTCAGACAGCATGGCCCTGTGCACTGGAATGGGCATTCAGGGTGGCATGGGCCATGATACCAGTGTGGAGGGGCAGCACAGAGCCCCAGAGCCCAATCCCAGTGAGCAGGGCTGGGCAGAGGCAGTGTGCAGCCCCAGGTCCAAATCCTGGTTTATGAATGCTGGGCTGAGGTAGCACAGAGCCGTGGGGCCCAGTTTTGGCATCAGAGACCATTGGAGGCCAAGCTGGACAGAGATAATATGGAATTCAATTCTGCTGCAGGTGCCCAGTATGGCCCGCAGGCCAGCTTCAGTCCCCGCATCTGGCCCATGGAGACTGATCTAAGCCCCTTGAATAACTCTTTCTTTTGTGTGGTATTTTCCATTAGGGACTGCTTTGGGCCCATTCATTAATGGAAAACCAGTGAGGCTGAGACTGTACTCCTAATGGGCAGATACATGGCAAAATGTTATGCTTTCAGATAAGGTGGCTGGATTTTCATTGTCTTTCCAGCGCTCCATACAAATCAAGGAAGGCCAGCTCATTATCCTTTAAACAAACTATTTGTTAGAACCTCTTCCTGACTTGAAAATACTCTTCCTGCCCTTGCCATCTTTTTTTTTTTTTTGCTTCTCTGCCCTATTTCAGAAAGCAGAAAGGCAACTGGAGCAGGTGGGGATTCCCCAGGTAGCTGACATACAGCTGTCACTTCCTCCTATACAAACCTCCAACTGAAATAGAGCACACAGCCACCTCTGAAAGATGTTTCTCTAAACCCAAGATTCTCAATCAGGGTGCAAACATGGGTGCAAACATGATTTACAAAATAAATCCAGAGATTTCAAACTGGAATTTGTAGTGTTGAAAAGATTCTTATCTTTCCTAGTCTTTCTGACTTCTTTACAACCGAAGAATTGCTTTGTTATCTTTCTCTACTCCAAAAAAAGTGAAAATTAAAAAGCTCACATTTTCTGAGGGGCACCTTGCAGCTAATGAGGGGGCCTTTTGGTCTTGAAAGGTTGAGAACCACTGCTCTAAACTATAACAGCCTTAGACACTGCAGAGCTCTAATAAAGCTGAGACTCTGGGAAACTATATTTTTTCTTCTTTTTTATTGTGGCCTCCTAATATAGTACATTTGTTGCTACATTGCCAGATATTATCTTATTTGTCTAAGTGACATCTACACAGTTCTGAAGACTGGGCTTTCTTCATAGATTTGCAATCTTGATCCTGAATGGCTGTTTTTCAAAATTGCCTATTCTTGCGATTTTTAATGATTTTTTTTAAAACCCAAGCTCTCAGGATGAGGGTATTTGCAAGAGAATGCTCAGCTTTCATTTTCCAAAAATGGAGGGTTTCGCCCTTATGATTACAGAGAAAAACTTGAAAATGGGAAGCAAGTGCATTCTAAAGCCCCCAGTATTTATCATTTAAAAAAAAAAAACACTCACAATTTTTAAAGCTAAACTCATGACCATTAAGGGTCAGAAATATTGTTGGAAATACTGTGTGTGCAGCAGAGAACAATTTATCCTAGGAGCTACACAAACAGTAGCTTTTCAAAACTATTCTTTGGGACAGAGTGAAAGGTTTGAGAAAAAAGAGAGACAGAAACAATGTCTAGATGCCACTCTCTATCATAATATTTATAGTGGTAATGGGTATAGCTAAGGCTAATATATTTGACAGTGTTCCTTCAAATTACATTTGGCATTTTACAAAAATTATCCTAGTCAAATTAGTATCCTAACGAAAACAGTAACAAAATTATTTTAAAAATCACACCTAAAAGCTTAAGAAAAACTGCTGTGGACTTCAGTTCCATTATACTACATAGCGAATGGCATATGGTATTCCATTAAATAAATCCTTATTTCCTAATTAAATACAAACTATAACTCCAACACTAAAATAATATTCTAGAAAAATAATGTGTACAATTTTTTATTGCTTATTCACTATCCACTTTAATCTCCTCTCCACCCTGATGAAATTCTTAAATATTAAGTACATTTGCAGCAAAATAAGAGTTTAATTTTAATTGTTCTTGACCTCTCAGCTCCTTTGATGCATCTTCCTCATGAAGTTTATGGACAGTAACAACAATAAAGAAGAACTAGATTATAAACCGAATGGAATGTTACAATACGAGTCGGGTAATGTGACTGACTAATATCGGGCCCAATCCAAAACCTGTTGAAATCAATAAGATTTATATTTGCATAAAAGGCTATCTAAAGAGCTTTCACTGTATAAAAATGCCCTATATTCACCAATTACAAACTAAATCACCTAAAGCAAAGGTCCACAGCTTCCTCTCTGCCTTTTAATTTGCAGTTTATAACACCAGTAATGACCTGGGCACTTGTGATTAATGGTCTTCTGCTTTATCTCAGACAATTAACTCTTCTTCTTTCAAATGATCATTAGTTCCTACAAAATGTCAGGTGCTCAAATTGTTGTCTAAATGAATAGCAGCTTTTTTGCAATCACCTACAACAGTCTGTACCAAGTCTATCACAATACATGGGGCCTCTTAGGGGTGAGAAACTCAGCTAGAAAAGTATAAATAACAATGTGAACATCATCTCAGCCTGAACTGAACTCTGATGAAGAATCCTCTGCCCCCAGCCTCACTCAATGCTTTTTTTGTCTCCCCACTCTCCATCCTTAAAGTCCCCTATAGATAACCAGCTGCCTCAGTCTGGACTTGAAAATAGGGCTCTCCCCTTCCTCCCCGCCCCCAGCTGACTTTCTGTCAAAAAATGAAATCTTTTTAATTGCAAATGTTTTGTCAAAATATTGATATTGTCCATAGAGAGCAGAAACTTTGCAGATATTTTGTTTTGTTGAAAAAAAATCCTTCGAAAACAGCTCTGGCAGCAATTTTTTTGGTCAACCCTACTGAGAAATGCATATTTTCATATGGCAGCGATGCTGGGCCTAGCAGCGACTGAACACTACAGCTGGGAATTGAGATGAAAATGGGGTGAGGAAATGGCAGAAAAGAAGTAGGAAGGTCAGGTGGACAGTGCGGAATGGGAATGGGTGTCACCTGATTTAACCTGGAAATGGAAAGGAAATCACTGAGTAAAGGAGGAGAGGCTCAGGCTGAATGTGACTTGAAGAAGCAGAAATAGGGGAAAGATGAAAAAGAAGAAAGAAAAATGATGTAACGGAGCTGCTAAGAGTGAGAGAGATAGGAGAAAAGAGAAGGATGAAGGTTTCATTGGGCACGTCTACACTTGCATTAATGCACTGCTGTTACTGTGCATTAAGTTTAGTACCTCTAGTATGAGGTACTACATAAATGCGCAGTAGCTAGGGCTAAAGTGCAGTAGCAAACGGGGCATGGTTTCTTGTGGTGCTTAATGCATAGTAGACTAATAATTCTACTGAGCATTAGTGCATTAGCACAGTTTTTGCCATGAAGCGCTAATGTGCAGTAGAATTAGCCTATTGCGCATTAAGCATCACATGTAGATGTGTCCACTGTGTTTTGATATATTCGAGCCTGGGTGGGTTTCTTTAGATTGAGTCAAGTGTTATCAGGTCCATTACACGCTACCTTCCACTCAGTGTACAGAAAGGAACTGTTTTTGTCATTTTCCATCTTAAAGTATTTTTGTTTTCTTGTGAATGCTGCAGTTTAAGGTGCCAAAACAGGAAAAAAGGAAAAGGAAGAAGAACCATGCCCATTTTCTCTTCTTTAGTGTCATGCACTGGAGGTCCTTATTCTGCCAATGTTACTCACCTTCAGAAGTACCTTCCTCTGCAAGAACTTTCACTCTTTACAGGGTACAGAAGGCCAAAGTGGCAGAAGTAATTCAGAATTATATAGCTGTTGCAGCATATTTGTGTAACTGGCATTTTTTAAAACAGCCAGTAAGATATTTTAAGCCTAAACTGGTTATATAAAAGCTATCTTTGCTGTTTATAAGTTTTGCAAAAAGGTAATAATTTTATAAAGATTATGATACGTCTTTAATGACTGGACTATTGCATAGTTGTTGTTTTCATAAGAAAATACGGCTGGTTAGAAGTGGTTATTTTTATGTCCTGTTCTAAATGTCAAGAAAAACAATTTTTACATTTTTCAATTAAAAAATTAATTTTAGCGAAAATATTTGGTTTACTGACAAAAATGTTTAGTAAAATCTGTTTTTTTAGACCCAATTTTTTAATAAAAATAAATGGTGGAAAATTTCTGACCAACCCTACTAAACAACATGCTTTTTTGAGCAATCTGTACACAGTACAGAACCATTAATGTTCATATGAATGGTATCTGTTTCTTAGGTGTAAACATACAGTAAGTGCTTTTTTTTTTTTTTTTTTTTTTAACTATTGCATAGTTTTAAAGGGTATTCAAACACAGTGGTATTTTTAGTGCTTACACACACATGCACGCACACACTCACACACATACACACATATATATAAATAATAGTGTTTCTTAAAAATATGCTTAAAAATAACACCATATACTCAAGGCTATGGAAAATCACTTCCATCATAGATCACAGGTCGTTCAACAGTCAAGTGATAAAAGACTCTTTTTGAGATGAACCTGTACAAACAAAAGCAGAACAAGATCAGGTTAGTGAAACACAGGTACATCCCACACACAATAAGGGGTCAAATTCAACTGTCCTTATTCAGGCAAAATTTCCACTGGTTTTGCCCAAGGTAGGCAAGCTAGATTAGATCCAATAGGTTCAGCTCCTACAAGAAGATGATTCTGACTCTGTACTGGCTTGAAAGCAGTCACGAGTGACTGTCTCTTTGGTTTCTCTTCTCAGAGGTCAAGAAGACTGAAGCATGGAATGATGTTATAGAAATATGGAAAAGCTGCATTCATAAAAAATTAAATTGAGGCCACCTCAACCGATTTTTGACAATTGCTAAATGGTAAAATAATAGGAAGTCTAACCAATTCTACAAGCCACAAAGCCTTGTATATTTCAACCTTTATACTCCAAATGCACCTACCTAGAGAACGTATTGTCAAATATCAGCATGTAGACACCAGCATTTCTGACTTTCACTTGCCCTCTGATTGTTTCCTTATGAGAGTTACAGCGAGTCAGAGGAATAAGAACCTGGAGTTGGAAAAAAACCCAAACAAACTTTGCAATATATATTTTGCCTGCAGGAAAAGTTGTCTAGACTTACACCGCCCTAGAAGTGAGCGAGCGAGCAAGAGAGAGAGAGTATGTGTGTGTGTATGCATGCACCTATGGACAAATATGTTTGCCTTGATTGTGATTAACTTTTCCCACAAATAGGTGCTAAAATGGATTAGGCATTTTCCACTTTAACTTCAGTCATAAATTCAAATGAAGAAAGATAGGACTAAATTGTCATCTCACTTACATTGGTACAAACCCAGAGCAATTTTATCTGTGTCAATAGAGGGACACTGTGAAGCAAAGAATAGACAATATACTGAATTAATCCCACGTCTCAATTATCTTGAAATCCGAAAGAACTTATCATTTAAAAGTGGTGTCAGTTGAATGTTCCAGTCATATTTCTTCATTTAATTGAAAACTAGCCCCTTTTGTTGCTGGTGCATAGAAAACCAGGAAAACTTAGTTCAACTGAAAGCTTTTGTTTAAAGTCAGTTTGTATTTCTGAGCCTTTTGCTGGCAGTCACCATGTTGCTGAAAAGGGAACATATTTGTACAGGTAATACCACAGGAAGCCTTCTGTCTCAAACTCGTTATCATCCTATTTTAATCAAGCCCCATGAGACCTTTCATTGTCTAAGCAGGAAACTGAGAGACATAGTTAGCCATGTTAGTTTGCAGTCACATAGAAGGCTGGGTAGATTTGCAACATACAGAATATATCTGTCTCTATATGGTTAGCCTATGAGGTGCAAATCTACCCCACCTTCTAAGCAGGAAACTGCTAAGATGCTCCATTTACCATTCTCACAGCTTAAACCTGTAGTTTTCTTGTTTCACAATTGATAGTGTCAGCACCTGCAGGCAAACAGGCACAGCAATCTGGGCTAGATGCAATTCAGCACAGCAATCTGGGCCAGATGTTTAAGGCTAGGGACAGAAATTACACAAAAACTGGTATAAGTGACTGGAAAATGGTTCAAAACTATGACATAACAGAAATTCAGTGTATATAAATCACTTTCAAAATGCCCAAACTGGTTTAAGATAAACCTGGATGGATGTAAAATCAGACTTAACTGATTTAAGATAAATCAGTTTATTGAACTTCTGTCCCAGATCACCTCCAGATTCAAGTCCTCCAGCATCCCAGCATGCTTCGCACCTCCCCTGCTACCCTTGCCCCTTGCAGGGTGGATGGACTAGCTCTGGCCCAAACTCTCTGGTCCAGCTGAGCAGGGAGTTGTGTTCTAGCATCCCCTAGCTTCTGGTCTGGGCCACAGCAGGCATGTGGCTGCATTTCCCAAATCAAAAATGAATGCCTGTTCACTTGCTTATCAGTTTAATCTACGCAGTTTAGAGAAACATGCAAAGACTGAACCGATTCAGCCTGGGGCTTTTTGACTGTCTGTACTTAGCCTAAAAGTTTAAGGTGACCAACTTAATGGGGCTTAAGCAAACCTACAGGCATTAAGAAATCTAGCCTATAAGCACATGCTTAACTGGTGGAACTTCCATGGGACTTCGGCATGTTTTCATATAGATATTTAAGCAGTGTTTTTACAATGAGACAATAATCTTGTCATAACCATGTGAAATCCTACACAAGACAAGGCACAGTTAAGGTTTCATTTCATGTAGCTAGTCAAACTTAACCCCATGCCCCATCAAGTAAAGTTAATCTTAATTAGATGCACCAAGGTCAAGAATTACTATGGCTTGTCGCTGCGAGGATTTTACACTGTGACAGCTAATGTGAGTTAACTCTCATTATAACAAGACACCTATTTTTCACAGTGAAGACACAGACTTGGGCTTTCTCCTAACATGGGTAAAAACTACAACTGCCTTGTCGTCACTGAACTTTTAACATGGGCTAGTTAAACATACACCCTCATTCATAATGTAAAAGTGAGCACTGTGAATAAGGATTGCAGTGTGGGTCTCTGGGCTTGTTCCTACAAGAAGTTGGGCCTTCTGGCTCCGGTTCACCCTAATATTTAGGGTGTGAATAGTGCCATCAACTAATCAGTTTTACAAATCATTGCCTTTTGTTCCAGGCCTTGCAGGATTCAAGGCCTATGTTATTTACAAGTACATCTATTAAGAGATAGATATTAAGGAAAAAATGAGATAAACCCAAAAGAGAACTGAAAGTTTGACCTAATGGAACTAATTCTTCATCTTAGTGACAATGTACTTATTTTAAATACTAACATTAGGATGTATAATGCCATTCAGTGCAATGACAACCTATTTCTTCTGTTTCTCTTCTCAGAGATCAAGAGAACATGTCTTGCTGGGCAACATTAAGTAATTAAAGGGTACCTTTACAGGAGCAGTATAATAAGACTTTGGACAAGGAAAGCTTCTCTTGATGAGACAGCCTGAGACTTTTATACAGGCTACTACAGTGATGTAACAACACATACCACTTTCTGAAGCCGTTAAAAGCTGTAGTCAGCCAATCAGTCTCACAGCACAATTCCACAGTTATCTCGGAGAGGGGTAAAAAACTCATCATCAAATAATTGCCTTACTTTGCACTGATCCAATGTTGCCTCTTCTGATTCTTGGTAAATGACACTGAATGAGATGCTTTTTGGGTCTGAAGAAAACAGCCAGCTTATTGTCAGGCCAGTCTCTTTAACGGTGATGGGAATGATGCTGTAGGTGCTAGACTTAATGAACAGCTCTCTATTGTCTTCTCCAAAATTTGCTATCTCTTCCACTGTAATGGGTAATTTTATCCTGTGGGGGGAACCAAAACAAAACAAAAAAATTAGTAACCTGAAGGGTCAAATTTGATTGCGAAGATGGTGTGAATAATATACAGCAACTGTTTATTTTCCTTTTCTTGATCAAGATTCCTCAGTGTCTTAGAGGTGTATCAACAGGACACAGTAATCCAACCTTGGATGAAAGCAAGAACCTTAAATCAGATCACAATCCCATGCTTTGTTTCAATCCCACAATCCCTAGCTTTGTTTCAATCACTCACTTATTCCAGAACAGTAAAAAGTAACACTGACTGGTACAGAGACCTAAAAATAGGTTTTCGTAGTAAGCTAGTGCCCAATTTAAAGTATATCTATACCTTTTTGGAGGTGCTCTTGAGACCACCACTGAGAGGCATGGACACACTCTCCCATTCCACCTCTATCAAACACAGAAGTGCGGGGTATTTGTACACATGCTTGCGTTGCAGCACTGGGCACTTTTAAAAGCACCCGGTGCTGTGGCACATGCATTTGTATAAATGGCGAAATGTGGATCAGTGCTGAGAAAATGGCGGCAGCATGCTTTTAAACTAAAACACACCAAAGGTGTTTTAGTTCAAAAGGGGATGGCTACCATTTTCTCAACCTTGATGAGCATTTTGCCATTATACAAATGCATGCAATGTCTGCTCCGACGTGCTGGATTTCCGACGTGTTGGAGCAGGCAAAGGTACGTGTATAAATGCCCGAGGAGACTTAGCTAGCCTGGGGGGTGCTCTACCTTCCCCACTGGCCTTCTTGAACTCTCTGTCTTTGGTAGACTTGGGAGTGGCAGTGGAGGGTGACCTCAGTGTAGCTTCATCACTTCATTTATGGTGGGAGCAGGTGGGCTCTGCTTTTTGGCAGGCATCCCAAACACACTAGGGAAGTGGTATAGACATGCCTGTAAAGCAGGGGTGGGCAAAATGTGGCCCACAAGTCAGATGCAGCCCACAAGGCCATTCTATACAGCCCGCAGGGCCCCTAAAAAATTTAGAAAATTAATATATATCTGCCCCTGACTGCCTGTCATGCGACCCTCAATGGCTTGCTGAAACTCAGTAAGCGGCCCTCCGCCTGAAATAATTGCCCGCCCCTCTGTAAAATTTGTAACAAAAATGCCCTGACAAAGAAGACTCTGCTGCCCTCTGCTGCCTTTTTTAGGAAGAAACATCCTTCATATTGAGAAATTAGCACTGAGGGAATGGACAAATTTACTGCCCTAGGTAGATGTGAGCAGCAGTTCTATTCATGTTGCACAGTGCTCCCTCTCCTGGGAGTTTTGGGGCACTTAACCTGAAGCCTCACACTATAAAAAATCATGCAGGCTGGATCCTGGGATTAAAACTTAATTTTCTCCAGGACCCTTTAATACTTTGGACAAACAATCTTACTGTAATGATATACTTCATGGTAACAGATTCTCATCTGGCAGTAAAATCAGGAGAAATTACCTCTGACCCAACAGAGACATAACTACTAGACTCTGTGCCCTGGGTGGCAGGGGCTGGGCCAGCTGCAGCTGGGGCAAGGCTGACAGCAGCAGTGGCTGCCTTTTTTGTGTCCCCTGCTGAGTGAGTGTCAGGGCTGGTGCCCCAGTTGCCCATCCCTCATGTTACTGCAAATGAAAGAATTCTGTGATCCTAGTATTATGATAACCAGTAATAGGTAGGATTAGCAGGATTCCATTTTTATCAATAAATGGTGAGTTCACTTCTCCCACACAGATTGATGAAAAAATATGTCCACTGGTAATAATAGAAATGTATAGAAAGGGGACTGTAACAGGGAACCCTTACCCTTGTTACTGAACAGTGAAGGATGGAGGACAGAGGGTGGAGGGGTTAAAAAGGAAAATAATGGCAGCCTAATGACTCATCAATTAAACAATTAGCTGCTCGTTCACAGGTGCAGAAGTGGCCTGGAGGGAGGAAACAGGCTGCTTAAACAAACCCCTACCCAAGGGGAGGAGAGGGAAATGCTGCCTGGTCCCGTTAAACACATGATGCAAGGGTGGCTGCCACATCTCCCCGTGTTCGTCCTCCTCTTCTGATTCCTGCCCACCTGGCTCTTCCCGGATGATGAATGAACAGAATGATTTAAAGCAGGCATGATTTATTGATTTATGGATATTGACTTTTTATATTTTGACGTGATTTTATAAAGCTTTTAACAGTGTACTGTCGTTACTAACTTGTCTGCACCCACATCCGATTTTGCTCAATCCTGAAAATGTAAATAGCTAAAAATCAAAAGAAATGCTTAGAAATAAACAATGATTTTAGCTGTCAAAATTATAAAAAAAAATAAAAATTGAATTCTGCCAAGCCTAGCAATAGGTCACTGGCTGCCAACTACAGAAAACAGTTGCAGACTCATACCACAAATTACAATGGTGTTATTTCCTATTCTGAATATGGGGAAGCCTGTGGTTTCTCAGTCACGACTGTGTGGTATCTAGTGCCAATTGCTGAATTTTAACAAGTGTAACCAGGGTAAGCTGAACACTGCATTTTTAGCCTTAGTTCAACTTTACTGGTAATGTTAGTACTTACACTCTAGATTAGTAGTGCCCAAGCTTTTTGCCCTGTGGGCTGGATGGGCAGTGCCAGGTTCGTCTGTCGGCTGCATCCAGAAGGTGGGCCAAATGCAGCATATGGGGCAGGCAAGGCCCAATCCAGCAAGCAAGGCAGGCATGGCCGGGGTTTGATCCAGTTGTGTGACAATGGCCCAGGCCTAGCCTGATCCAGCCACATGGCAACAACCCAACCTGGGTCTGATCCGGCTGCATCAGCCTAGGCTTGATGCGGCCATGTGGCAATGGCCCCGGCTGTTGCGGCACAGGGATTGGAAATTTGGATGCAGGGGACGGTTGGCAGTGTTATTGGTCACTACTCCCTTGCCACCAAATTTTCCGACCCATGAGGAGTCCAGGGGACTGGATGCCATGGCTCCACGGGCCAAGAGTAGAGCACCCCTTGCTCTAGATGAAACAACTACCTAACTTTCCCAACCACTCGTTAATTTTAAGCAGCAGTCAACCTCTGTTGCCTGGTAGCAACAAGGGCCCTGCACAGACCAAATCATTTGACTGTCATTCAACTCATAGTTTAGCCAACTTTTCTATATAGACTGCCACAGGTAAGTTCCAAGATCCTGAGTTTTGTGCATACAAACCCTATTATCAGCAGGGCATCAAAGTAGCATAACTGCATGCAAAAACTTGAGTAGTCAGTATGTTGCTGAGGGTGTGTGTTTGTGTGTGGGGGGCGGAGGGGGGTGGGTTGTGCACACACACATAAAATTGGGCTGAGACTCAACTGAAAGTTCAGCCCATACTGTGATATGTGCAGACTAAAAAGGATAAAAGACATTGACTGCAACAGCTATGCCAGCATCATTTTAGGTAAGTAGATGAGATGGAAAATAAACCCCTTCCCCCACCAAACAAAACACACTAATGCAACACTCTCTCCACCCTCCTCTACTGGAACCCTGGACACCTACCCCAGGACTGCAGTAATAATGGTAAATCAGTTGGGCAGACAGGATAGCAAGCTGATTCTCTCTTTTTTTTACCTCCCAGGTGCACCTGAGCATTGCAAAATCAGAATCGGACAACCGAGCTGACTACTACTTCATTATTTAACTATTATATTTCTCCATAGGCCAAATTCAGCTGTCAGATACAGATCAGTTAAGTCACACTGAGGGCAATGAGCCTTGTGCTCAAATGTCCCAGATCTGATTTTACCTTTATTTTTTTAAAACAGGTAGTAACAAGTTACTCTGCTTACATCAGTTCTCCTGACTTCAGCAAGCATGTCTCAGCATCTTGGGCCATTTGCAATTCTTCTGATTCATCAAAGGTCGATGAATTATACGTTCTGTTTCTATGGCAGGAAAGAAAAACACTGTTATTTAATAATCTCTGAAATAATATAAAGCAAAGAGAAGCAATCACAGCTACGCCTTAAATGCCTGTATCCCTCCAAAAGTTTTAAGAAATGCCCTGAGGCCAAATTCAATTATATGTATTCTTTGCATTTTAGTAGCACTCAGAAATCCCAACCCAGACTCCAACCCCATCATGCTAACCACTGTACAGCCATATAGCCTGAAACAGTTCCTGCCTCACAGAACCTGCTATCTAAGTGGAAAAGAAAAGCAAATGGTAAGAGAAAGGGAGCTAGTACCATATTTCAGGGAAAAGATGGAGGCACAGAAATCATCTGATAAACCTAGAAACTGTTCTCTGATATAAGTCCTATCTGAATGCCTCAACCATGAGACCTCTCCCTTCAGAGATAGTATTGAACCTCGCAGAGAGGGGTAACGCACTGAGTTGCCCGATTCTATGGAAGTCAAATGATAAGTAGAGTAAAATGAAGTGAAGGGAGTTATTGTAGGCCAGGGGCGGGCAAAATGTGGCCTGGGGGCCGGATGTGGCCCGCCAGGCCATACTATCTGGCCCGCAGGGCCCCTAAAAAATTTAGAAAATTAATATTCATCTGCCTCTGGCTGCCTGTCATGTGGCTCTCATGGCTTGCCAAACCTCAGTAAGCAGCCCTCCACCTGAAATAATTGCCCGTCCCTGCTGTAGGCTGAGACTTTCACCCACTGTCTGCAAACGTCTACACAAGACTTAGTACAATAATAAGTATGGTAAGGCCTCTAAGGCAGGGGCAGGCACATATTTTGGGCAGAGGGCTACTTACTGAGTTTTGGCAAGCCATTGAGGGCCACATGACAGGCAGCCAGGAGCAGATAAATATTAATTTTCTAAATTTTTTAGGGGCCCCGTGAATCGGAAAGAGGAGTCTGGCAGGCTGCATTTTGCCCATCCCTGCTCTAAGGGCATGTTTATAACATATCAATGGAATGTCATAGGTCCCACATAGCTTAAGATTTAGTGGTAGACATTAGGGCTGTGTGACGTTTTGGTCCTTGATTCGATTCGGCCAAGACTCAGCCTAACTCAGTGGCTGAATCTCCAAATCTGAATTGAATCAAAGGACACTTTAATCTCTTTGAATTGAATCGGAACCCCTAGAATCGATTCAGAAAGATTCAGCGATTTGGACATAGACACAGCTTTAAATGTGGAGTGCATCAAATCTTCAGATTCGGATTCGGCACAGTGATCCAAATCAACGAATTGAATCACTGTCCCTGATTTGGATTGAATCCAAATCGAACATGGCCCGTTTTGCACATCCCTAGTAGACATGGGGTTTATCAGTGTACAGACAAATCTCTACTGATACCAGTTCAGTTCCTCCTGCTGTCCTTGTATCACAGTTTTCCTTTTCCAATTAAAGACTTGGTCATGAAAACATTCAATTGTGTAGTTAGTTAGCTTATGTTTGCCTCATGTTTTGAAGATGAAGGGAACTATCGCTGTGTGGCAACAGATCCTCTGCTTTCATCATACATGCTGGAGTAATACGTAAGTTTTATGGCTGAGGCTTGAAGGAAGGCAGGGTGCTTATGGGAAAAATCAGATTGAAAAAGCTGTCTCTCTATACAGCACATACCCCTCTGAAAGATATGGAAGTTGGAACACACACAGACCAGTTCCTGCTATACACAGAAGCATTTAGCTTGCCTTTGTTCCATGTGAGATATGGCAGCAAAACAGGGCCAGCTAGGCTGACATACTTCTGGAAAAGTTGCATTACAGATTTTCATATGTATGAAACTAACAGGGCTCTTTAGAAATCCAACTGCAAACTAAAATCATTTAACAGAGCATGATGTTTGCAAGATGTTTTTCTTGAACACAACAAAGGAATTGTACAGCAAGGATTTAGACCTTTCTGGGATGTTCTATAAACCAATTCCAAAACTCCTGGAAAAGTTGTATTAAATTCTATAGGACTTTACTATAGGGGTAATGCTGGGAGCAGGGTAAAGTTTAGGAGTAAGAAAGCTGCTCAATGTAATATTCTCATACCTGCCCTCTCCCCTACACCTCCCTCCCCGAAAAAGGGCTCTGGTGGCTTGCAATTGAAACAAAGTCCATTACAACCCCCCCAAATAGTAAGTGAAAAACCAGTTTTCCATACCCCACCGACTAAAAGCCTGCCTAAATAAGAAGTTCTTATAATGTTTCTGGAAGATGTCTAGATCTGGGCTCTGATGGGCCTTGAGGGGAAGGAGATTCAAAGCAGAGTAGCAACTGCTGAGAATGACCTCTCATGTGTTTTCACTAAACTAAAATGAACAAGAGAACAAAACAAATTAAAAGGCAACTAGAATATCAAACTAAAACAGAATCCCCCTAAACAATATCTCTACCTAGTTTTATTTGCTAAATGCCTGCCCAAACAGAAAGGCCTTACAGAGCTTCTGAATCATATTTGTGATTGGGCTCTGATAGGCCTCAAGAGGGAAGTTGCTGAGGAGCAACAATGGAGAATGACCCCCCCATGCATTGTTGCCAGGTGGACTTGGCATAGTGATGGTACTTGCAGGAGGTTGTTCTTGGCTGACCTTAGGGATTTCAATGGACCATAAGGGAGAAGGCAGTTTCTTCAGCATGTAAGGCCCAGACCATTTAGACTTTAGGTTATGAAAGTGTGGATGAGTCTGAAATCTGAAAGAAAAGGTCACAGCCTTCTCACCAGATGGAGCTGGTGATGGGTGCTCCTAGCCACTGCCACAACTTGAGAATCCAGGTGCAGCAAAGGATCCAAGAGTACCCTAAGAGACTGCAAACCTGAGTGGCAAGGGGAGGCAGAACCTGACAAATGATGTGTCTTTCTCCACCCTAAGTCATGAGGTCTGCCAACCACCACCTGTCTATTTCAACCTGTGTTTGGTTTCGATTCAGCTTCAACTGGTTCATCTATACCCAATCCCCAGTTGCAGACAGGAACTTGGTAAGGATTGAGACTGCAGGTCCTGGGTTGGATGAAAGGGAGCAAGATAGCTGGTTGTGATCATCATCATCAGCATACTGATGGCACCGCACTCCAAACTGTTGTACAGTCTTGCCCCATGCCCTCAGATACATATTGAACAAGAAGGGCAACAGGACAGAGCCCTGGGCGACCCCACAGGTAAGGTCCCAAGGAGATGACAGGCACTTTTCTGTCATCACCCTCTAGGATCTCCCTGCTAGGAAAGAGTGGAATCAATTAAGACTAGCCCCGTGAACACCCACCAGATCACACAAATGTGTTATCAGCACTTCTTGGTCAACTATATCAAAGATTGCTGAAAGATCTACTTGGATTAACAGAGTACAGTTTCCTCTGTTGATCTCCGAGTTATACTAGGGGGAAGATTGTAAAGTCAGAAATGCAATCTTCATACTATACCCAGGATGAAAGCTAGATAGATAGGGGTCAAGGAATCTGATTGCAGACAGATATCACCTGTAAGCTGTCAGGCAATTTCCTATTCAATGATCTCCCTCAGAAAGGTTGGAAATGAAGCAGTAGCTAGCTGGCAGAGATCAGTGTCAAAAGGCAGTTTGTTACCAGGGGCTTGACAACTGTCGAATTAAAAATCTTTGGCACCCTTCCCTCCCAAAGGGAGGCACTAACAACCCCCACCAGCAGTGGCCTCAACCTCTCAAGGCTGGCTTTTACAAGCCAGTATGGGCACAGATGCAGTTCACAGCTGGTCACCCACACTCTACCAACAACATCCTATGCATCAGTAGCCAAAAGCAATAGAAACTGATCCATATAAACCAGACAAGACTGAGCTTCCGCAATCCCAAACTCAGATTCTTCAGCTGAACTGGTGGCCCCCAAGCCACAATTTTGTCTGCGAGGCTAGTGGCAAACTCATCACAGCGGACTGTGGATGACTGAATTTATGGATGGGGACTGGAAAGATTTACCAGGTTGTTCACCACCCAGAACAGTTGTGCCAAACAGCACTTTGCAGACACAATGGCAGAAGAGAAGAAAAGCTTCTTTGCTACCACCACTTGGTGCACTTGGCTTTGGAATGGGATGGCAGCCAACTTCCTAAACTTCTGCTTCAGTCAATGTCAAGGAAATAACCTGATATCTTACACCCTATATTAGACACAATGGGTGCATCTACATGTGCGCTTTACTGTGGAGTTGACTAATTAGCTCCACGGTAATGTGTTACTGTCTATACATATGCCAATATTAGGGAGCAGTAAATTAACTCCACCATAGGATAGTACTGTCACAGACAGTATTACTATCATAGACATAGTACTATCCTATGGCGAAATAATTTACTCTGCCAAAACACACATGTAGATGGTGACCAGGGCTGGCTGGGGCATGACGGTGCAAAAGTGAGGGCGCTGCCTCCTGCCTAGCCCTGCACTGTACCACCTGCATGCCCCACACAGCCCCTATGCTGCCCGATGCCACCACCCCTGGGCCCCCTGCCATCCCAGGGTTGCTCTGTCCCGGCTCAGACTGCTGCAGTCCCAGGTATATGTATAAATGCTGCACCCAGAAGCAGCTAGCTCCCACACAGTTTACTGCATTGCACTAATAGCACATGTAGATGCACCCAGCAGAGTTTAAGCCCTTAGGCAAATTCTCACCTTTTTTGCAGAGCTGTTCTTCCCTTTTACTCAAATAAGTTGATAGTCAAAATTCAAGACTAACAGCTCCAGTGGACTTACTCTCCACTGGAGCTACTTTTTTATACCAGGGAAAAGTTGGTCCCTCTGCCCCCTCAGCACCCAGGACAAGCAGCTGCCATAGGACTGCAGCCACTGGTAAGTTTGCAACTGAGGGAGTATACCTCAGCACATGTTGATACTTTAATATTTCAGGGTAACTTTCCTATTTCTTATATTTGCATTCCAGGAACCTGGCACACGGTGGACACTGTGTGCCAGACCTGTTGCCTGGGATACGCTGCATCCCAGGTCATATATCGGTAATTTCAAAAAACTCTCACCAGAGACTTTGTAGCCAGTAGGGGGGAAGTGAAACAGGTGGTTTTGGGAGTATGGGCCAAAACCCCTTCTTCTTCTTTCTTTTCCTGCAGGCCTCTTAGAGGATTAGAGATACAGCAGAAGGATGAAGAAGAAAGTGAATCAGAAGATAGAAGATAGACACAGATATAGAATAGAGTTAGAAACATTACAGATAGAATAGACTAGAACAGATTCGACTGATTTGGATCACTGTCCCTGATTTGATTCGGCCGAATCCAAATCTGAAGATTCAATGCTGATTTGGAGAATCAGCAATTTGGTCATAGACACAGCTTTAAAAGTTTTTTCTACATTCCCTGAAGTAGCAGACACGGCTTGTGATCGCTGTGATGTTGGGGCACATGGAGTGGCGAACCTGGAAATGAACTGAAGTACTTCTGGTCCACTTCTGAATCTGCCAAGAAGTGCGCTGGGGGGGGCCCCCTGTGCCTCCCTGGCCCAGCGATCAGCTGCACAGGGACCCCGATTGCCCCCCACCCCAGACCCAGGAGGCACCAGTCACTGAGCTGTGGGGGTGGGGGTGCAGCCCCCCCCGCACACTCCCTGGTAGACCGGCCCACTTCCGGGTCTGCTGAGCATGCTGGGGAGCCCCCTATGCTTCTGTGGGACACTCCATGTGTCCCAGCACTGCAGCACTCACGAGCCCCTGCTACCTAGAGGTATGTAGAAAAAACATTTAAAGCTGTGTCTACGTCCGAATCTCCGACTCTTTCCAAATCTCTCCAAGTTGATTCGGAGGGTTCCAATTTGGTGTGGAGAAATTAGAGCATCTTCTGATTTGATTCGAATTCGGAAATTTGGCCACCAAATTGGGCCAAATCTCTGCTGAATCAATCAGGGACTGAAGCTTCACACAGCCCTAGTAAACAGATGTATAAATAGATATGTAAATAGAGTAGAATAGAGATGGATAGCAGATATGCAGATATGAAGATAATGTAGAATACATCTAGAAATAGATACGTAAATAGATTAGAGATCGTAATAGAGTATAAATAGTATGAATAGTATATAGTATAAATAGTGTGAACATGAATACAATACAGTTAATATATGTTTTAGTAGTTATTTATTTTTTATAGCACTTTATTTATTTACTTTTTTATTTAAGCATAAAATGAAAACTGCTGTATTTTTACATTTCTTTTTAACTTTTTATACTGTAAATTTATTTTTATACATACTGTATTTTTATACTGTGTTTTTATAATGGCTGCAGGGTTTTATTTTTAATACATCATATACATTTTATGGAAAAGTTGTTTAAAACTTGAAATAAAGGTTAAAATTCATACAGTTCTTTCCAGATGTGGTGTTTTTTTGTCATAAGTGGATAGGCATTGGAGTCCATGTGATTTGGGGGCTTGGGGGTGGGTGGGGGAGGTGATGACCACAGCTTAGTGTGGGGATCCCTGATTTTAGGTGTGGGGGGACCTTTCAGGGCCATTTCAGGAGTAAGGGAGGGAATCAGTGGTTTAAATGTGCCCCCTGCTATAATTCAGTACTGAAGACAGCAGCAGGATGGCTTGGTGTGCAGCTCCCCCTGCTGGAATTTACTGGGAATTGCACACCAGGCTTAATTTGTTGTAAAGGCTATCACCTGCAAACAATGACACAATGCTTTAAAATAAACCATTTTAAATTTAATAAACCATTTTCATTAAATGAGGATTAAATTACATCATGTGTACAAGCACCCATTCACTTTATAAGAGTTTCCTGAATTTAACTTAAGAAACATTTTAGTTCTGTGTTCACACTTAACCTCACTAGGTGGCAGTGTTTGTTATCAGCTCCATAAAATTGGCTGAACAAAGTTAGGTCTTCCCTTCACAGGTCAGCAGTATTTCTCTGCCTGCCCATTTGCAATATGATTGCTTTTGAACATCACAATCACAGAATCACAGAAAATGGGCCTGAAAAGCACCTTGAAAGGAGATCTAGTCCATGTTCCTGCCTTACTTAATGCATTCTAGTGGTGCTTGCATTGAATCCTGGGGATCAAATGGGAGGACTGCTGGACTAGTGCTAACATCCTCCATGAAGCTGCGTCAACCAGCATCAAAGCCTTGCTCTTGAGAACTCAACTCTGATAGACAGGCCACTGCGTCTAGATGTCCAAGAACTGCCTCCCTCACCAGATTCTCTTCTCCCAGCTCTCTGTTGGCCAATGTTCAAAGGATGGCCAAAGGAAACAGGTACAAAGACATGCTCAAGGCTGCCCGTAAGCATGGAGGCATTAACACGAACGGCTGGGAGTAGCAAGCTGCTGAATGTTCGGCATGGCACCACCTGATCCACCAAGGCATGCTCAACTTTTAGGCCCAGTGACTCGATACTGAGATGGAACAGTGGCAGTGGAGGAAGGAGAAGGAGACCAACCCAGGGCTGTGAATCCCACTCCTCCATGCAACAACTGCCAAAGAATGTGTGCATCCAGAATTGGGCTCCTTAGTTACCTGAGGACCCATCAAGCTTGACTGACATCATCCCTGACTTTGAGGGACTGCCAACAAATACATTCTTGACAAATGCTTGTGCTACCTGCTTTTAAACACCTTCAGTAAAGGAAATTCCACTGCTTCCCTATGTTCACATGATTGCCAGTGTTTATGGTTACAAAGATTTCCCAATGTTCAGCGGAAATCTCTCATGTCACAATATACGTCCATTTACTTTTCCTAACCCAAGTAAATGTGAAGAACCACTTATAAATTTCCTCTTTCCAGTTATCTTTAGCATACTTGATGTCTGTTTTGATAAAAGTGTCAACATTGCAATTTTCAAAATATTGAACCAGCTTTAACCTCCAACAATGAGGTGTTACAAAGTTCTCAGAATAAGGAACAAAAAAACTGCAGGAAGCTCACAATCCCAGGAAACATGCAATTTACAAGTCTAATCAAAACTAATCAAAACAGGTCAAATACGGAAAATGAAGTACTCATCATTAACTAACACAATCCATTTGCAAATGATAAAAAACTGAGAAATAGAAAAGAGAGCAGAAAATGTTGTGCTAATTATTTTGAACAATAATTCAATCTCAGAAAATCTATCCACTTCACTAGAACTAGCATTTGTGACCTGGACCATAACAGATATTTCCTGCAAGACCCGTTAAGAACACATAGAAAGCCACTTCAAAGTTTACACAACAGTCTCTTTTTTCACTACATCCCAGAAAAATCTACCTTAAAAAGCTTTACCCAGAAATAAAGATATAGCAAATCCACAAAGTGTTGCTTTGGGTGAAAAGAACAGGACAAGAAATATCATTGCCTAAAACACCTATAAATATGTGACTATCCGCTGTTCCAGACATCCTTTGAAAGAAGGGCGATTATATCCCATCAAGATACAACATCTTCTAGTAACTGACTATTTTCTCTTATTTCAAATTGGAAGGATAACACGCATGGAGGACAGAGAAAGAGGGTTAACCATCCAGCAACTCTCTCAGTTCCAGAGATGCCCTTTATCTCCCACATAAATTCTATCTAATTAGGTAGAGTCTTTGTATCTTAGGAAGCCATTTAAAGGTGCTTTCTATACAGTGTTTTAACTAGTTTAGATCTTTGTGGTTAATTACTTTTATTTTTAAGCCCTTGAATCAGACACAAGATGGACAGAGTTGTTGTTATTACCATTTATTAATTATTACTAGTATTAAAAATAATACGATTAATAATATAATGGTAACAATAACAATGTTTTACTTAGAATGTCGCTTTGGATTATATAGTTTAATGGGCTGAGTACTGTTTTTTTAAATGCTTTGCAAAAATCACTTGTTAAAATATATCAGCTATAATGTTAAAAATATATCAAGAATAAGTCAGACCAGATGAAGAATACCTTGCACTGAAAGCTTGTCTAGCCTTGTCCCATCCATCCAGTTGGTCCAATAAAAGATATAACCCACAAAAAATCTTGCTTCTCTCAAGAATAAATCATCATTTTCTTTTGAATAATGTATTTACACATACTTCTTTTATGACTAGTCACCAGTTGGAAAAAAGGAAACTACTTGCTTGAGTTTTATTGAACAAATGGGTCACATCTTCAGATTCAATAAATAATTCCAACTCCACTGACTTCAGTGAACCTGAGGCAATTTATCCCAGTTAGTGATCAGGTCCACTGTTTTCCATTTCAGTAGCAGGTAGTTCTCATAGTTTACGTATACTTCTACCTCTTTGCCAATAGCATATGTTAGAAATAGTTCGAAAAAAAGCTGAATCAAATGTTACCTTTGATTAAGCATTAACTTTTAAAAGACCTAGATTGAATAATTTAATATTAGATACCAGTGGATATGAAACATGATAGATATTGTTGAGAAAAGGTTTCTATTTGAATTTCTCCTGTTAGAAGCTTGCAGTGTCTTTGAAAAAAAATTGAACTATACTTTTTTAGGTGTGATACTAATCCAAGGACAAATGCACAATTGTGCAAGTGGGGTATTTTGCGGGGGTGGTTGCTATCAAAGTCTTTTGACCGGAAAAAAAGCTCATACTTAACACACACATGTGCATGTGTGTACCCTGCAAAGGAAAAAAAAATCACTTCCCTTGACACCACCAAAAACTTACAAAGCAAAACCCCAACTATTCAAATAATTTTAAAGATAACCTTTGAAGCCAATATTAACCCTTTTTTCTGGACGGATGAAATTAGTTACCAAGTTTATTTTCAGAATTATAACTTAAGTACCTCAACTAAAAGACTAAATAATGGAGAAATAGAGGATCTGGCCCACAGGCTACAGGTTGCCAACCCCTGATACAAGCCATATGGCATTGTGTTCTGAGAAGATGATTAGGCTACTTTTTTGTACAGGAGAAAAATGGAAAATAATGAACAATGCAGTTAGGGGATGAAAAATATATTTATATGAAAATCTGTAAAGCTTTCACAATTTGCATGCACCATGAAAAATGAATAGGGTTCCTCTGAATAACAGTGACTTAAGCCAGCTATTTGCACAAATTTTTTTTTCATTCAAATTTTTTATATTATTCTTGTTGGTAAGTGTACTTGTTTCAGGGCTACGCCCCCCTCTTGTGCCTTCAGCATTAACTACGCAGCCACATTTTCCAGCAGTTTCTTGAACATGAATTTTAGAAAGAACAGTCACATAAAA
>NW_017729006.1:16498644-16507227 GCF_001723915.1 Gavialis gangeticus | reverse complement strand
AAATTTATTATTTGTATTCTGGTAGTGGCCCCAGATGTCAGTGTCCACGAATGTAGGAGGACAGGCTGCCTGCTTTGAAGAGCTCACTGTCTAACATTGGACCAGCAAGACAGGAAGTGGACAGATATGCCTGGGATTCAATATATAAGTGGCTACTGAATGGAAACGCTGGAATTAGCTAAAAGCTATTCATGAACATTAAGATAAAAAAGAGGTGTGCCCCATCAGAGCTGAGATGGTAGATGGGACTGATTCTTTTTTCCCCAAATCCAAGAAGATACAGTCCACTGTCACAATCCCATTAGGTGATGGGGGGAATTTGATATCCTGGTGCTAAGGCCCTTAAATTTTTAAAGACTCAAACCTTAATCCCAGAGACATGACTAAACCAAAACCCTACTCCAATTAACTCTGAAACTAGAGGCATTTCAAAACTTAAATCTGATCTAAACTTTGGAAATGATCCTGCTTTTTGTGAAGGGCTTTATTTACATTCCTGGATCCAACCAAATGCCTTTAACTACTTGGCATTTGAAATCCAAATTCATACTTTTAGTCTGAGTCTACCTCCTCTGACTTCTCTTCTGGGTTCATCCAAAACCAAGTAAATACAATTTAAGTCTTTCCATCGACTTGAACAAGCTTTGCATCACGCTCTTGCTGTTTATGCTTCTTAGTCCCCTTA
Organism: Gavialis gangeticus; assembly: GCF_001723915.1. Classification (NCBI taxonomy): domain Eukaryota; kingdom Metazoa; phylum Chordata; order Crocodylia; family Gavialidae; genus Gavialis; species Gavialis gangeticus. Next base: position 16,506,542 of record NW_017729006.1, on the reverse strand, counting down.
ACTGTAACTCTGTTAAGGGAGGATGTGTCTACTTCCAGGATGCTAAAAGTTCACTAGCTGTCCTCTCTGGATTCACTTTCTACCACATGGCAGAGATAATGTGACCTCACCAGGTAAATTAAATGTTGGATTTTACAATTATCTCCTTGCTTTTAAACACTAGCTGAGTGGCACCGAGTCCATTTGCTAGATATGTTAAAATAATTTGTTGATGTGCATATTTACAAGTACACTTTAAAAAGAAGACAACATGGAAATGGATTTAAGTTACCTGTATGGGAACCTCACACCCACTGATTTCATCTTGAATGATAATTTCTTCACCTTTAGCAAAATCTTTGTGCCTTTATGTATTCATTTGCTTCTGTCTTTGGGCTGATGGGAAACTGTTCCTTAACGTGTACATTCTCTAAGAGAAATTTAAGACCCTACCAGCTGGTACTTTTGGTTATCTGCTGGCTTGATTAATGCTGACCTACTTTTTCTTTACATCCTGTCATTCTGGGCATATTCTGCTGCTTACAAGTAGATTTTTGGCACCACAATGTGTTGTATTATATGAAGCATTTATAACTTGAATCTGTACACTTCAATGTTGACATTAACCTGTATAAGTATTGACAGGTTTATTGCTATTGCTCAAGCAACCAAAGACAATGTAAGTCAAGCCAAAATAATGGCGTGGGGCAAAGCAATCTGTATTTTGGTATGGATGATATCAGTAGCATTTGCCATGTCACAGTTTATAGTGCACAGTTCAAATGTTTCACTTTCTGTTTCCAGTTGCTTGTTGAGGTTACCTGTGGCTTACCCTTTCAACCTGAACAAATATGTATCAAGCAAACATTTTTTTAAAAGAAGTCACAGATGAAAACACACAACCAGAAGTTAAATTACAATACATGCGTGGGGTACATTCCCTAACTTTTAGAATTTTGACTTAGTTAAAACTCCTAAAGGAAACAATTAATCACTTGCCCTTTAAAATGATTAGCAAATAATACGTTGACAGACAGATCAATATTTAAAGTCACAATGCTCAATTCTGCTCCCACTTGTACAGCTTGCGTCAACAGAGTTCATATCTGATTTACACTGGTGCAATGTTCCACGTGTAGACGAAACGAGGGGCATGTGTGCATGACACTTTAAAGCGTGTTAAATGCTTTTGCACCGCTTTAATGGTGTCAGTGTTTGCACGCATCAGTGGCAATAATTCCAGCTGCTATAGCAAATTCAGCGGCATAATGCGCCTTAAATGACTTGGGATGCAGCAAACTAAAACTCCTCTGAGGAGTTTTAGTTTGCTGCCCTACGGCTGCTGAGTGAAGCACCAGGCTCCATGCAGCTCAAGGGCTCAGCAGGAAGCCCTGCAGGCTGCCTGGCAGTAGCCTGGGAAAGCAGGCTCTGCCCAAGAAAGCGGCAAGCCTGATCTTTTTTTCCCTGGAGCCTGTCTGCCTGCCTGAGCTGCATGGGGGTCCTCTGTGGCTGTGGTGTCCCCCAGGAGCATTTGAGCCAGATGCCTACAAGTGGGTACTGTCTGGGGGGGCTTGCCATGGAGGGAAGCAGGGAGGCAGGTAAGTTTGGGTGTGTGCATGACATGGGGGTTTAAAGGGCCCTAAATTGAAGCGGTGCTTTTAAAAACCCACCACTTCAATTTAAGGCCTCCATTTCATCTACACATGCCCATGAAATCAAAATCAAGAATCATCACAAATCTACTAGCAAAGAATTCCACCTTCTTTTCTTATAAAAAACAAAACAGACATTTGCTAAACAGAATAGCAGATGAAAAAAAAAATCACACAGCTTGGAGTACATCTGGAAAATTGATAAGCAGTGCTGTAGCTTCCTCAATGTTGTTTGGGGCTGAGCAATTTTAATAGCTGGTTTACCTAACTCTTCCTGAATCTATCATTATGTCTGTGTATGTGATATCTATACTGTGCTAAGGAGAAGATCAGTATTAAACAAAAGGTGTATATTGCTTTCTTTTGGTTGCATTAATATACTGCTGGACTTCTCCTCAGCCTTGACTTTGGACATACTTTCCAAATTTGAACATGGTAAAAATAAAAAGCAATTTTAAAAAAGAAAATAAGCAAAACCAAAGGTGCTAAATACAGGCACAACCACACATTTCTCCCATAATTGCACGTCAGATTTCAATGTAATACTCCAAATTCTTATCCGTGGGACTGACGGCAGAATTTAAGGCCAACATTATACTGCCCAGTCTTAATTGTGTAACTAGGGTGTTGAATTGTTTGTGGGACTTAAGTGGAACAATATGTGGTTAATGAGTTCAAACAGGTTTTCTAATTGTAAAGCATGATTCATATTCAGTCCGGGATATGATCTGAATTGAGAGGTATATTGAGAAAGGAGGTCTGGCAGAATTTCCTGTTATGAAATGAAGTTGATGTCATCATGTCACATCATTTTAGGGAGAAAGATGCAGAGACCGGGTTAATGTGACTAACAGCAGAAAAATAAGTTTGCAATAGAAGATATGCAGCAGACACAGAAAATACAGAGGGACAGATGGCAAACAAAGCATTGTTACTGCTGTATTCAGCTGCATGAAACAATGGACTAGACAGATGCACCTCTGTAGGAACAACTTAAGCTTGCAGTACCTAGAGGTGAGGATTTTCATGTGGAATAAGCCTAAGGCAGTACCAAACCTTTTGCTCTTGCTGGAATGAGGCTTACACTCCACAGGAACTCTGTCAATTCAGGAGTCCTAAGGAAGATGCTGAAATCAGCATCTCTCAGCCAACCTGGCTTATACTCTTATTGGGTCAACTGTTTCTTCCCTTTCTTGGAGGGCTCTGGCTGGTTCCAAGTCCCTGGCAGATGAGAGACTGTTTGGATTGCTCCCAGCAGAACTCAGCAAGTGAAATAAAATAATACTTTATTTATGTATTTGCATACAACTATTGTACCAAATCAAACAAACAAGACGACAATTGCGAATGTGACTCTGGATGCTTTGCATCCTACTTGTCCTAGTGAAGATTTCCTGTCCCTCCAAGATGAACTCTACTGCAAAAACTGAGTTTTGTCTAAACCATACATTTCTCGTGATGATGATGATGGTTTTTATTTGTATTGCACCTGATATGAGAGACTCCAGTTAGGGATCAGCTACATTGTGCTAGGCATTTTCAAACAAATTGCCAAAGATGAGCCTAAGAATGCCTATTGCAGTTAAGGCACACTGGTTTCTGTAGCCATTGGCACACAAAGGAAAGATGTAGGTAGCACTTTTTTCAAACTAGCCTGAATAATCTGTTTATAGCTAGGGGACCTCTGACATGGTCTCAAACTCACACCTGTGGATCCATAGCAAGCTACTCAACCAGCACAACCCAGTTAAGAACTACACACATTTAATTACAAGCTGGTCCTTGCCCCAGAGTGATTACAACTGAATGTTCCCCACTGGAGGCCTGAGGGATAACCTTTGCACCATGCAAGCTCTACTGACTTCAGTGGGGTCTCATGGAATGGATAATTCTTGGCTGCTGTATGTAGGTTTCCAGTTTTATCACCTAGGCATCTAACTACAGTGATCCTGTATGGACTAGGGAGGTGTATAAGGGCATAATATTTATACCCCCAAAACAGTGGGTGCGTCCACACATGCATATTTACTGCAACCGATATTACTGCGCAGTACAGGCATGCATCTACACATGCACACCTGTCCTGTGCAGTAAATGTACTGACTTATGCTAACTTGAACATAAATTTGATACCTACATCATGAAGATATCAAACATATGCCAGATTAGTTACTGTGCAGTAACGCACGTGTAACACTGTGTGTGTGGACTGGCTTGGGACTAACTTTAGTCCCAAATCAGTCCACACATAGTGTTAATTCGCTTTAACATCTGCATGTGTAGATGCCGGCTTATTCCTGCTTACTGAGCAGTAAATTTAAGCCTGCGTAAATGCACGTGTAGACATGCCCAGTATGTCCCAAACACAACTCACCCATCTTCTCCTGGTCACATCTTGCGATGCTGCTCCAGAGTTATCCCTAGCAGCCTCAAAACCAGCTACAGAGGCACATCACAGGGGTTTGCTCAGGAGAATCTCAGCTGAGCACACTGCAGCTGTGGTGCAACTGTACTGTATGTGCTCTAAGTAGGGTGACCTCACACCCTGATGCATTACAGTCTTTTCTGAGGAATCATGAGGTTAGTCATCCTATAACTTTGGAAGAGTCCCATAAGTCTTCCCCATGTCTGTTTCCCCCTCTGTCAAATGATGATCACAACCAACCAAATGCACTGTTTTTTATATCCAAATGATTATAACGTAATGTAAAATTAAACTTTTACTTAACATAGACATATACATGAACTCATATTATTGAATGATGCAGTTTGTGAATTTAAAAATAGAGAATGCTCATTTGCTGCTTCTGGTTGATTTACTTAGAAACTGATTAAATTAGTAACAGAATTCAATATCATGATGTGGTTATTTCTGCTTTTTTTGGAAAATAAATGTCTTAGACTTCAGTGTGCAATTGCTATTCTTTGGTATTTGTGTCTAGTATCTTTAAACTTCTAAGGACTCTCCTATCTGCATTGATAGGCAGCCATTTTGCATTTGGTTCCATTAACTGTCATAAAAGAAAGGGGGACTTTACTTTTTTGCATTATTGTTTTCTTAATCTGAAATAAATATCAATCTGGCTAAGAATGCCTGTTTGCTCTTTATATACAGAAAAAAATACACCAGATGATTCTGGTTTTGTGTTAATAGTGTTTACTCACAGATCTGTCACACTCTGGTCCACAGATTCTACTTCAGTTTGACTTTCATTGAGGGCAGAATCAGAATCCTGCACTTGGCACAATTCCTCATCTGTGATGATATCGAATGTTGCATCATCTTGTGGTTTGGAGGCTTCATTGGTAACTACCATAAAAGCATATAAAATGCAGTTATAACATTACAAGAAGTACCAATCATTGTTTCAAAGCTTACGCAGAAGACTGTTATTCTGCCTACACTGAAGTTTTAGTATAAGATTAAGTGGGAACCTCCACAATGACTCACCTGTATTAAATATAAATGGGAAATTATATTAATTTATGAATATTAGCACCCACTAACTAATGTACACAACTGCGGTAGTACAAATTATTCCCTGACTTAGATCTGTTTGACATAATTGGATTTGTAGAAAGTGCAAGTCAGTCAGGATATGAAAGTCCAATAAAGTCTTTTATTTAATAGCAGTACACTGACTAACCTGTAACTCTCCTGTTTGGTGACACTGGTGACTCTAATGGAGATGCTGATGTCCCTTGGTTGACAGGAGATCCAGAGCCATCTGCATTATCGACAACCACTCTAGGCTTATTAAAGCAAGTTCTACAGCAACGTTCCTTCTTGCCACTTTTTGTCATCATATAGTTGTTGCAGCAATAGTAACAGAAAATGCGACCACATATTCTAGAGATTAGAAAAAGAAACAAAAACAAAGGCATGAATATATCATGCTTAAAACCAGAAGTAATGATGTCACAATGGTGGAGGCTTTGGTAAAAAGTATGTTGTGCCCTAGAGAAGCCTACATTTTCTGTACGTTAAATGGCAACATTCTCAGTGCAGACAATTCTGCTTTTTGCAGTTAATCAAGTCTCCCTAGCATTCAAAGTCTAGAGGGGCATACTGGTACCTTATAGTCTCAATACAAATAAATGACAAAGGAAAAGGAATCTGTAGATGACACATATAAATAATATAAACATAAACAAATAAAAATGACATATTTATTAATATTCCACTGATTTTAAATGTACTGGGTAGTATGAACAGGCTCATTCCCATATTACTCAAACCATCCTTAATCCAATCATTCAGTGCATTTAAGCTGCACGCTCTTCAAAAAAGGGGAAAGTAGCAATATCATGAGAGAGAGAAAAGAGACGTATACCAGGATACTTTCTTATTGTTAGACCAATTTAATGCTCTTAAAGTAAATTGGTTATTATTTTCATGATTAAAAGCACCCAGTCCAGTTTGCTGCTATTGATGAAATCTCAATACTAGTTGTTTTTCCATAAGTATTTGGGACATCGGCATGTTCTGGCAAAACTGTTAGCAATTTGTACAAATTTTATCTGAATTTCTTCATTTGAAAATGTACCCTGGGAAATAGGTATTACCTCTTCATCAACAACTGCACGATATTCCCTAGTGTAAAATGTTACTGAATTGGAAAACTGAGCAAGTTCTGTGTGTCTTATGTGATCAATTGCTCACAAGAGATACAAAATATTATTGATTGCTTAAATTAATGCTCTACCAAGAGTGTGAAATATATTCACTCAAACTTTTCAGTGAATATGTATGTAAACATCATTATACTGCTAAAAATACAAAAAGAGGCTAAATTTGTAGAAAGTGAATCAATTAGCTCTTCTGTATTTTAAAGCAGACATCTAAATCAGATTTATGCATTAAAAGTAATAATTTAACAGATTCTATCTAAGCAGTGAGTTATGTTCGCGCAGAATGTAATACAATGGGACATTGATTGTAACTAGGTGAGTGTTGCAAAAAAACAACAACGATAAAACTATCTCAGAAAATAATTTTTAAAGCAGGCATCCCATGTAACATGCATATTTTATAATGCATCCAACTGAACAGCAGAAATATTGAAACAATAGATATTTTTTATGCAAACTATCATATTTATTTCCAGGTTTCTAAAAACATGTTTAAAACAGTTCAGTGAACTAACCTGCAATGGTGTCGGCGTAGCATCCAACTGAACTCTTTCTGGCAGTCCAGACACTGGTTTACTTCTGTGTCTCCCAGCCATCGTTGCTCTGCAGACAGCTTCTGTTGAAATTCCAGAGCATCTGATTTTTGCCAGAGGGCATCCTTATCCCTACAAAGACACATACAAAAAATTTAAGGTCCTTCATCTGGGTAGGAAGAACAACTATACAATGGGTGGTGGCCTACTGGCTGACACAACAACTGAATGAGACCTGGGGGTCATGACTGACTGGAAGATGAATATGACCCAACAGTGTGATGAGGCTGCCAAAAGAGCCAATAAAACTCTGGCTTGCATTAGCCGCTGTGTGGCCAATAGATCCAGGGAGGTACTCCTCCCTCTATTCAGCGTTGACAAGGCCTCAGCTGGAGTACTGTGCCCAGTTCCGGGCACCGCACTTCAAGAAGGACATGGATAAACTCGAGAGGGTACAAAGAAGGGCCACCCATTTGATTACGGTCATGGAGGGTAGGCCCAATGAGGAGAGACTCCGGGAACTGGGCCTGTTCAGCTTGAGGAGGAGAAGGCTGAGAGGTGACTTGATAGCTGCCTACAAGTACCTTGGGGGGAGCATCAAGAACTAGGAGAGCAACTATTTAAGAGGGCACCTCAAGGGAGGATGAGGACTTATGGGCATAAAGTAATAGAGGGTATAAGGAAAAACTTCTCTGTATGGGGCACCAGAATCTGGCTCCTAGCAGAGGTGGTAGAGTCGCCCTCCTTGGAGGTGTTCAAGACAAGGCTGGAAAAGCACCTTGCTGAACTCATCTGAGCTCAATACTTCCTGCTTATGGCAAGGGACTGGACTTGATGACCATACAGGTCCCTTCCAGCTCTATGATTCTACTCTATAATTCTATTTCATTTTTCCACTTCTTAGTTTACCCATCTGTAAAATGTAGAAGGTAAATCTTGATCAAGCCAAATTGCTCTCAGTGATATCTTTTTCAGTGGAAGGCCACACCAACTTAGACTCCACTAAATTTCATAGATTTCATAGACATTAGGGCTGGAAGGAACCTCGGAAGATCACTGAGTCCAGCCCCCCACCCAAAGGGCAGCAAGTCAGCTGGGGTCA
>NW_017729006.1:16489587-16493644 GCF_001723915.1 Gavialis gangeticus | reverse complement strand
TCAGCTGGGGTCATAGGATCCCAGCAAGATAAGCCTCCAATTTGCATCCAAATGTCTGAGAGTGGGCATAATTGGGTTTAAAGGACTAAGTACAAACATTCAGGGGCATTATGGGGAGGTTAAATCAGTTAAAAATGGCTGTCTGATATCAGGTAAGTCAGGATGGGGAGGGCTAGTCAGGGGGCAGGGGATCTAGCAGGCTGGAGGGGATCAAGGGTCTGCCAGGGGATGGGGGCAAAACGTTACCTGCAGGTGGGGTAGGGGAACAGGTGTGACCCACAGGTATGGGGGCAGGTGCAACCCATGAGGAGTGGGGGCGACAGGCTCAACCCATGGGTGAGGTGGGGTGGTGTCCCCCCCTGCAAACTTATACCTCCATCTCTCCTGCCCCTCCCCACACCAGGACTTACTTGTTTGGTTCTGGCAGCACAAACACTGATAAAAGCAGCTGTAACGGAGCTGCTTGTGGGATAGGGGTTGAGAGCGCTGGCTGGGAAGGAAGCAAGGGACCAGGGGGACAAAAAATAGCCCAGTGCAGGAGAAGAGGGGTGTGGAAAGAGCAGCCCTGGGGCTGGGGCCAGTGATTGGGTTTTCCCAGCCCCAGGGCTGCATAAGGAAGGTGGACAGAAGTTGCATGCACTGGTTTGACCCAAATCGAATGAGTGTGATACTACACAGATCCAGGTTTATCTTAAACCAGGTTCTGCAATTTTAGACCAGTTTGTATGCATGGAACTTCTGTTCTGTTAGACTGTTTAGACTGACTGCTGGTCACTGAGACCAAATCTATAAGCGTAAGGTTAGCATTGGGACAAGCTAAGTTTAAATCAGGCAGCCATTTTGAACCCAATTTAACCTTCCAAATGTCTGAAAAACTTAACCTTGACGCCTGAAAAATTAGCATAATCAATTCTTCGTTCATGCATCACCTGTGAAAATGGCCTCTGGAAAGACTGGAAGTGAGAAAGAAAGTTACAGCTATCTTAAACCTACTAATTAGCAACCATCACTATGTATATCTGGGAAAGGATAAGTGATAAAAAGACTTTTTAGGGACTTCAGGGATCTGTTTTATAGCTGTGTTGGTCTGAGACAAAGAGGAATACAAAACTCTAAAACTCTTGGTTCAGAGGTGATACCTTTTATTAGACTAACTAGAAAACAGCAAAAAATCTTTCTTTTTTTGCTTTTTTCTAGTTTGTCTAATAAAAAGTATCACCTCTGAACCAAGAGTTTTAGAGTTTTATATTCCTTTTTAGGGACTTCACACATTTGTGTCTTCTTGATCATTAACTTGTCAAGTTAAGTCAAGTTAAGTTCAACTTCTTGGACAACTATCATTAATAAGTAACTATCTCTGTTTTCTGATTGGACAATACAAAAAGTCCTGACAAGAAGAATGGGTACTTCTGGGCATCAGCCCAATAAGTTCATAAATTCCTTAAGTTCATAAATTCTTCAAATTTTTGACAGTATTTAGGGGAGTAATAACTGATAAAAGCATACTATAGTACCAGTTCTACTTCTGAACCAGCCTCACAAAATGACATGTAGAAGGAACCTCTCCATAGGATCTCATCTTCTGCTGAGTAATTGATATCTGATGGCTGAAGTGCATTTTCATTCTTAATTTGATTTAAGCAGGGAAGATTTTCCAGTCTGGAGAACACTGTTGTGTAAGAAGGGGAGGACATGATTCGTAAAGAGGTGAGAAACCACTCAGCACTCTGTTGCTTGTGTTATCTAATAGTAGCATTATTTTACACCTTTTGCCAACATGTCAACAAGTTCATAAGATCAAACACTTAGAAGGCTGAAAGTAGAACACCCCTGACTTTTTATCATATACTGCAACATGTTTGTCTTTTTGTTCTAAAAGTGGTTAGAAATTTTCAGGCAGTGTAGGGAAGTCTTTTTTTGAGAGAGAAAAATTTGTCTTAAGCCGTTGGGTTAAGACACAAGACAGACCAGGGGACCGAAGTTCAGTTGGCATCTGCCACTGCCTGCATGCATGACCTTTGGCAGGCTACTTAGGCTCAGCTTTTCAAAAACTGCACTGTAGAGACAAACTGTAAGCATTACACATTGGAGAAAAAAATACTGGCTGGAAAAAAATACAGAATCATGTTTGAGGGAGAAGATGGAAATGTATCGAATTCTGAATTACATAGCAAAACAGATCTCCCCACAAAATGTAACATTTGGGATATATTACTTTTATATTACTTTATATATCACTTAACTATTGAACTTAACTACTATTTAACAAGATTTCATAAATTTTGTCTGTTACCTTCATTTCCAGTTGAGGAATAGAAGATTAGATCCTCCAAGTAGCACTATTTAAGCCCCCTGCAATTGAATGATTTGGGTTTTTTTGTACCAACCTGATGAGTTCTATTAAACGTTCTTCCAGGAATTGCTTGGTTCTTGTTAGATCATCCAGCTCAGCAAACAACTTCTGGTCATTGCTCTCTCTGTCCATTTTCACTTTGTTGAGCTTGTCATTATATTCTTGGGCTTCCTCATTTGCTTTGTCAACTTCCTTTTGGGCCCTGTTTAAATGCAAATTCATTTTGCACATTATTTGTAAACTAAATTTTTGTTTCTTACGCGAGGCCCTTGTGAAATGTCTCCTGATCAAATCTGTAGTTCCAGTGAAATTTCTCTCAGCATAAGTGCTGCCACATAAGGTTCATTTTAGCTTTTCAAGCACTTTTGGAGCTATGCAAAGGTATGTTAACCTAGGGGCACCTCTGACAATCAGTAATTTCTAGGGACCAGAGACCATTTTCCTGCTCCCTTATTACAGGTACACTTATGATGACTGTCCCCCTGGCTGAGACAGCAAGGACAGAACTGAGTTTCCCTATAGCTAAAATCATGAGCTGTTGAGGCTTCAGCTAAACATCCAGGACTCTGTAAAAAGTGTCATAAATGACTTATGTCATCTGCAAACTGGGCACAAACAGACCCATAAATAAAGCAACCAGCCATCTCAATTTTTCCAGGACAGACCCAAATTTTAGGTCCTCTCCCCCACTCCCCCAAAAAATATTGCCATGGCACAAGCAGGTAGATGCATCTGCTAAGAGAAGCTGGTACAACAGTGTGTGGTGCTTTATGGATACAACTACACTATTTCTATTCACATGCTGTGATCAGACTAACTAATTCTCTGAGAGACAGAAGTAGTTTGCTCAGGATCTGCAGAGTGAACATAGTAGTAGTGGTGTAAATGACCTGGAGTTCTGGAGAGCTGTGGAGTATTATAAATGTCCCAACAGCCCACTATGAAGAAAGTCTAGCACCGTGTAGGATAGTTTCATAAAGGAGATAAGGAATGCAATAAACGTAATACATCACTTTGGTTGAGAAAGAAATTTGCATTCTTGGCAAGTCACATTTTTTTTTGTCTACAATCCCAATCCAAGCTCAGTGCTCATGTATTATTTCTGCTGCCCCCATATGCCACAAACAGCAATTTTCATTTGCTTTGGCTGCTGTTGTCTGACTTGGCTTCTCGTGTACAGCCTAAGCAATAGATGCAAAGTGCTTACCTTTCCAAGTTTTCTTTCAGTGACATCACCTCCTCTTCCTTTTTCAGCCTGACAGATTCATATTCAGTAAGCTGCTCTGTTGCTTGATCCAGTTTGTTAGACAGCTCTGTGTTTGCAGCCTGGAAAAATAATAAAATATTTTTATAGGTGTATACAATTTATAAAAAAGGTGTGCATGTATTTATACACACACACAAATATAGGAATAATGCTTTATCAACCATCATGCACTTAACATAGTAAACTAGCTAAATAATGCTTTTAAAGGGGAAGTTTAAGTCAAAGCATTAATTAAAACATTACTGTATCATCGGATGCTAATTAACTGTATACTGGGGATTGATTACTTATGTCACACTGAATAAGGGATAGCTGGTGAAGTAAGACAGCATTAAACTGTCCCGGTAATTCTTATTAGTCACCACACAAAGGCCTTTGCAGAAGAGTGTTTATCTCTCTGTTGCAGAAAAAAATGTTTCAAGGAAGACAGTGTAGAG